>NC_133005.1:23186287-23489318 GCF_048564905.1 Vicugna pacos
AAAAGAAATACAGTTTTGTATATTAAGTAGTTAAGTCTAATTAACTTTAAAAAAAAGTTTTTATGTTTCAACTTGGTTAACCATTTTAAAAGTTATACACATGAAAGAGAAAAGTAATTTTATTTTATTCTTATATAACCATAATTAATTATTATTGGGATACATATACCTGTTAGTCTTTGCACAGCTTCTCAAATGTTGGCATCAGATTGAACACCAGCAGTCTCATTTCCTGTTCCACATTAATTTTTGCACAATACCTTTTGTCACAGCAACTGCTGAAAACCCAGCTTCACAAAAATGTGCCATCAGAGAAAATGTAGTGCAATCTAATATTGAAACTATGAACTACCTCAAGCTCGTAGTGCACTCGGTGTCTAGCAGATAGCAAGTATTAATTGGTGTTTACCTCAAAAATTAGAAATTCACAGAGCGCCTGTGAATTTTCTGAGGTGCTTTGGCATACTTTTTGAGAACCAGGGAGTTCAAGTATTTGTATCTAATAGTGTAGAAAGAGAACTAGGCTGGAAATCAGAATTTGGATTATATTCCAAACTCTAAAAGTAATTAGCTATGATAGTCCTTTAAACTTATCTGTGAAAACGAGATAATCTTGTTCTACCTATCTTTCTCAGAGTTACTAGGATGAAATACGAAATTGTATATAGAAATATACTTTGGAGACTGAAGTTCTGCGCAATTGTAGGATGATATTCCTGTGGAAAAGTATATGATAGAATGAAGTTGTATATTACTTAAGAGTCATATGAAAGGCACAAATAGGGAGTCTTACAGTTTAGAAGAGAATGGTGGTTAGACAAAGCTCCCTGGAGCTGTTTTCAGGCCCTGAGTGAGAGGAGGACTTGGATTGGTGGGCATGGGAGCATGGAAGGGAAGCATAATCTAGAATGCACAAGATGAGAGAAGAGGAAGAAATAAGTGAGAGAAGTATTTTGTATGGAAGCTGTCATGTGACCATATGGGAGGTAAACTTAGAAAGGGAGATTTAATTGATGATGGCCTGGAAAAGATAATCTCTGCGTTTCCTTCCAGTCTTAAAAAATATATTTTTATCTCTTCTAGGTCATTGGGAGCCATTGATGGTCTTGAGTGAAGGGTGGTTTGGAAAGTTTTTTTTAGTTCAGTCTTTTCCTAACTGTACTGTATATGTTACTGTAACTGTGTAGTTAGATGGTATAATTATAGATGAAGTTCATTTATAAACTATATTTAAACTTTTAAATCTCTCCCCCCTATTTAAAAAGACAAAATTTGCATTGATCACATTAAAATAGGGTTTAAGTCACCTGTCTGGTCTATCACAAACTAGCTTTTGTAAGTTTATGGATTTCAAGGATTTTGTAAAGTTTTGTAAACCGGTAGTTTTTTGCCATTGGCCAGCAGTTGGGAAATAGTGACTTAGCAGAAAACAGGAGAGAGATTGATGGGTTAGCCCCAGGAGAGTAGAGACATTGCCTAGATACTCTTAACAGATCAGAAACATTCAACAGTTGAAGCAAAAAGAAGCTTGGGAATCAGCTTGTTTCCCAACCAATATACTGAGTTCCAATAGAAGCAAAGCTACAAGGCCATGAATTGAACTAAATGCGTAATTCACTGTTAGTAGTAAAACAGTTCCCATTTATTGAATGTCTGCTTTGCTTTGGACCCTTTTCTAGCTGCAGTATTTACATCACAATCCTGCAAGGCAAGTGGAAGCTTCAGAAACACTTAAGTGCTTTTCCCAACGCTGCACAGCTACAAAGCCAGGTTTTGAGGACAGTCTGTTTCCAAAACCTGCTAGCTTTCTGCTGTACCATATGCTTAGGACTTAAGATGAAGTTAAAAGAGTCTATGGTATTGTTTGGTAGTCCTCGATCTGGGTCATCAACCTGGGAGATACCTAAAAATAGATCTCCAGCTCCATTCTCAAGATTCTGATTCAGCAGGTCTGTACAATCTGTATATTGAAAAATCCAGGCTGATAATCTAAGTTTCGTAGCCTCCAATCTTGTTAATGAAGAGATAATACATACTTACCAGCAATTTCTAAGAAGTATATGCAGTGTGTCAGTAGTCTGAGGTGACCAGTACCATAGGAAAAGACTTGCATGGTCCAGCGCAGTATACATGGGTCACATATGGCTATTGAGTGTTTGAAATGTGTCTGGCCCAAATTGAGATATACTAGAAGGATAAAATACACCAGATTTCAAAGACTTAGTACAAAAAAAGAATATAAAATTGCTCATTAGTAATTTTTTAATACTGATTCACATGTTGAAATGATAGGATTTTGAATAATTTTTATTGACTAAAATATATTATTAAAATTTGTTTATACTTTTTAAATGTGGGTACTATAACATTTAAAACACACGTGTGACTTGCATTATATTTCTTTTGGACCAATACTGCTTTAGACTATTTAGAAAGAGGATTTTGTAGAGGAGGTACATTTGGACCAAAGCTCTTCTCAGAAAAATGAAAGGGATTTCTATACCAGAACAGATGTGGAAATGATGGGTGAAGACAAAGGAATATGGACGCTCTATTGGTATAAGGCTGGACAGACATTATGTGTTATGTCTCAGCCATATTATAATTAATTATAGTTATTGATTAAGGTAACTCTTATTGATTATTTTATCCATAATGAAAGGTTTACAAAGGTTATATAACTTGCTCATAGGCACACAGCTAGCAGGATGAAAATGGGACGCACATTAGTCAGTCACATTAGCCAGAAGGTTATACTGCACAAAGACAGTTTGGCCATCTTTGCTGTTGATCCTGGCTTTACTTCTAGAGACTGTTAAGACTTAGAGGAAGAAATGGAAAGAGCGCCATATTTCATCCTAAGTAATAAATAGATTTTTCAAGATATATCTTAGTATTACTATTTACATTCCTAGTTTGTACAGTTTTTAAAAATTAACATATTAAGACTGATGATTGGAATTAAATGCTAATTCTGCAGAGTTCTAGTCTTTGGAGTAGAAATCTTTTTCTTTCAATTCAACATTTGCTAAGTACCTGCAGAGTACCTGGCACAGGACTAGGAGAAGGGGATTCAGAAATGTCTGACACATTTCCTTCCTTCAAGGAGCTCATAAGTAAGCCATTTATGTATTTACATTACCTGTTGAAATATCCTGAAATAATTTGTTTTCATGATGCATTTTTACCCTTTCAGCCAGTAAAGAAGAAGAAAATCAAGCGTGAAATAAAGATTTTGGAGAATTTGCGAGGTGGTCCCAACATCATCACACTGGCAGACATTGTAAAAGACCCTGTGGTGAGTATAGAAGGCACTAGTAAGGCCCATTAGGGCTGAGGTGGTTGACACTGAGCACAACTGGCCTCTTTCTGTTCCTCCCTCTACCATTAAGTCCTTTAAAAGTGCTTAATCAGTTATACCATTTAACTAGCTTGGGTCTTTCTTTCAAAGAGACCTCCACCCACAGACTATTTCTTATTCTTCTAGGCTAAGAGACTGATAGCACTGGAAACTGAAATGTGTTAATCCATTTTGCAAACTCAGGTCCGATGCCGATGGGCGATGGGCGCATTGTCGGGCTGCCTAGAGCCTGGTGAGACTTCAGCTCCATGTCTTCTGTTTGAAATCCATCCCCAAAATGACCTAAGTGTGGTGATGATCAGAGTGGGGAGGGCTTGTAGCAATAGAGGGTTTCCTACTTCTGAGGCGAGGACTGCCAAATTCACCACGTAGCATCCACAAACATTGTGCCCACTAAAGCTGCCAGGGCTTTTGCTAATGTATTTTCTTTTTCTTTCCCCTAGTCACGAACTCCTGCCTTGGTTTTTGAACACGTAAACAACACAGACTTCAAGGTATAATGTATAACCAACCATTTCAAGCTTTTGGATTTTTAGACCACATGGAAAGTCTTTAAGGATGTTACTGTTAGAAGAGCTTCCTTCTAACTTGTTTAAAAAGAGCTTTTTATCCTTACAGTGCTAGGTTTAACAATAGACATACCCCTGTACAAGCAGTGCCCACTTTCCACATCTTGGTATTTTGCCCTTTTGTTTAGTGCTCTTTTTAATGACCAGTATGTTTACTACTTATTACCTTTATCACTCATTTGACAGTTTTCACTAATGTCAAACTTAGTGAAAACAACAACTCGTGTTCAGTCAGGATCTGGCTTTAGGGCATTTTGCTGTAAAATGACAAAGTTCAGTAACGAATGTATTCTGTATGTAAAAGCTTATACCTTAGGATTCCTCAGAAACTGGGCTCTAGATCTTAAAAAGAGATGGGTGGGGAAGGGTGGTGTAAATTCTGCTTTGACACAATTCTCAACTCCAGTACAACAGAAGAAATGTGGACGCTCCTTTGGGTTTTAACTTGTAAAGGTATTTGACTTGCCTTTGCACCAGTCCAGTATCAAGAATATTAGGTATCAGTAAGTGGGTGAATTCTTTTGCTGAGAGGAAGGGGAAAAAGAATATTTTTAGAATGATAACTTCAACGAAAATGTTGTCAGAGGACATCACTAACCATTTAATGATATGTACTTTTTTAAGTCTGAACTCTTCAGAAACTGGAAAGGATACATAAAGATGTTCAGAGTTACTTTCAAATTGGGACAAGAATAGTTCTGTTAAATTGGCTCAACAGATTTGGCAGCAAGCCATCTGCATACCATCACTGGTGATCTGCAGGGCCTGTAACTGTGTAGGCCAAAGATGGGTTAATTCCCTACTAAGGAGGCTTATGTATTTGCCCAAATGCCTTTTATGAGAAAATCTGGAGATAAATGAAAAGCAAACTAAATTGCAAATGTATATCATTGCATGTTACATGTATAAACTGATATGTTCCCAACAGTGGATTATAGCTTCAGTAATGTGACTTTAAGTAATTCTTCACTTACGCATATAGAATTAAAGACTCAAAGTATCTCTTTAAAGTGAATGTTATGTTGGAAAAGTAGAGACTGGTGAACAGCAGATCTTGGAACAATGGTAAATGAGCCAAGTCTTGATTTAAATTACTACAAATGAGAGATGAGAAATTGCCTTCCTGTCAGTACTGTTTCATGGCTCAGATGTTGCATTTGTCTTTAACAGCAATTGTACCAGACGTTAACAGACTATGATATTCGATTTTACATGTATGAGATTCTGAAGGTAAGGAAACCTTGAATACTGTGTATCTTTAAATTGATCTCCCCATTGTTAAACCAAACGACTATAGAAAAGCCAGTGAATTAACTTTGTGAAATATGTTGAAGGAGAGGGTTGTCTCTTTATATAAAATTTTAATAAGTTAATAGCATCAGAATCTTATGCTGATGTAAGGGTTATAGAATAGGGCCTCATACAAATATAATTTAGAATGCTTTGGAAAGGATATTTAGAAGATAGCTGGGACTTCTTAGCAAATATTTGTAATCTCTGTTTTGCCCATGTGAAAGTTACAGTTAGATTGTAAAAACTTGTAAAAATAACTCGTGGTGTACTGTATACTCAATTTCACTTAAAATTGAACAAGTAAAACAGTAAACTTTAACTCAGCCCTCAAAGGGCCGTTGTCCTAAGGATAATGTATAACTGCATAGAGACTGCTGATTTAAAGTGGACTTTGATTTCTAAAGTGGGGAATCACCAAATATATTGCTCCCAGTGGTCACAAGGTCAGCATTATAGATGAGAAAATTGCTAAGAGTTGGCTAAAGTATCGTACTAAGTGAGGGTTGTTGTAAAGCCTGCATTTGAACCTTAGAAGTGCCCTAAAAAGACTATGCCTGCAGAGATATTTGGTCTTTCCATTGGCTTGTGCAGTCTGGTGGCAAGTAGGACTCCAGAAAGTTAAGGATATGCTTGCCTAAGCCTGGGAACCGTAGGAACCCAAGTTGCCCTTCAGGAAGGGCAAAAACTTGACTAGTGTCATCTGCTGGCTTAATGGCCTGGATTAGCAAACCCCAGAGGTTATGCCACTCACTAGTTTGAGAATGGACATGGTTTTCAAATTTGATTTGATATCATAAATTAGGAGTTGGCAAACTTCTTTACAAGGACAAACAGTAAAATTTTTGGCTTTACGGGCTATAGGGTCTTTCTCACACTACTCAGCTCTGATGTTGTAGCACAAAAGCAGCCACCAGCAACATGCAAACAAATAGATGTGGCTTTGTTCCAATAAAACATTCACAGAAGCAAGCAGCAAGCTACATTTGACCCATGGTCGTGGTTTGCCAACTTCTGTTGTAGACTCTTAGATGCTGAAGAATTATTGTTCTTTGAATAAGAGATTTGTAGGACAGATCAATTTTCTCCTTTTGAGGGGACGCATATTTGTGAAAGTAATCCAGGTTTTGGATGAGGAGAAATTGGAGATGATGCAATTGGTGTACACTTCTAGTCTTTTTTAACAAAAATGATGTTGAAACCACTGTGCAAGATCAGAACTTGAAGTTCAGAGGCCATTGGTTTATTTGACCATGGGACCTTGAATAAGTCTGAAAAGTAGCTGTGGAAGTGATTACCCTAATCTTGACTCTTGGGGGTATTATGAGGCTAGAAGAAAAACTGTAGGAAGAAGTAAAGGACTTTAACTAAAAATTAGTTACTATGCAAACTTAACTCTTTCCTTTCTTACCTATTCCTCCCGTAGGCCCTGGATTATTGTCACAGTATGGGAATTATGCACAGAGATGTGAAGCCCCATAATGTCATGATTGATCATGAGCACAGAAAGGTAAAGTGATTGACAAGCCTTATTTATCAGCATAATAGCGTTAACAACCCATCGTCAACATTTTATCCTAGCATCTGTCACAGTCCCTGGTATCTGTTAGGCACTTGATAAATATTTGGTGAATGAATGAATTAACAAATCAGAATGTTTAAACCATTCATTCGTTTGTATCCCTAAGAATACTATCAAAAAGAAAACAGATTAGTGTAATAGGTAAAACATTAGTTTGGGGCAAGGAACCTGGCTCTAGTCTTATTTATTGGAAAACTACTCTCTTGGAAAATGTCTTTTTCCTCATCTGCCTCTTTTTTTCTTACCTATACAGTGAGTATACGAGTAATGATATTTGCTTTGCATGCTACTAGGTTATTGAGAGAGTTAAATGTATACAGTTGTGAAATGAATGAAATGTTCGGAAAATGCTGCTGCTCGTTAGTATGTCATAAGGCCTCTGAGCTCTGCAAGTGCTTTTATGAAAGCTGCACTGACCACATACTTTATAACATTTCTGTTTTTTAAGATGACCCAAACCCACCTTTTGTATGCAGCGATGACTTTCTGTTTTAAGCTTCAGGGATATAGGTGATTTGTTCATTTAATTAATATTTTTTGTAGATACACACTGTGTAATAGGTATTGTTCCAGAGACTGGGGATATATGCATGAGACAAAAATAGACAAAAAAAATATTCTTATCCATAGGAGTTTGCATTTGTGGGAGGCTGGTAAGATAGAAAATTTAAAGTGATGTGAAAGAAAAATAAAACAGGACTAGGAAGTGGCAGAGACAGTTGCAGTTTTAAACAAAGTGGTAAAAAGGTTTCATTAGGAAGGTGACGTTTTAAAGAACACTTGAAGGGAATCAGCCATGCAGTCTCAGGAAGAGGTTTTTCCCAGCTGGAGGATATAGCAGATGCAAAAGCCTGAGACAAGAATGTGCTTGGCATGTTGGAACAGCACAAGAATAGAGCTGGGAGAGAAAGAACGTGGGAGAGAGGGGAAGGAAATGATCAGAGATAAAGAGAACTAGATCACGTAAAAACCTGGAAGATAATTGTCAGGCCATTTCTCTGAAGAGGTTTCACAGGGTTCAAGCAGAGGGTAAGTTCTCGCTTGCATATTTAAAAGTTCATTACACATCTATTAGAACAGCAGAAATAAAAAATAGTGACAATTCTAAACACTGGCAAGGATAGAAGGTAACTCAGTCTCTCATACATTGCTGATGGGCGTGTAAAGTGGCACACTTGTTTTGGGAAATGCCAGAGTATTGTTTTTATAGTTTATCAGTTTCTTTGAAAGCTTAACGTATGCTTACCAAACAGTCTCTGGCATTTATCAGAGAGAAACAAAAGCTTAGTTCCACATAAGAATATACGTGAATGCAGCTTTATTTGTAACAGCTCCAAATTGGAAAAAACCCAAAATGTCCTTCAGTGGGTAAATGGTTCATCAAACTCTGGTATATCTATATCATGTAGTATTATTACTGATAGTGAGAACTATTTATTGATAATGCAACAACTTGGATGGGTCTCATGCTGAGTGAAAAAAAGCAGTCTCAAAATACTGATGGTTCCATTTATGTAATATTCTCAAAATGACAGAAAACAGAGGGGTTACCAGAGGTTAAAAGGTGAGAGGAAGGAACAAGGGACATCTGTGATAGTCTCCTGTATCTTGTGGTAGAAGCTATATGAATCCATGAATCCATACACACAATAAAATTGTGTAGAACCACACACGCATACACACAAAGTTGGATATAAAACTGAAAACCAAAGTCTGTTAATTGTGCCATCATCAGTTTTCCTGGTTTCAATATTGTACTATAGTTATGTAAGATGTTGCCATCAGGGGAAACTGGGTGAAGGGTACACAGAACGTCTTCAAGTTCCTATGAATTTATAATCATTTTTAAATAAAAATCTTTTTTTAAAGGATTATTCTAGTTCCTGTATAGAGAATTGGGCCAAGAGTGTGAAAGGTAGACAAATGAAGAGAAGCAGCTATTACAGAAAATCAGAGATCAGTGATAGCATGGGCTAGGGCAGTGGCAGTGGACATGATGATATGGTCAGATTGTGGGAGAGCCAGCAGGATTTGTTGACAGATTAGATGTGGAGTAGAAGAGAAGCAAGAGTCCAGAGTGAAAATTTTTTGACCTAAATGATTGGATAAATGGCATTAACTTTAATGAAGGAGGAGGAGTCTGGGAAAAACAGGTGTTTAAGGGAATAATCAGAAGTTTAGTTTTGATGTGTCTGTTAGGTGATTGTAGAATGATGGTTGGTAAGAGGCTGGGCTAAGTAGAGTATATAGGTGGGAAAAGCTGAAATGCTATGTGTGAAGCCACCAGACCATAAATAATCAGCTGGGAATACTTACTGATATCACAAGATGTGCGGGAACAGCTCTGGAGCTCTGATAATTAAGGAGTTGAAGAGAAAGGCTGTAAAAAAAGTTATACTTTCTTTCGTACCTTTTGTTAAATTTTTCCCTTTGTTTACTAAAACAAGACACTATACCGAATTAACAGTGAACTTTTAGAGACAATGCTGAACCAGTCAGGAATTCCTCAAGCCCTTCTGCTTACACTTCACATCATGATCATGCTTTGCAAGATGGGCAAATTAGGTTGCCTCTTGTCCTTACTACCACTGTTTCTACTCTCAAGATACATTTTGGTGACAGCTGTTTTGTATGACTTTTCTTTCACTCAACAAATATTTTTAATTTTTCCTCCTGTGTGCTGGACATTGCATTGAATTCTGAAAATTAACAAAAATGAGTAAAACAGTCCCTATCCTCAAGGATCTTACAGTCCATATTGAAAAAGAAAGGTAGAATCAACTATACAGTAAAGAGTTGTAGGTTCTATTATAGAAATTTATCTGAAGTTCGATGGTGAGGGCTAAAGACAGTGGTTGGTTCTATTTGCATAAATAGAAAAGACTTCAGTAAAGGAGCTAACTTAAAAATAACTCAAAAGATGAGGTGTTTGCCATAGTAGGAGGCTAGGTTGTATAGTGGAGACATTCTGTAGTCAGATGAGCAGTTTAAGAAATATGCACATGCACAAAATGAGATTGTATCTTCGAGGAACTGTAAGTCTCCCTGGAGCAAAGGACCTAAGATTATGGAGAGAAACCTGTATGTTAAGCTAGGAAGTGTGATTTTCATCCTAAATGGAATACGTGGTCACTGAAGGGATTTTGGTAGAGTGACATGGCTGGTATTTTTAAAGGAGTACTCTAATGGCAGTGTGGAGGGGTAACTTGAAAGATAAACTCACTCATGATTTGTTATCTTTTTTTTCTTTCAGCTACGGCTAATAGACTGGGGTTTGGCTGAGTTTTACCATCCTGGCCAAGAATATAACGTCCGAGTTGCTTCCCGATATTTCAAAGGTCCTGAGCTTCTTGTAGACTATCAGGTGAGAAGAGAAGGCCAGACAAAATTTTGTTCCTATGTTTATTTATGATTTTCCTAAATTGTATTCTAGATATAAAGACTTTTCCTCTACCAAAAAAGAAAAAAAGCGCTCTTCTTATAGAAACAAAGTCCTTGGGAGTACTTTTCATGCCCAATCCTCCCAAGTGTTGTTTATCAGATACCTTAAAAAATTCAGACTCTGTTCTAGAAATTCCTTTTCTGGGTTCTTGAGGTTACAACCCTGAGTTCAAAAAACATTTTATATTTTTCATATATAAGAATATAAAAATATTCTTTACAGCATTATTTATAATGATGAAAAGCAAAACACTGTCCTATTACAGGGAAAATTAAAGATCAAATTCTGAAACATTTATGCAATAAAATAATGGTACACATTAAAAAGTTTTTCTTGGCTAACAATTGAGGTATTCTTTATGTAAATAAAAGAAGTAACTCAAAATAATATGTACGAGAGGGCAGGGTATATCTCAAGTGGTAGAGTGGAGGTCCTGGGTTCAATCCCCAGCACCTCCATTTTAAAAAAATCAATCAATAAACCTAATTACCTCCCCCTGTCAGAAGTTAAAATAAGAAATAAAATAGTATGTATGGATTATTTTAAAATTGGGGGAAAAATACATAGAAGAAAAGGCTGAAAAGTACGTGAAGATGTTATTGGTATTTGGGCTTCAAGTCAATGGAGTGATTTTTTTCTTTTTTAATGAAGAGCAATTTTTTTTATTTTAAAATGTTCATGTGTGATAACAATGTTTTCTTTAATGCAGATGTATGATTATAGTTTGGATATGTGGAGTTTGGGTTGTATGCTGGCAAGCATGATCTTTCGGAAGGAGCCATTTTTCCATGGACATGACAATTATGATCAGGTGTGATATATGTTGTTCCTGTTAGGAAATTTACTGATTTAACCTAGTGATGGCCAGATCTGCCTCCCCATTAGAAACTGCAATGGATCTTGCTAAAATACAGATGCCCAGCCCCAGCCTGAGAGCTATTAATTTAGAATCTCTATGGGATCCTAGAATAATTTTCAGTGCATGGCTTGTTCAACCAACCTGACATCGATCCTCAGATTGGTGTTTTGGGAGCTGTCAGTTTAGCTTTTGAAATTAGAGTTTTTCCCTGGCCTTTAATTTGCATTGCTTGTTTAATTGTGAAATATACGTGTAAAATATTTTATAAAACATGTATGTACAATTCAAAGAATAATAGTTTAAAAAATGGGATATTACCTTAGAATCTACTAATGTGAGCTTTCTTTAGGGTTGGGAGTGTTTTTTTCCAACATGTTGGTTTCTATGTGGTATTTCTATGATCATATGTATCATTATATGGATTGAGCTGATGTATGTCAGTAGAAATATAGATGGTATTTTTTATTAGCTGCACTTCCTCTTGAAGATCAAAGGGCCATTTCATTCAAGAGAACCTGGAATGATTTTAGGGCCTTATGGAAGGTACTATTGTCTTGTTTGAGCACGGTGACGATTTTTCATGTGAGTTGAAGAATGCCACCTGAATTCAGTTAAAATCATCAACTCTATATCAAGTGCCATGCAGGATTGAAATAAAGTTCTTCACTGTCTGTCTACTAAGGGAACCAAACATATAAGAAAATAAGTTACAGTTGTAAATGTCAGAATAGAAGTGTAGACAAAGTACAAAAGGCAGTTGTAGTGGGAGTGAGTAGTCTACGTAAATAAGGGGAACTTCCCAAAAGAAATACCATCTTCAGCTGATTTTTGGGGTGGGGAGAGACTTCATCGGGAGGAAGGAGCAAGGTTATAAAGTGGTTTGCTTTTTCTTTTGGATTCCTTCACATTAGTAATAATTTAGGGAATGTTATGTGGAAATCTATGCTGCGCAAAAAAAATTTTAAGTAAATTGAGGTGTAACATTCATACCTAATTTAATCATGTGATATGCTTTTGGTGTGGGTTTTTGTCTTTATTCTATCCTAGTTGGTGAGGATAGCCAAGGTTCTGGGGACAGAAGATTTGTATGACTATATTGACAAATACAACATTGAATTAGATCCACGTTTCAATGATATCTTGGGCAGGTAAGTCATAAAATCTATACATCTATGCCTTAAGCACTTTGGGTATAAACTGTTACTTTGGGTCTTTAAAATAGTTACTTTCTCTTTGCCAGCACTGCTGAGGTGTTAGTGGGCTGCTGCTGGAGGATGTTGCATAGGCAGGTCTGTGATAAAAGCATTGGTTGAATGGTTGTTTTTCCCAGATTCACTTAACAGGAGTCTGAATGTGGAGATTATATTCAGAGGATTCCTGACTTATCTCAATTCTAATAGAAGGGTTACAGTTGGGTCAGAAATCAAAATCTCTTGATTTAGCTTGCTTCTCCAAATGACAAAACCCTCTCTGAGAGAAAAAAATAGTAATAGAAAGTGTATTTTTCAAGACTGATGTGCAGACAACAGACTCTTAAAAATAGTGACTAGGCACAATACTAATTCATTCACCACCTAACAGGACAAGGTGGACTTTCTTGATGCAAAGACTTCTGCTGGCCAAGTCGCAGGCATGCCAGCAATGTGAAGGCGGGTAGGAGACCTGGTTAGCCCAGCCACCTTCTTGTGCAGGAGCATTCAGTCCTGTAAAGTAACCTGAATTATGTTTCATAAAATGGTGGGGACCTAGATTTCTCTTTTCAGCAACACTGCTATTTCCAGTCTCTCCAATTAGCTTTGTTGTCTCTCCAGTGGCAGAGTGGTATAAGACTAGTCTCTTGAGTTTTTCTCTCTCTTTGTGATTGGCTGGGCTCCTAGCCACTAAGGAAAATGTAGCAGGGAAATGTTGGGCTTTTGTACCCGTTGGTCCATTTCTCATTCCCCTTTTGGCTCTGCAGACACTCCCGAAAGCGATGGGAACGCTTTGTCCACAGTGAAAACCAGCACCTTGTCAGCCCTGAGGCCTTGGATTTCCTGGACAAGCTGCTGCGATACGACCACCAGTCACGGCTCACTGCAAGAGAGGCCATGGAGCACCCCTATTTTTGTGAGTCCAACTGCCCAGTCCACAGAGCCTGTGCAGGCCTGCCCAGCAAACTCTACCAGGCAGGGGGAAATAGATGCTGTGAAGAAAGCTCTGAGCCCAGATCCCTACCAAACAGAATTGAGATCCCAACCTCCCTTACTTAGCTTTTTGCAGAGTTACTTCACCCCTGATGAGCCTGTTTCTTCAATGAGGACAGTAATGGCAACTGTCTTAACAGAATTGTTGGCAGGATTCGTGTCTAACAGAGTACCTGGCACATGATCACCCCTAAATATAAATAAACTTCTTTTCTTACCATGTGGGTGACACTTCTCAGTAGCTAATCTAGAGTTGTTGGATTAGAGCATACAGCCCTATATCTGTCTTGTCTCTGTTAATTCACGGAGAGAGAGCCATGGAGGCTTAAAAATCTTTATGTGTGAACACCTTGACCTAGGTTTGTGGGTATAGCTAATTGTGCTGTCCTGAGTGAAAATGCCATTTAGACCCACCCCATCCTCATTGTAATGATAGCTTCAGTGCTGGATTGTTCTTGGGGAGTGGTGGGATAGTTTTTTAGTGAATCGGTTATACTCTTGCCCAATCTCTCATACCTGAAACACAGACAGGCTGATTGGGATGGAGAGTGAAGTCTGTGATCTTAGCACTAACTTGCACAAACCTGTGGTTTGGGCCTATTTGGCACGTTGTTTGACCAAGTGAGCTGTGAAGTGTAGTATGAATCAGTTCAACTCTGATAATATATTTCTGTCTAGGTCAGGGTAGACTGTGTTATTAAACCCTGACAGGATCGGTTTTGTTTTAAATTAGCTCTACTATGGATAATAACCTCATCTTGTACCATTTAGTTTAATAGTTGGCCTTTACCATAGTTTGACGGGAGAACAGTTCTGTTGTATATTACTCGTTCAGTTCACAGCGAAGGCAGTTGGCATCTTAAGAGAATAATATGGACTATAAATAAAATACAAAGAGTGAGGATAACTACTTTAAAGCCCCAGACCATTATATAACAGAACCTAACATTTTCATCTCTTTTCTAGACACTGTTGTGAAGGACCAGGCTCGAATGGGCTCATCTAGCATGCCAGGGGGCAGTACGCCTGTCAGCAGCGCCAATATGATGTCAGGTCAGTAAGTTGGTAAATTTCTTCAAAAAAAAAAAGTCAAAGACATCAATTATTGTTCTTAATTTTGTTCCCTCTTTGTGGCCTGATTTCTGTGGCCCTCCTTTTCTCTATAATAATTACCTTATTGACATACTAACCTGTGTGGCTCTCCCCACCAAGTTTCAGGATGCTTTTGACACCTGGTATATCTTAGTGACTCTGCCTTGAGTAGGATATTAACAGTCTCTTCTAGGCCAGAATTGTTTGGGACTTGAAAGTCTCGCTAAGCCATGAAGAGTAAGAAGATCCTTTCAGCTCACAGGCTAGAGTGACATTAGTCGACTTGGTCCTCAGAAATAAGATTAAGAAAATGAGGGAGAGAAGAGCTGGTGTTTGTACATGGTTATATATGTGTATAAGAGTGTTTCTCTGCATTTTTTAAGGCAACTACAGTGTGCCTAGTAAATTATAATGATTCTATGAAATAACTTTTATTGTTGGGTCATTGTGATTTAGAGTGAGTTTTTATAGAGTACACAGTTACCATATGCCTATCCCATAAAAATTATATATGTGGGTAGCATCCACGTGGGTTCTTGTGGTAGAGAGGACTCAGACACCCTCAAAGAATTGTTATTGTCTCCATTCTCCTTTAAAGAACTTAGCTGCTTTCTAGAATTTCCTCTGGGTATCATGCCAATGTGCAAAATGATATATATCCAAGATTATTCATTGTAGTCCTACTTGTGATCCAGAACATTAAAAACAGCTCTCAGAGTAGGGAACTGATACTGTGGATTATGGAACATTCATTTGGTGGAATGCTTATGCTTGGAAAAAGAATGAATAAGTGTTTCGTATTGTTTTCTAGTATCAACTCCAGGATAGTAATGTGAAATGAAAAAAAACAAGATGCAGAACCATGTCCACAACCAGGAATGGGCAAGAATATATAATCATGTTCTAATATGTGATTCTTACATGTATATTCTAATAAAATTATATTTAGGTATATGCATAAAATATTTCTGGAAGGATACACCCCCAAAATGGTGCCAAACGTTGGCCAGCTGACAGGGCAAGGGAGAATTTTTCACTGTATACTCGTTTCAGCTGTTTTTGAGTCATGTAAATATATTACCTATTCAAATATATATATGTAAAACATTTTGAAAATTAAAGAACTAGCTGATTGAGGACAATCTAACAGGTAATCTGGTCATTAGATGGGTGGAAGAAACCAAATGGAAATAATTCTAAAACACTATTTTAGCTTAGAGATGGGAAGTACTCCTTTCCACACTGAAAATGCCAAATAACGCTAAGCAGTTTGGTCATTAAGACCAAACTTTGACTTCAGCCCTCAGCTGTTCAGTTTGTAGTGACTAGCCACATCTTGGCTATTTAAATTAACTAAAATCAAATAAAAATTTAAAATCAGTTGCGTAGTTACACTAGCCACATTGCAGGTGCTCAGTAGTCACGTGTGGCCGCCATGTTAGTACAGATAACAGAGCAGAAGTTTTGTCTGGACAGTGGCTTGGGGTGGAATCCCAGCATAGCTACCACTTACTAGCCTTGTACCTTGGACAGACTGCTTAAACTCTGAAAACTTAGATTTGTTTGCATGTCTACTAAATTTATTAGAATTTGCTATTTTAATTCATGAGGATTTAATTTGAAATTAGATTTAATTTGTCAAAATCTAAGGAGAGGCCTTCAGTAAAATGAGAATTATTGTGTCACTTTTGAGATAAAAGTGCTCTGAAAAACTGGTGACAGTATTTCCATGGTTGGTGTCTCTGGCTCACTGTCACCTGTTTTCTTTCAGGGATTTCTTCAGTGCCAACCCCTTCACCCCTTGGACCTCTGGCAGGCTCACCAGTGATTGCTGCTGCCAACCCCCTTGGGATGCCTGTTCCAGCTGCTGCTGGCGCTCAGCAGTAATGGCCTCTTCTGTCTCCTGATGCCTGAGCAGAGGTTGGGGAGTCCACTCTCTCCCTTGATGCAGCTTGCGCCCGGCGGGAGGGGTGAAATACTTCAGAAGCACCGTGTCTGAACCGTTGCTTGTGGATTTATAGTAGTTCAGTCATAAAAAAAAAAATTATAATAGGCTGATTTTCTTTTTTTTCTTTTTTTCTTTCTTTTTTTTTAACTCGAACTTTTCATAACTCAGGGGGTTCCCTGAAAAATTATCTGCAGGTGGAATATTCACGGACAAATTTTTTTCTCCCCTTCCAAATTCAGTTCCTCATCACTAAAGAACAAAGATAAGCCAGCCTCAATCCCGGCTGCTGCATTTGGGTGGAGATTTCTTCCCATGCCCACCATTGCTCCCCTACCATCCCACACTTTGAGGGGTTTGTCTCTCATGCTCTTCTCCAGAGATTACATAAATGTAGCTTCTTCAAGGGAGGTGAGAAGGAAGGAGGAAGGGAGGTCCCAGCCTATAAGAGCAATGTACTGCTAGTCACTTATATCACTTTACTCCAAAAGTGCTTCAGTGGGGATATCCTGGTGAATCTAGTGGAAATATGTCTTGTTACATTGAGATGCTGAAAATCTACCCAAAGTGCAAACAGGTCCTGAAAACGTCTGTTTGGTATGAATCATGTCTTATTGACCTAACTCTAAATCCAGCTCACTTATATAATTTAGTTTCAGTTTAGTTTAAAACTTTAATACCATCCCTCCCAGGCTTCTTACCTTTGGCCTCTCCCCTTTCATCTCCCAACATGCTCTATAGCAGGTAGGAGGGGGAAGGCAAAATCTTTCTCAGTTTTCTTTGACTTGGCCCTTTTGAATTCAGTTAGTTACTGGGCATAACTTAATTGATTTTTACAAAAGAAAAAAAAATTGTCTATGTAGGTTTCATGCTAGCAATTCTTTAAGACCTAATGAGAGATGTGGCCACACTGAGTTTTATTTTAAGCTTTCTGTCCTCTTTTCCTCCTACCTTCCCCTTCCCTCACATGCCATCCAGTGAGAAGACCTGCCCCTCAGTCTTGTAAATGTATCTGAGAGGCAGGAGCAGAGCCACTATCTCCAGTGAAACTGAAATGGTAGACCTGTAATTGTGGGAAAACGAAAACTCTCTTGTTACAGCCCTGCCACCCCTTGCTGTGTGTATATATATAATACTTTGTCCTTCATATGTGAAAGATCCAGTGTTGGAATTCTTTGGTGTAAATAAACGTTTGGTTTTATTTATCAAGGTTAGATTTAAGTTCCCTGTGTAAAGGTCTCGCTGGGTGGGTGTCTCACGTTCACATCTGAGGGGCCTGCAGCCCTGTACTGTGGAGGCTTCCCAAGGCTCCCATTTTTATACACCCTTCGTTTGACCCATGGTACTGGGCAGGGCAGAGAGGCCTTAAAAAAGCACCACAAGCCAAAGCGTCTCTGGGGATTAAGGATCCTTTGCCATAAAATTCATTTTGTGTCTCAGCAGTGCAGGGATTGGGGATGGAAAAAGTCGCCAGTTTTCGTGTGTTTGTGTGTGTGTGTAAAGTGGATTTTCCACTGTAATCCAACCACCTAAGTTTATCAGGTGCTTCACTGAAGAAGCCTAGTTTTTTAAGCACAATAGCAAAACCATCAGCTCTGTATTTTCTCCTGTTACTTCACTACAGTAGCTGCTTGTGGGGACTAGGAAAAATTCTTCCAACGTATTTTAAGGCCTGAAGTCTTAGTTCCCCATTCTCCTACCTTTATAGATTCACAAGCCTTTCTCACCTGGGCGTCATAGATAAACATAATTGAGGAGTTGAATTTAATGAACTTAATCTAACTTTGTAACCCATCTTGGCTCTAGTAACTTTATCAAGGTGGTGGCTTTAGTGAATATAATGATAAACTTTAAAGGAAGCTAAAGCCTCCTTTTATAACGCTTCTCAACCATAGGGAAAACATTCTGACTGTGTGGCAGGGTGATTTTCTTCTCTGTGGCCACTTACAGTGGATATTTATTGTTCTTGACCCTTTTATGCCCTAGAATGCTGTGGGGGGTTACCATGTTGAATTCGTGCAGAAGCTCAAAGCACCGGATGTGCCAGAGATGCAGTTTGTGATTATGTTTGCACTGGATTGTGATTTGAACAGGACACTTACGACTAATGAATTCTTTCCTTTGAGGTGGAGGAGGGTTGTAAATCAAGACTTCACATCCCACCCATGTAGCTCAGAGAATCTAGGTGTAGCTGAGGCTGATGTGAGGAGCTTTAATACCATCCCTCCCAGCTGGACCTCCTAACATGCATCAGACCTTGCAAGAAACTGAAGGTGAAAGCAGAGGACTCTGAAATGCTACCCAAGAGCCTTTTAAAATAAACAGAAGTTTTAAAATTGCTACTTAAGGAGTCACTGCAGAAGCATGAAAAAAAAAAGAAAAACCAATTGGGTAGGGGGGTGGGGGCAAGGGTTTACAGAATAACAACTTCTGTGTTGTTGTAAATTACCTCATCTGTATACCTTGTATTGGGACACTTCATTTCTCAGCACTACTTGTGTCTGCATTGATTAGATGGCAGGAAACGGAATGCCAGTCTAAGAGAGTTGTGTTGGCCATTACTCTGAAAGGTTTTTTAAGTATTTTTTAACTTTGTTTGAAGTGCCCCCCTCCTCCTTTTTTTAAGTTTGAAGTCATAAATTCCCCCTCCCCACCTTGATTTATTGGTTGTAATTGTATTGTAATTGGTATAACTAAAACATAACTGTGCTGGGAAGAAGTTGTGCCATGAAGGTCTTTAATTTTTTTTTTAATAAAAACATTTAAACAAATGAAATGTCCCTGCAGCCTGAGCAATATGCTTCTCCAACCGACACCGAGTGTGATAGATGGCTTAGTTCTCATGTGCTTTCAATTTAATACTGGGTTCATGGAGATGTGAAGTGGGGTGGATTAAGATTGCTTGAGGAGCACTAAAGTCTAGGAGTTTTTGACATTGAGATACAGTGCAGGGAGCATGGTGTTGTTGCTAAACACGACTGGTTTTCATTCCTGCCCTTGTCACATACTTGGCTACTTACTTAACTTCTGAGTCTGTTTCATCATCTATAAAATGGAGACACTGCTTCTTTGGGATTGAATGAAAGTAAATGTCAAGGGTCTGGTACCTATTATGCCCTTGATAAATCTAATTCCCCTGGCATCCAGTATGGAGGATTAGTTGTTGGCCCTGACTTTGCAAATAATTCACAGTATGATCTCTCCTCTGGATCTCTCGGGACCTCTGTGTGTGTTCAGTCAGGGGGAGACTGGATGAAGTATCTCCTGAGTTCCTTTTCAGCTTTGACACTGATATTAGAAAGTTTGAGTGGTGTGTAAATAGAAGGGTCCATAGAGACAGCTTGTTTCTTAGCAGAAAAGCAGTGTTCAGTGCATGGCAGTAAGCCCTGTGGAAGGTCAGCCTTGGAGATATCTCCAGGGCAGGAGGCAACTTTCAGTCTTGGGGCCTGGAATGAAGGTATGCTGGTGAGCTTATGGAAATATATTTGGAGCCTAAATAAAAACTATCAAGAGGGCTGGTAAAAGATGAAACAGAGTTTACTTGCTTATTAATGCCAAATGAGTAAATTCTACAACAATATATAATCAAATTGCCACTTATTTCTCATTTAACCACAGATGAAAAGTTGAAACCAGGAAATGCTGTTATCCTAAATTTCTAGTTTTTTTTTAAATGTTCAGTGCATACTATTTTATGGCATCCATGTATTGTTGATATTGGGAGTTTATTAATACTGGAAGTTGAGAAGTGTGGGTTAGATAAAAGGAACCATCGTGTAATATCTTGTATCTGAAATGTCAAACTTACATGAACTTTAATTTCTTATGTTTACTTTTATTTTATACATGAGACAGATACGAAGATTAAATTGTTATAGTGAGCCTATTAGAGGCAAAGGAATATATTTTGTAAAATTAGATCTTCAGAGTATGGATAATAAAGTACTAGAGAAAATTGGAGATTGGTTGACAGATTTGAAAATTTTTATATCTCAATCTTTAAATTTCATCTTGGTTCACTTGTTATCAAGTGTGGTTACAATTAGAACCGATCATTTGAGTATCTCTTGAAAAAAATCTAGTTTTGTCACCACTCCCACCAGCAGACTTCTCTCCTGAGATTAGAATTGGGTTTGAGTAGTTTAATGTCACCAGTCCTTGCCACCTCCCTGCCGGTAACTTCGTCCTCCCTTGTGCCTCAGCTTTAGGGACTGTGGCTGACAGTGGTGTGCTTGCTAGAGAGGCTGTCTTCCCAGGGCCTTTTCCTGCTTGAAAAAGTTAACCAGAGGCTTTGAAGGAAAGTTGTTCCTGGTTCCCTTCTCAAAAAATGGGTCTAAAAACTTTGATCTATTGATGCTCCACCTATCTCAAGTCATCTCTCCTTACTTCCCTCACAACCATCACTACCCCCATGCCCTTTTTCCTTATAACACCTGAACTTACATTATTTTGTTTGTCTCTTCCCCTCACCTGCACGTAAACTCCCTGATGACCTTGTTTGTATGTCTTACTACATATATCCTCATAAAAACCTCGTGTGTGTGTGTCACTATCCCTCAGATTGAAGAGGATGGAATGGAGTAGCACAAGGAAAAAGGCTTACCACCATGCCAGGCTCATCATAGGTGCTCAGTAATGGTAATTCCATCCTCCACTCCCAGTTCCACCTCCTCTCCACACAATAAGTTAATGGAAGTGGTGTGGAATAAAGAGCATCTCAAGATCTGAAGAGCCTTGTTCATAGGTTTGCAACCGTAATTATAAGCCACAGGTCAGACTTGATTAACATGACAAAATGTTTATTTCATGAGCCCTTGGTGAAATCTTAAGTGGCCGAAGGCTGAGCAATGATCCTGACCAATTTAGTAGATTTAGATGCTACAGTATCCCTGCTCCCCACTGTTTGTATGTAATAATACAAAGTTCAGGCTGTTCTCTAAGTAGAATAGACATTGATGGTGTCACAAGGCAGTCTGGTTCTGGAGTCAATCTTAATGTAGACAAGTGCTATCTAGATTTTATAACCCTACTATGATTCTGTGCTAAATTTAACTACTTTAGAGACGCAACCTAGTAGAACTACAAGTGACCCAGTTCTGACAAGAGTTCTGTCTGGCTAGGTAGTTTTGGATCAGTTATTTAACCTCTCTGAATCTTCACAAGTGATGTAAATTACTATTGTAAAACATCTTAGACATGAGCCAAGTTGTAAAGAAGCCCTAACACACCCATGAACCTAACGCCCAAGTTAAGTCCACATTACCAATACAGATGAAGCCCCCTTTTGCCCCTCTTCTCTACCTTCCTGCTCCAGAGGTCCTAATATCTTCTTTATCTGTAAAATTAGAGTGTAAATACCTGTTCAGATTAGATGATAAATATTTAGAAAGTGCCTGGCACAGTGTCTGGCATATAGTAGAGTTGGGCTAAATATTCATTTCCACTCTGAATTGTACAGTTTTGCAGGTTATGTGCAGGAAAAGATGCCACATCTATAGGAATGCCATTCATTTGTGCATTTATTTCTACAATTTTACAGTAGATGGCAGTAAATTATCTTGTTCTAAAAGGAAAAAACCCATTCATAAAAAGTTTTCAACAGATGCAAGTTAAGTTTCTAATTTGCGTGAAGAACAGCATTGCTGTGTTCCCACCCCCTTTCACTCTTCCCCTGTAAGATTCTATCACTCTGTCTCTGAATTTTTAACTTCTCTACTGAAAGCCGAATATTTTTACACGGTAGCAAATTACAGTCTGGATTTGCCTCCCTGTGGCCATAATCACCAGGGATTCTCAGTGGCCTCAGTGTAAGCAGCTCTTCCCCAGGTACCTCCAGATGGGAGTTTATTGGATGGCCAGTCCCTTTCTTGGAGTTCTTGAGAGCATTGGGTATTTCTGAGTCAGCTTCATTCTTGCATCACCTGCTTTGACAGAATTTTCTTGGCTCCTCTAATGAGGAAAAGAAAAAGCAGCAGCAGTAGCTGGCAAGTGGTTTCCTCATTCCACCCTGTGAGTCAGAGTCTCAGCTATAGATAAATGTTCATAGACTTATCTAGAAAGGAAGGACTTCTCTGTGTTGGACAGTTCTGGAAACTCCATGGTGAACCGCCTATGAAGAAGTCTAAATACTCGCAGCTCTCCACGCTCCGAAATACATCTCGTTGTGTTCTCTGCTCACCCACTTAGCTCCATCCCCTCAGCCCAGAGACAGAGTTCCCTGTACACTCATCTTGACTGGTCTTTCCAGAATTAATTTGTTTGCAAAATATGCCCCTCAACAAAGATTTGTTGGTGTCTGTGAACCTGGCCCTATGCCAAACACTGGAGAGTGAGAGAGATGAGACACAAGCCCATGGGGAAATGTGTTATTGTCAAATAGAAAAGCAAGAAACAAAATTGTTCCCCAGGAAAAAATCATTGCTAGTCAATGTGGTAGACTGAGCTAACTCACGTAGGTACCTACCTCCTGCTCTAAATACGTGAGGATGCTAATGTAATTTACTTTCAAATAAACAACCCGTGTCAAAGAAAGAAATAGAAATTCCCAGGTGGTAGAAAAGAAGACAGAATTCATCCTTAAGGTAAGTGGGTATTGAAGTCATAGTGCCCTCCTAGGACACCAGGCTTGGATATGAATGGGACTCAGAGGCTAGGGGCTAAGGTTTGAATCCCCGAGGGAGATAGGAGACAGCCTTTGAAGTAACTTTGAAGGTAAAAAACAATCACCTGGCACTTGAAAAGGCTGCCTCCAGAATAAAAGAAAACAAAACAGTAGCTGTAGTATTAGGGTTATGGTAAGATGCCAAAGAAAAACTTCTTGGGGAAAAAGGGGTCCTGAACTCTTGGGGAAGGAGGGATGGTCAGGGAAACCTTCCCAGAGGAGGGGCTGCTGAAGCTGGCTTGGTAAAGGCCCAGCCTTAGCAAATTAGAGCTGCCAGGACCCACAGCTGCCATCAGAACCCATGTCTCCCAGGAGGGTATAGCTCAAGTGGTAGAGTGCATGCTTAGCATGCATGCGGTCCTGGGTTCAATCCCTAGTACCGCCTCTATAAGTAAATAAATAAAGCTAATTACCTCACCCTACTAAATAAATTTCTTTTAATTAAAAAAAAAAAACGTGTCTTGCTTAGTTCTGCTTCCTGGACTACGTTTGCGTAGTTGTGCTGCCAGGTCTCCAGTTTCTAAACCAGTCATTATAGACAAACTCTCTTGCTTTTTGCTCTCTGATCCTTTCGACAAAAACCTTTATCCTCACAGATCTCTAGGTCAGCTATAGTCAGCTGATCTAAACTGGGTTCAGCCAAGCAAAATTGCTTCAAGTTGAGGATTGGCTGGGCTGGACTGGGCTCCTGTGTTGATTGGACTTGGGTTTGCTACAGGTAGTTCCTTCTGGGTCCCAAGTTGAAGCTGCAGCAGCTACCCAGGGCATGTTCTTGTGGAGTACTGGGGAATGAGAGGCCGAAGGACAGACACCAAGCCACAGAGACATCCAAGCGATCATACGATTTTTATGTGCCACAAATTATTCTACTTTGATTTTTTTCCCAATAATTTAAAATTATAAAAGCCATTCTTAGCTCATGGGCCATACAAAACCCGGCAGTGAGCTGGTTTTAGCTTGCAAATGGTCATCCTTTGTTAACCCCAGGTCTAAAGCAAAAATATTAGCAGTGAATTATGTATTTATAGCATATATATATAGTCATGTAATAAAATACTAAGCAATAAAAAGTAAGTTGAATTAATTTTAAAATAATTATGCTGAGTGAATACCAACAAAAAAAAAGACTACATACTATATGATTCCATCCATATACTATTTTAGAAAACACTAATCTAGTGACAAAATGTAGTTAAGTGGTTGTCTGCAAGTGTGGGGTGGAGCAGGGTTGGGGTAGAAGGTGAAGAGAAGGAAGGGATTTAAGAAGCAAAGCAGTGTGTGACAACAGCATGAAGAACAGAAGGGGGCAACGGGAGTCTACTTAATTAACCAAGTTTATTAATGGTACCAAAGAAGTGATTGTTAAAATTTACTAGATGTATGAATGAAATTGTAAAATTTGTCAGTTGATATTAAGGAAGAACTAGGTTTGGTGATTTCTAATTTAAATAAATTGAGTATTAGTTTTAAAAATCAAATTAACTTCAGAGTAATCTTTTCTGTTCACGAAAGCTAACCAGACGACCTTTTTAAAAAGGACTTACCATGTGATGGTAGATCATGGATCCTGGATTGAACAGGATGAGCATGAAACCAAAAGGGACCAGTAGTAATGGGTTCCACTGGCTGGACGTCTCAGAAGAATAAATAATTGTTATGGTAGGGGTCATCCAGCAACCAGAATCATGACAATTTCAGTGACAGTGGCCTAGCATTGGAGATTGAAGAGGTGGATCAGTTTCTGGCCACAATGATACGGGGGTATGACAGAAGGAATGCGCCGCCTATTGAAGAGAAAGGACTGTCACTGGAGACGATGGAGAGGAGGAGAAGGCGGTCAAATCCCTGATAAGACAGATGCTCATTTTGGATGAATGGCCAGTTTTGTACAACTCAAAGAGGGTACTGCCCATATAATCATCTATGTGAACTGCACTTTCTGGCGTTGTGCAGAGCACAAACTTTAGAACCATATGCGAAGATTATGCTAAACGCTGAAGTCGCCAAGCATAATACAGGAATACCTGTGGGGAAGTGAGACAGGAGGTAAAATCTTTGATAAGCAAAAATAACAGCCCCAACTGTGGAGTATTTACTACCACTACATGGTAGTTTTCTAGGCACTTTCCCAAGAACTCTTGTGAGTTCAGGAACTTTATTATCATCAGTATCATTTTACATACAGATAAGGAAAACAAAAGAAATGATAAAATCTGGTCTTAAACACATTTGTTCAACCGCGCCACGCTCTGCAAATTCAGCTGGAACTAACTGGGGCGCGCTCCCCATACGCTTCCTCTCGCCGCTTAGAGCGCCTGCGCGCGGGCCCCGGCGACCCGGCCCGGCGTAGCGAATGGTCACGTGCCGCACGGGGCGGGGCCCGCGCAGGGACGCCTGCGCGCCGCGGGCTGACCAAGCCGAGCTTTCCCGGCGGAGCCGGCGCTGGTCCTGCGGCCGTAGCCGCGTCTTCTCTTGGCTCCGCCACCAGCCGGGGCTCGGGCCCGGGCCCGGGCCCCCGGGACATGGCCCTCCGGAGTACGCAGGGTGACGGCCCCACCTCCAGCTGCTGGGACGGCGGCGCGGAGAAGGCAGGTACGGAAGCCGGCCGGGGCGCGGAGGAGCGGCCTGAGAGGACGGCCTGAGGGGCAGGGGCGGCCCGACGGGTAGGGCACAGCTGTTGGAGGAGCCGGCCGGCGCCCGGGGGGCCGCGGGCTGGGAGCCCGAGGAAACTGCGCGGGGTGCTTCCAGGGCAGCGGTCGGGACAGCGAGAGAGGAAAAGGCGGAAGGCCCTAGTCGGTCTGAAGGGGAGGAAAGCCTGGACTGGGGGGTCAGAGATGCTGAAGAGACCGGAGGAACCCTGGTGGCAGACTCGCGTCCCCATTGGGAAGGGCGGGGCGGGACTCCCGGGGTCTGGAGAGGAGAACTGGGTCTCTGAGAAATAAGGCCAAGCCTCACCCCTGACCGAGACTGTCCGGCCACGTCCGCAGTCTGCGGGGCCGCCTCCCTAGTGGTCAGGCCGGTTTCCCAAACTTCATTCATCAGTCGTCCTCTGGATTGACGCGGTGTACGGGGACCACGTATCTCTTTCAATTGCCACGAAATTCACCCTTTTAAGTGTATACAGTTGAGTGGTTCCTAGTGCATTCACAAGGTTGTGCAGGCATCACAGTGTCTTAATTCCAGAGCATTTCTAATTCCAAACAGAAAGACCATCACTCCCCATTTCCCATTCTCCGCAGCTCCTGGCACCCTCCAGTCTACTTTGTGCCTCAATCCTGTGGCACCCACTTATTTTAATGTTATTTCATTGTGTAAAAAGCGATTCTGTTGTAAAAACTGCTTTATACTAAGCAATAACTTCCATGAAATCATGGTTTACTTGTGCACTATGTTTTCATATATGTGTTACATACAGTTAATACGTGACAGTTAAAATTATCGTTTACTCTGTACCAAGTAAAATAAATTTGCCCCCCCTGGCGAAGACTAAGGTAACTTTCCCACTTTTCCATCCTCTTGTGGGTGGTGCCCGTAATAGAACCAGCCACATACTCAACCCACATTTTGGTGAAGCACCTGGTATTCACATTTTGTTTCTCTGGATTCATTTTCTGTTACCCCCTTTCCTCCTATTCTAATCCTGCCTGGAAACAGAGTTCATTCCTCGTATTACTTCCCTGGGCCCTTTGGCCTTGTAACCCTTTGCTGGTGTTTGTATGCAATCTGTCCCCATGGCATAATAGTCATTAACCCAAGTTGGTATGGGTCTTGTGACCTTTTGCAGTGCAGCTGTGCCCAACTTGCAAGACTTAATCCCCTAGTTTCTTTGATTTTGCTTCTCTGGGTGAATGGGAGGAATTTAGATATGTGAGGGTTTTGGGTTTTTTTCTTGTTTGTTTCTGTTTTGTCTTTAATCATCTGAGAATTGGCAAAGTTACTAATATTATAAACCCTCCTTTATGATCCAATTGATTTACTCTCTAAAATGTTTTTCTCCATTTAGGGGGTAAAGCAGTCTTTCTTCTACATGCTTATCTTTATGTTTCAGGTAGTTAATGAATCTGCTCATTTGGGTACTGTTTGTTGAAACTAATTAGGACCTCCAAAAAAAGAGTTTATTTTGTTTTTAATAAGAATCTTACTCAGAATAAGGTAAGATTTTCCCTTCCCACTGTCTTTCTCTGGTACAGATATGAAGTTCAAGCATAAACTTTTTTTCCAAGCATAATTTTTTTAATTGAAATATAGTTTATTTACAATATTGTGTTAGTTTCTGGTATACAGCATAGTGATTCAGTTATACATATATGTATTCTTTATCATTATAGGTTATTACAAGCTGTTGAATATAGTTCCCTGTGCTATGTAGTAGGACCTTGTTGTTTACCTATTCTATATATAGTAGTTTGTATCTGCTAATCCCAAATTCCCAATTTATCCCTTCCCCCCACTTTCCCCTTTGGTAACCAGAAATTTGTTTTCTATGTCTGTCAGTCTGTTTTGTAAAAAGTTCATTTCTGTTGTTTTTTTGGATTGCACATATAAGTGATATCATGTGATATTTGTCTTTGATTTCATTTGGTATAATAATCTCTAGGTCCATCCATGTTGCTGCATATGGCATTGTTTCATTCTTTTTTATGACTGAGTACTATTCCTGTGTGTGTGTGTGTGTGTGTGTGTGTGTGTGTGTGTGTGTACCACAACGTCTTTACCCAATCATCTGTCGATAGACATTTAGATTGCTTCCATGTCTTGGCTATTATAAATAGTGCTGCTATGAACATTGGGGTGCATGTGTCTTTTCAAATTGGAGTTTTCTCTGGATATATGCCCAGGAGTGGGATTGCTAGATCGTATGGTAACTCTGTTTTTAGTTTTTTAAGGATCTCCATACTGTTTTCCATAGTGGCTGTACCAAATTACATTCCCACCAACAGTATAAGAGGGTTCCCTTTTCTCCACACCCTCTCCAGCCCTTATTGTTTGTGGACTTTTTCTTTAATCATTGGTTTTTAAAAATATTTTATTTACTTATTATTGTATTCTTTTAATTATTTTCTTATTTTGAAGGGAGGAGGTAATTAGGTGTATTTATTTTTAGAGGAGGTACTGGGGACTGAACCCAGGACCTCGTGCATGTTAAGCATGTGCTCTCACTTGAGCTATACCTTCCTTGCCCTGTTTGTGGACTTCTTAATGATGGCCATTCTGACCAGTGTGAGGTGATACCTCATTGTAGTTTTGTTCAAGTATAAATTTTCAAGTTAATTTCCAATGTCAGTGTCAGGAGTTCAGCAGGTGGAACAGGGGGTGTCTGTC
This sequence comes from Vicugna pacos, assembly GCF_048564905.1. Taxonomy (NCBI): domain Eukaryota; kingdom Metazoa; phylum Chordata; class Mammalia; order Artiodactyla; family Camelidae; genus Vicugna; species Vicugna pacos. The sequence goes on from NC_133005.1 coordinate 23,214,594, forward strand.
TGGGAGGATCTCCCTCTAACTGGCTCTTCCATTGTTTTAAGGCTAGCATTGCTTACTTAAGCTTAACTCCTGTTTAAAAATTGTAAAGCTTCCTTGATACGCATGCTTAAACCAAATAATAATTATTGAATTTTGTACTGTCTCGTAAGATTCACTTACTAAGTGTGTAGGTCGTTTACGTGATCTAAGTCATTAATATATATTTTGCTGACATAGAAAAACTTTAAGAGGAGCATAGCTAGTGCTCATTTTTAGTCATTGTCCTTTCCTGTATATTAAGTTCACCAAGCCAGATGCTCTTGAAGATACCTGTTGCTCTTAAGTAGCAGAAATCTTTACCTGGGTCTGTAGCCAGAATTGGGAGAGGTTTGAGACAGCAAGAGACTCAGCCATCTTTATCTGAACTGTTAAGAACTGCTGTTCCATTTAAGTGATCATTCTAATGGAGGGCAAGCCAAGTTAGTGCCTGTGTCATTCCTTTTTCCTTTGTTGAATGAATTACTTTTCAGGCAGCAGGGATTTATTTATAGCAGTGTCTTATATTTTACAGTGAGCTGTACGATAGTCATTTCATTCTGTCATGGTTATAAAAGCCAAGACCTTTTACTATAAAGGAATTTGGAAGATACCAGCTTTGGAATATATAATACATCTCTCTTATAAGTGGGGCAGTTAAAAAATTGGAGAAGAAAAAAGACAAATGAAGTTATTTACAAAACAGAAACAGAGTCACAGACATAGAAAATAAACTTATGGTTACCAGGGGAGGAAGTGGGTGGGAAGGGACAAATTAGGAGTTTGATATTTGCAGATACTATTATATATAAAATAGATAAACAACAAGTTTAATACTATATAGCACAGAGAACTATTTCAATATCTTGTAGTAACCTATAATGAAAAAGAATATGAAAATGAATATATGTATGTATATGTGTGACTGAACTATTATGCTGTATACCAGAAATTGACACAACATTGTAAACTGACTATACTTCAATTTAAAAAATAATTGGAGAAGAAAAGGTTCGGAGGGATTTGAATTACATATATGCTATCTCCAGATGAAATGTGGGCTTTTATCCCAAGCCCAAAAATAGCATTTTCAAGTCTAGAAATGTGTTCTACCCCAAAATCCATATATAAAATTTATCTTAAAATAAAATTAATAGTTAAACATTGATTTTAATCTTTTTTCCAAGCATTTTTTCTTTCTGAGGTAGAGAGAATAAGTGGAAATTAGTTGTTCAGTTGAGACTCTGCTGACCTTTTCTCCTTCATTGTGCAGTTTAATATTTGCCAGTATCACCATGTAATTTATCCATCTGTGGTTTGCTTGAGTTTTCTGTTTCTCCTCCCTTTTTATGTCACAATGAAAGCCAGTATATTAGGTGCAATAAAGTATTTGTGTGTGGGAGGGTGGCACACGTAGGAGTGCCTTCATCTGCCACTAACATTTAATCACTTAACTATGGGATTGAGGAAGGTGATATTGGAGTCTGAACAGACGGCAGCTAAAATCCACAGCTGAGCAGCATTCTCCTCTGGGAATCACCAGTAGCTTTAGAAAAAGGCCAAAGAGCCTACAAATCTATTTAGAGTTGTACAGTGAGGATATTCTTAACAATAGTACAGGGAAGATAACATCATTTACTAGAGGCCAATTTTTCCAGAGGAACAATAGCTAAGCTAAATTATTTATTCTATTCTCCATATATGTATTGAGTTACCACAGAGCATCAGAATCAAGGTGATAGTAAATTTTGAAATGCAGGACTTAAATAGAATCCAAACAGAATATTTAGAGAAATGAGTGTTGGAGCTGTGGTTTTGGATTCAGAATTAGTTAAAATTCTAGTATGTTTACCAAAACCTACTGGAAATCCAGCTGATTGCAAACAGTGTTATTTCCCCTAAGATACAACCAATGGTTTCCCTTTCCCTAGATTGTTGAATAGCTTAAATGGAAAGAGGGGCAGGGTGAGTATATGTCTAAACAAATTGAGGAAAATTTTCCATACTCTTGGCAAATAGGTTAACAAGGTTTCTAAATGTCCCCTTACTGCAAATATTTAGTACTACCACCAAAGTGTTCTTAATTTATGATGTGTAGAAAGTATAAGAACACTCTAAGGTAAAAAAAAAATTTTAATGTCGGATTTTCTTCTTTGTTGGAAATTAATTCAATTCCTACTCATATTTTGCCTCAGCCTGTGTTATTATATAAAGTCTTTTGTGTTTCCTATGTGTCTACAATCCTTCCTTGTTGGACACATACAGCCTTCTCTTCCGCAGGATGTCCCTTTGACCCAGAGTAAGAATCCCTCCCTGTCTTTCTCTTGAGTGCTGGATGAAAATCCAGACTCCTTAGCGGGTAAATCCAGCCCAGGCTCTCCTACTAGCTGCATTCACTGCAGTCCTTCTGGCCTCTGTTCTCGTCCTTTACCTAGCACTTCAGCCTCACAGAATTGTTCTGCGTTTTCACAACATGATATTTCTTTCATGTGACAAGGTCTTTGCACATACTCCTTCCTCTGGAAGGCTCTCCTTTCAACACACTCTTCCATGTGCAAACTTTTCCTTCAGGAGGTACCAGAATATATTCTTGGTGAAGCCTTTCCTGATTCCCTCAGAAGTAGTTGTTTTTTCCTCTGGATTTTCATAATTATTCATGATTCTATTATATCATTTATAATACTTGTGTTCCTCCCTACTGTGAGCCTCTCAAGGGCTGGGAGGGAGTCACCTTCATGTTTTTATCCCCAGTACAGTGCTTACCACAAGGAGATGCTTACTAAATAATGGACTGATAAATGAATGCATAGATTAATGGCAGGTAGATGAATGGCAAGACACGCCCAAGCCAAGAGCTTGAAGCACCTTGTGAATAAACATTTAACTAATTATGTGCTTTGCTGATGGAGGAAATTGGGACTTGATTTTTCATGATTTCTGGGTAGAGTAACCATTTAATTTAGCATCTAACCTGGGATGTTCTTGAGAGTACAGATAGTAGGAGGGATTTGCTATGAAGCTACGCCAGGACTATGGGTGTAAACCAGAAATCTCTCAGACATACTGGGACACGTTGTCACCTACCACGTCACCAGGAAAAATAACAGTCTAGCCAGGACAACAGGTTTACCTGGGTGAAAAAGCACCTGTGTTATTTTCCTGTCTACACCTCCAATTACTTATAACTCCAAACCAGTTGGTACCTTTGTTTTTATGGTTTTTATGCCACAGTTGTCATAGATTAGTAACCAGGGCCATTAGTACCAACTTTCATTTGTATTAATAATGTGCAGCTTTGTCATGGAAGCAGTCTGTAGACTGTTGCCTCAGAATAGAACATTACTGAGGAAAGTTGCTTAGTGTCTGTTCTAAAACCTAATCTACCTCCCAGTGTTAGTCCCTTCTGAAGTCTAACCTACTTCCAAAGTTAGTCCTCTCTAAAATCTAACCTGCCTTCCAGTGTTACCTACCTTACATTAACTCTAGCGCTCTGCATCTAGTATATGCTTCATAAATATTTTTAATGAGTCCATTTACTGTTAAATGAAAGGGCCTGTATTTCCCATCTCCAAGCCTTTCTTTTGCTCTCCTCCCAGCCTCTTGCACTCTTCAGTAATGCCTTCTCAGATTAGCCTGACCCACAGCAGTCTCTTTGAGCTCCTGGCATCTGCACATACCTTTTTTAGGCAGTTACAGTGCACTTCTTTGTGACATCTCTTTGGTGTTGTCTTATTTAACTTTTCTTGTGTTTGTTCTTCCTAAAATTAGACATTCTGCATGAAAACTCTGAGAGCCTATTACCCCATTATTTTAAATAGAAGATTTATAATATGATGCACGGTAATCACAGACTCTCAACCAGTCTCCTAAAAAAGTAAACACAGTATAAGCCTGTGTATAAATAACAAACTGCCACATAAGGATGTAGGATGCCTAAAATGTTATTTCCTGATCATCAGTAATTAATATGGTTGTTAAGAAATACTTGCTTTGTGTGCAGTATCTTGCGTCTCTACCACCAGCCACACTGGAGACCTAAGTATACACCCTTTGACATTCTGCTTTTGAAAATATCTCCATGTGATTCTAATGTTTACTAGTTATATTACCCTGTAACTGGAGACTTCTTCCACATGTGGTTTTGTTTAAAAAATGTAGTATTGAATCTTGGTGACATGCATATACATTTTTCCTCTATAAACAACAGGAAAAAACTATCATATTAAGAGATATATATGCTTTGTAAAGTTTACTATTAAGAAAGCACAAGCATTCTATTAGGAAAATATGAGCAGTAACTGTTAGATATGCCTGAATATACTGAGCACTTTTATAACTGTAATTCCTTACAGTTACTATATTAATTAATTGTAATTCCTTAGTGTTTTGCACATTATGTGCTAATTAAATATCGATAGATTGACTTGAAATATACCTACTTGTACCTCAAACCAAATAAGGAGATTGAGCCCTGAGCAGAAAATGCACACATGCTGAGTATGTGTCTAATGCCCTTTTCTCTTCTGTTTTGCAGACTTTAATGCCAAAAGGAAAAAGAAAGTGGCAGAGATATACCAGGCTCTGAACAGTGATCCAGCTGATGTGGCTGCCCTTAGACGCATGGCTATCAGTGAAGGGGGGCTCCTGACTGACGAGATCAGGCGGAAAGTGTGGCCCAAGCTTCTCAATGTCAATACCAATGATCCACCTCCTATATCAGGTAATGGGTGGGGAAGGGGGGGTTGTTGAAAGGGGATCGTGTCTAGGAGACAGGGAAAAAGAATCCCAGGGCCTTTGATTTTTATGCCCCGTTTAAACCAAGAATATGTGAGTAAATCTAAAGCATTTTAGGAAATGCTTGGGCCTACTCTGAAAATAAGACCGAACTGATAAGTAGAATTTTATTTAGAAATGGAATGGGCTTTTATTAGGTTAATAGGTAGTAGCTTTTACTGGCTAAGTAGGGGAGTTTATTAAAAATGCATATTACAGTTTACATTCACTAAGAAGTGGATTGTAGGAATTTGTATTTTAACAAGCACCCTAATTCTGTTGCAGAAGGACTACATTTTGAGAAACGTGGGCAATGGAGAGAAATAATACCTCTACAGCCCTTAAAAAAGCAAAAAAGCCTTTTTATGGGGAAATACTAAGACCATTTTGAATTCTAAAATTATGTAATTCTATGGAAAGCTGTTACAGTTGGTCCTCCTAGTCCAAGGATTTAACCAACCATGGATCAAAAATATTCTAGGGAAAAAAAACTCCAGATAGTCCCAAAAAACAAAACTTTTTTTTTTTTAAAGGAGGTACTGGGGATTGAACCCAGGACCTTGTACATGCTAAGCACATGCTCTACCACTGAGCTATTACCCACCCCACCCCCCCAAAAAAAGCAAAACTTGAATTTGCTGCCCTCTGGCACCTATTTACAAAGCATTTACATTGTACTAAGTTTTACAAGTGATCTAGAGGTGATCTAAAGCATACAAGAGGATGTGCATGGGTTATGTGTGAATGCTACACCATTTAATACAAGGGACCTGAGCATCTGGATTTTGGTATCCTTAGGGTCCTGGAACCAATCTCCCTTGGATACCAAAGGAAATCTGTACTTAGCTTATTTGCAAGACCTGCATAGTAAAAAAGAGTTCCTTAGAATGTAGTGCAAAATACAAAAGAAAGTACTGCAAAACAATGAATCCACTTTGTCATTCATTCACTCTACAAACATTTATTGCTTTCCTACTGTGTATGGCAAAAGTCCAGGTGCTGGGAATTGTTTCATTCTTTTGGCAAGTACCAGTTGTGCTCCTAATGTGTGCCAGGCACTAGAGATGATTAAACAGCCTCTGCTGATAGAAAGGTCACAGTGTCATGGTGCAGCCGAGTAGATGTTTTAAGCTGCCACTTGCTATTATCTTTGGAACCAGGCTGCCTGAGAGCAGTCAGCTTCTTGTTGGAAGGAAGAGGGATTGCCATATTCACACTGAATCCTGAGATGATGCTCTATAGATTCCAAATTTCCTGTATCTTTATAAGATGAAGTCTGTGTGGGGAAGTATTGTACAGGCTTCTCTGGTAAGTTTTTATTTCGGTTATGAAGGACATGTCCAGTTGTTCTGAATATAACAGCTAGAGACTGCCTCCTTCCGTTCCCACTATATTGGGCTTATCAACTGAACACAAGTACTATATCCTGTTTGCAGTGTCTTAGTTTTAGAATTTCAGGGTCAAGAGAGGTTAGATTCTTCTGTATATGAATTTACCTTAGTAATCCTTTCTGAACAGCTCAGTGCTCCCTAGACTTTACAGATGTTTGAGTTTTTCCATTTGTCCTGTGGTTTCCACATTCATGCTCTTATTTGATCCTATGGAAGAGAATAATTCCCATTTTACAGTTGTGGACTTTGAAATTTAGAGCAGTTCCCGTGAGCACAGTGGCAGCCTGCCCTGGACTCCTGGCCTCGTGACTTCTCCTCTGCTCCTCTTTCCACCTCATCTGTCGCCTCTTGGATAATCTGTGTTCCCTCTTCACAAGTCACCATGACTTGCATGAAACAGTATGTTTGGAAGTAACTAGGGATTCCTCTCCCAGTGTTGTATCTTGAGTCATGTTGCATCTTCAAGAAAAAGCTGAAGTATGTCTTCCAGGCCTTTTGTGTCATACCAGAGTGTTCTGCTCCTGTTCTGGCTTTGCAGATACTCCTGCAGTAACATGTTCCTTTTCCTCCAATAGGGAAAGACCTACGACAGATAAGCAAGGACTACCAACAAGTGCTGCTGGATGTCAGGCGGTCTTTACGGCGGTTCCCTCCTGGTAAGACGTGCTTTCAGTCTTCCATGGGGGTCTTCTGTCCCAATTGCACTTACTTTCCTGTGTTGGTGCTTGCTAGTATCAGGAAGTTTCCATCCCAGCACACAGTGTGACTACATGCGGGACCCATTGTACTCCCAGTCTGCTGAGTCATTCTTTCATTGACTCAGTCCACTCAGACCCCAACTGTGAAAGCCGGAGCCAAAAATAATTTGGCCCAGAAGTGGTAAATGAGAGAACAGGGTCTTCCCACCTTCACAGCCACAGAAGAGATTTTGTAGGGATTGCTAGAGCCATCAGTCTGGCTTTGAAGAATAGATTGGCTTGGAACTGGTCACTAACAAGATCTATTAATATTTTCATTTGTTTAGAATTATAAATAGTAGTATCTTGCATGTGCATATATTGGAGCCCTTGCGCTATAAGGAGTGGCAGTCACTACATGTTTAAAGGGTCTGTTCCTAAAATCACCTCCCCATTCCCAGGAATAATGAGTAGAATGACCACTGTCTCCACTTTCACAGCGAAGGAAACTGGGAAGCAAACCTCGTGCCGAGGATCTACTTTTCTTTCTTGGGCAACTCCACCTTTAGGTCCATGAGGAGAGGAGAATTACTAGAGCCTCTAAATCCGTTGCTTGACTCTTCTGAACTCATGCCCTGGTAGTGGATTTTGTCTGTTAAAGGGCCTTCTTTCCTGCTTGCACCCTTGGTCCCTGGAAAGGCTCTTGTGATTGGCAGCAGCCTGCCATTTTGGTTTTGATAAAAACATATGCCTGTGCTCCAATGCCCTTTTCCTATCCTGCTGGTCTTGATGAGACCACATAGGACAGATGTGTCCCATATTTTTCCCTAGGTAACCTGTTTTCCCTCTGAAACCTTTATCCCTCTTCCATATGTGACATCCATCTCTCATATTCTTTCTGTAGGCTGAACTTCCTGTGTGGTTTCATATTCTTTTTACATCAATGTTCTTCTGAGCTTAGCTGATCACTTTTATACTAAGAATTCAAAGTTTAATTTTTTTTTCTCAGTACTCTCATTTCTTTATCTATCCATAGTGCTTGGTTTACTTCATTTTCTCTTTTATCTTTTAGAGTATGCCTTTATGAGAAGGGGTGGGGTAAATATGGGCAAGAGATGGGCTTTGCTCTCACAGAAAAACCTTTGTTCAATTTGGTCTGGCCCCTTACAGTAGCTGTTTTCTCTCACAAGATCTGTTTTTGACTGGAAAACCTAAGGTGTAGGAAGGCTGTGCTGTGTGCTGTTCTTCTAAAACAGGTCATGAGGCCAAGCGCTGGCATTTTTATACTAAAAGTGGATGAGGAGCCACACTTGACCACCGCCAGAACCAGCTGCATCCTCTGACAGAGCTTCCAGGACAGGCGTCCTGTTTCCAGCTGTGCCTTTGCATCAAGGAGATCAGTACTTCCTGTGATACTTAGTCTGGTTCTGAGGGGAACATGCATCTCTTAAACATTTTGTTTTTACATAATTTTATACCTACAGAAAAGTTGCAAAAATAGAACATAGAATTCCCCAGGTACCTTTTACCCAGATTTCCTTATGTGTTAGCATTTTACCATATTTGCTTTCTCTCTCTCCTTCTCTTTCTACACACACATAAATTTTTCTCTGAAATGTTTAAGAATAATTAAGAATTACACACACAGTACTCATTTACCTCTAAATATTACAGGGTGTATTTTTTAAAAACCAGGTTTATCACACTTAACAAAATCAGTAACAACACTGAAAAATACTGCTGTCTAAGCTACAGATTTTAGGTTTCACCATTTATCCCAATAATATCCTTTATAGGAAAAAGAAATATAAAATCATGCTTTTCCCATTCAGTCTTCGTATCTCTTTAGCCTCCTTTATTTCTAGAATAGTTCCTTTGTATTTTATGACAGACGAGTTATTTTATAAAATTTCCTTCAGTTTGGGTTTCTCTGGCATTTCTTCATTATAAGATTCAGTTTATGCACTCTTGATAGGAATTCCACTGAAGTGATGCTGAGTTCTTTTCACTGTGTCGTATCAGGAGGTATATGCTGTTGAATAGTCACACTACTGGTGGGAACTGCGGTGACTTGGTTAAGATGGTGTTGGCTGGGTTCCCCCACTGTGAGGTTGCCAGTCTGTGGCTCTTTCCTATATTCCAGGTGGTGTCAGCAGTGTATAGACCTTGAATGTGTTGCCAAATCGTTTGTAACTAATTTTCTTTTATTAAACACTTTCTCTGCAAATCCACTGCTGACCATCTTCCTAACCTCCATGTTACTAGGTTGCTTGTCGTGTTCAGGTGCATCTCCCTTGCCCTCCCCTCCCAGGCATGCCAGAAGAACAGAGAGAAGGGCTCCAGGAAGAACTGATTGACATCATCCTCCTCATCTTGGAGCGCAACCCTCAGCTGCACTATTACCAGGGCTACCATGACATCGTGGTCACATTTCTGCTGGTGGTAGGCGAGAGGCTGGCGACATCCCTGGTAGAAAAATTATCTACCCACCACCTCAGGTACCAGTGCAAAGGATGGGTATCACTCCTCAAGCCCCGCCTGGGGATAACTCCTCAGCCCATTTTCTCGTCAGTATTTTCAGTGGTTTGAGCCCCACTCCACCCTACTGCCCCTCAACCCTGGTCTGAGTGTTTGGTCTGACCAAGCTCATTGAATTGTCTCCCTTTAGGGATTTCATGGATCCAACAATGGACAACACCAAGCATATATTAAACTATCTGATGCCCATCATTGACCAGGTGAATCCAGAACTCCATGACTTCATGCAGAGGTATATATGTGTCTACATTTATGTGTGTTTACACACCCCTTTTCAGCTTTCTCCTAGCCTTTGTTTATTCCTCACAAGTCTAGCTCAATTGCATCATCATCTTATGTTGATCAGTGTTAAGTTCTTTTGAGTTGTCCTTTCCAGTTACCAGCAATTTGGATAATTCAGTTCTGTACACAGTCTTTCATATTATCTGTGTGCTGTGCTCTTTTGGGGATACAAGAGATGTTACAGCCCATGCCCTTGAGAAGCATACATCTAATGGGGAGAGGTGGACAAGGTAAGTATGTCAAGGTAGACTCTGAGGTTATTGCTGCAAGAGAAGTACAGAGTCTTATAGGATCCAGAGGTGAGAAAGACAGGGCCATCTGTGGGTTGTTTTATTCATCACATACCAAGGAGAAGAAATACTTCTTTGCAATTCTCATATGACTTCTCTCTTCTCTTTAGATGGAAATGTGTTCTTGGCCAATGCCTGCCCCTCTCTCTCTCTTTTTTTTTTAATAATGGCTGTGTCTTAAGGTGTTTCAGTCATCTCATGTTAACTATAAAATTAATACTGTTGTGTTTTCAAACCTGAGAATATGTGCCTGAGCCCCCCAAAAGGCTGTGGCTTTCTCAAAAGGAAAAGCACGGTATAGTTCTCTGAAGACAGTTGATTCTTGTCCCTGTAGTTGACATTTGTTGGCCATCAGGAGAGCATCCAGGGAGATAAGGCAACCAGGGCCCTATTGTGATATTAGCATCATGGTCGTGGGTACAAAGATGCTGAATTTGTAGGTGACTGAATTTTCTAGAAATCGTGTTTCCCAAATGCTTTCTTCTCACAGCACAGAGGACAGAGAAGGCCCAGGGAGCAGGAAGGGATGGCTCAGTAGGGAACCTAACACCTAGCTTTCCTTGCCCCTAGTGCCGAGGTGGGGACCATCTTTGCCCTCAGCTGGCTCATCACCTGGTTTGGGCACGTCCTGTCTGACTTCAGGCATGTTGTGCGGTTATATGACTTCTTCCTGGCCTGCCACCCGCTGATGCCCATTTACTTTGCAGCTGTGGTAAGTACAGACCATGAGCCAGCAGCTAGGTGCACATCATCCAGTCCAGCTTGAATCATTTTCCCTAAAAGGAAACCTGATGATTGAAGATGCAAAAGAGTACTTCCCAGGCTGGCATCCCAGGACACTATTCTGCAGAATGTTAATGGGAGCGCCATGGGAGAAAAAAATTGTTCCATGTAAAAACAAGTTTTGAGAAATGCTGGTTAAAGTTAAACAGGTTTGATTTGTTTACTGCTTAATTCTTCTGAACCTTTAAAATGCTCACATACATTGTGAATTATCAGGGTTTCTATTGACACTTCCTGGAGCTAGTATAGATGGCCAACTCTGGGTTTAAGACAAGAAGAGGCGTGGCATTATGATAGAAAAATTGACCTGGCTTTCAGTTGGGGTTGGGGGCTCCAGTTATTAGAAGGGTGTGAGGGTGGAGGTGGGGACTCGTGGCACTCTTTGTTGTTCTTTAAAGAACATTCTTTCTACTGTTCTGAAGCATTTCTTCTGTGCTGGAGCTCCAGGAATGTCTAGTAATTCCCCTCCTTTCCTTCCTCCTAAAAGAATCTCCTTCATGTAATTGGTCAGCCTTCCACATCGCGAGGTGAAAGTTTGCCTCCAGCAGGAAGGGCTAGCCCAGGGGTAAAAGCACTCAGATACGTACATCATTGTTTCCTAGATGGATACAAGAATGTGATGAACGTTGGGGGTGAGCCCGTTTGTTACCAATTTAAATTCATCTCTAAAGAGAATGAAATGAAGTGCCCAAGGTCCTGGATGTTCTGGTCTCTGATGCAAGGCCTTGCTCCCCACAGATCGTGTTGTATCGAGAGCAGGAAGTCCTGGATTGTGACTGTGACATGGCCTCGGTCCACCACCTGCTGTCCCAGATCCCTCAGGACCTGCCCTATGAGACGCTGATCAGCAGAGCAGGGGACCTCTTTGTTCAGTTTCCCCCATCCGAACTTGCTCGGGAGGCAGCTGCCCAGCAGCGAGCAGAGAAGTGAGTGAAGCCAAGGCCCTGGTTGAACAAGGGTGTTTGTTAGTGAGCAGGAATGCTGGAAGGTTGTGTCTGGTGGGGACAGGGCTGGGGAGGTATTTCCAGAAACCTGTGCTTATGCCAGTGGAATCCTCACTTGAGACTTCCTGGGTCTTTATGAAGAAGAGTTTTCTGAATGAATGGCTTTGCCCTCAGCCTGTTTAGCCTAGTTTTTTCCCCTTCTTTCATCCCATTTCCTCCTCTGTCTCCTTCCCCTCTACAGAACGGCAGCCTCTACCTTTAAAGACTTTGAGCTGGCATCAGCCCAGCAGAGGCCTGACATGGTGTTGCGGCAGCGGTTTCGGGGACTTCTGCGGACTGAGGATCGAACAAAAGATGTCCTGACCAAACCAAGGACCAACCGCTTTGTGAAGCTGGCGGTGATGGGGCTGACAGTGGCACTTGGAGCGGCCGCTCTGGCTGTAGTGAAAAGTGCCCTGGAGTGGGCCCCAAAGTTTCAACTGCAGCTGTTTCCATAAAAGCCAGAGAAGACACTTCCTCTTACGTGAAATCAAGGTCTCACCCTTCCATGGATGGATTGGGAGGGGGTGGAATTTCCTTTATTAAAAGGGTTTCTGTCAAGGGTTTTCTATTCCTGCCACCCTTCCCTCCTGTCCATGGTTGCCTTTGCTTCAGAGGCCAGTAGCAGAGCCTGCCTGACACCGGGCACATGGGGGCCTGAGCATGGAACTCTTTCTCCCTCATGGTGGGCTTCTGAGTGGGCTCTCCACTGCCTCCTCTCGTGTCGGAGGAAGTGGGTTTCTGGAGCTCCCAGCTGCCTTTGGACTGGAACTGGTCACTGGGGGATGTCTTGGCTGCTCAATAGTAAATAAGCTGGACCTCTGAATGCCCTCCTGGTGGCTCCTCCCATTCTGTCTGCTTTACCCGGACAAAGAAGGATGGAGCTGCTGCTAAAGAAGTCAGAGGTTGGAATGAAGGTGAAGGGGCAGAGGAGGCTAGCCCGGAGGCAAGGTTGGCCCCTTTTAAGAATAGCTCCAGTAGTTGGTCAGAAATCTGAGAGACACATGTGAACTAGGTTACCAGATAAATCCTACCTGTTTTCAGCCTAGAAGTCACTTGGGCATTTCTAGTCAAATAGGAAGGAATGTTAAGTTTTAGGGTTCAGACAGACTGGGTTTTGCCTGCTTTTTTTTTTCCCTCCCTATTCTCTCCCACAAGCCACATGAGATGCTTATTAAAAAGACACTTTTACTACTATTTTTAGAACTACATACATCCAACATGTGAAGTACCCTCATTTTAAAATAATAGTTCCTTCATGGAAAAAAAAATAGTTCTCATCAGAAGGATGAGTTTCTAAAACGCTGACATTTCCTTTTTACTCAATTATTTAACATTTCACTTTAGCCAGAGTTGCTATTTGTACACGTCCAAAGGGCCCACTTCTTGTCCAGCTTCTCTTCCTTCCTTCCTATTTTCTTCACATCACCCCTCTCCTCCCCTAATTGGCCCCCACTCACCACCTTGGCTTTGTTTTTTGGGTTGGATTTCTCTCCTCAACTGCTGGTCTCTCCTTCCTGGTTGGAAATGTCACTGGGAACTTGTCAGCACCCAGAAAGGGACAAACTGCAGCCGGAGGAGTGGTAGGAGCGTGGGACGGTAAGCTCCCTGTCCCAGGCTTCCTGAGGACTCTCTAGCCCTTAGGGAACAAGATGGATCATTCAGTTCTTCTGGTACAGCTTTCCTGTAAGTGAAGCCAGGTTTGTTTTAGGTTAACTGTGGCTTGAGAAAAAAGTGCCTTTTGCTGCTTTGAAGAATTGGAGTGTATAGTATGAAGCAGCCATGTACTTTTATTTTCCTGGTCTGTCGCGGGCACTGTTCTCTCTTGGCAGGTCTTTTCTTAAAGTAAACACGCCAGAAGCACTCCACCACACCCAGAACCCACATCCTTTCCGAATGCCCACGGTGTGCCCAGTGCAGGGCATTTGACATGCCAAGTGCCCGCAAGCCCAGAGCAGTTAGGAGAGGCGTCTGTCTACGCTGAGTTACACGAAGCACTTTACAGCCAAGAAAAGCTCAAAGTGGTGGGTCAGACTCCGTAGCAGGAGTCTCACCCGGGGTGAGTGTGATGTGGTTGGATTAATGTAGAAAGTGGTAGATTCATCAAGACAAAGGAAATTCTTCCAGGATCCAGATGATGTGACAGATATTCCCAGTCTTCCCCCACAACAAGTTTGTCCTCTTGTCATCTTTACAAATGGACAGCAAAGGCCCCTCCTGCCACAAGCCCTCAGGCCTTTCTGTAAATAGTGAAGGAATTGATGGGGAAGAGGAAAGGAGGTGCATGTGATCAGGGTCCCCAGGCCATGGCTTTTTGGATCCCAGGAAGCAGGTGGCACTTGCTTCTCTTGTGGCCTAGGAAGGAGAAAGTTCATTTCTTTTACAGCTTTGCTGACATCAGGATTCTCGCCAGTGAGAAGAAAGCATTATCTTTTTACCTTCAGGTGGTTTACTATTCTGTAAAGAATATGTGTAAATATTTTGTACAGAGCCCTGTATGAAATAAACAGCCATATGTGGTTACTGGTCTCCTCATCAGTCATTCTTTCCTTGTTGGGAGTGGCTCTGGTCTTAGACATCTGGCTGTGACGCTCCCTGGCTTCCACCCCGGACCCGGAGCTGCGCTGTAGTCTGTGGACTCCTGGTTGGCCTCAACCTGCCTGGAGATCTTGCTTAGACAACACCTGCAGTCCTGTTTCTGTTTCACCTGAGACAAGAATCCATGTTGTCTGGGACATTTACCATTTCCTTGGCCTTGAGTGGAGATGTCAGGCAGCCCAGGGCTGAGCAGGCATCACTCAGCTGCTTGACCATGTCCCACCACCGCAGGCCGGCTACCCATGCTCTCCTTTGACCTGACTCGTGGAGGACACGGCTGGCCAGGACACTGCCCTGCCTCTGGGAGCTCACACCAGAGAGCTGTGTGGAAGGAGCAGTTTGTTTTCAGTGGCAGTTTCATAGGAGTCAGTCATTGAATGTAACGAGAATTTTGATAAATGGAAAATTGAAGGAAGGGGAAGTGCAGTGTAGTAAACATTTGCATTTTGTCCCTAGTTCCCCTAAAATCCTTAGAATTTCCTGAGTGATAATAGGAGTGTCTTTTGTTCATAATGATTTCCTTTTGATCCCGCCTGAAGAAGAGGCCAGAGGCTTTTGCCAAATCCAGGTAAGAGATGTTGAGACCCGAGGCTCAGCCTGGCTTTTTCTTCTTTTCTTCGCCTTACTGTCCCCTCCAAGTTTGCTGCTGGTGCCTCCTGCTGCCTTTTTTCCTATCCTCACAAAGGCCCTTGACTTGCTAGTATTCTTTTCTCCGGACTTCCATATGGTTGGAATTTGCCCAGCAGCCTTTGTGAGCCAGCAAGGCCCTGGGCTCGCCTCTAGCTTCCTGCTCTTGAAGTGAGTGAGTCGTGGCAGCCCCAGACTCTAGAAGCCACGTGGAGCTCTGGCACAGGCCATGGGGCCCATCTGCCACTTCCTGCCCCCGCCAGCAGCTGCTCTTTATCTGAGCAATGTGCTTCCCCTCGCCTTTCCCTGCTCCCAGAGAGAAAGATTGTGTCACACAAGTACACTTGGTGCTTCCTCAGGTAGGTGGACCGAGCCCAAAGCCTCTGGGGTTTGGTTTCAGGTCTTCCTGAAAATTGGCGCTGGGGCCTGGCATGGGGTGACAACTTGGGTTGGGGAGGCACCTCCACTTGACCCTGTGGATGGAGCATTCGTGAGCCTGCTCATCTTAGATCCTTGGCCCACTGGCATGTGAAGTCTGGTGCCAGAGGCTTGAACCCTGGGACAGCCCTGCACTGCTCCATTTGCCCTCCTGACCCCCTGCCAACTTGGCGGCAGCAAAAATAAACTCGCTGCCCAAATTGGTATAGATGGAGTGAGCCAACTGAAAGACATGGCCCGTGCAGCCCTGCCCCTGACCCTGCCACCTGTCTTGTCCTCACTTTTCACATAGCCAGGGGTGAAGAAATGCTTCATTAATACCTCTTAATACTCGTTGGAAATAGAATGGTGCCAGGGCACTGGAAAGCCTTGGTGTGAGGAGCACTGGGAGTGACAAGGACTGTGCTGAAGGAGCCATCCCACGACTCTGGACCATGATTGATTACCAAGCTTCGACTTTTTCAAGAGAAGCTGGGCATCTGGACTTTAATGCAGTACCTCCAATTTAAAAATACTGGCAACCAATTCAAATTTCTAAAATACTGGGTAGACTGGTTACAGCCTAGGGTGTACCAGTTTGCACCTGTGCACCAAGAGAATGGTCTCCGTTTTCCTCTTGTGCACAGGCCCCTGAGGGATGCCAAGATAGGCCCCGATAGGAAAGAGAGGAGGGAGGAGCTGGTAAAGGCAAGCAGTCGGCCCCATGCTCTCCCAATGCAGGGGGTGCCCTTCACCAGATCCGCAGGGGCAGAGCAGGAAGGCACTCAAGTCCTTTGATCTCTCTGCGTACAGTGCCTGGGGTCTCTTTTGAGCCCTGATGCCCGAGGACAAGATGGCAATGCCTTTCCAGGGTCTAGAATAAGCCCTTCCCTACATACCCAATCCACATGCCCCAACTCCTGGAGCCTGGAGTCCAGACTTTGGACAGCAGAGATGCCCTCCACCTGCTGTAATGATGATCCACATCCCGGCTCAGTATGCTGGCCTCAAACATCAGATCTCAAAGGAGAGGGGTGGGGTGGAGGAGGAGGGGTCAGAGAATGAGGTAAAAACTTACAGAATGGACACCCAGAACCATGTTTTATTAATCTCTGACCAGCACACAGTGGGTATTAATAAACAGTACTGGACCAATACTGTGCCTTCTTGCCTGAGATGTAAAAACTAGGATGGACAGCTTCATCCCACAACTTCTGCAACTTCGCCTTTTCCTGAAATATCTCTTCCCCAACCCTGGACGCCCACTAAGAGGCCAGCAGTTTGCAACCTACCTTTCCTGCCAGCCTGAAGCCCCTGACCCAGCCCTTCCCTCCCCCTCAAGCCCATGCTGACCTGCAGACCCTGCCTTGTGGACTCTAAACACACTGCAAGCCAATGTTGACCCAAAGCATCCAGCCCCTCAAGTGGGCATGAGATGCCAAGTCCAGTGCAAGGATCCCAGTGTTCAGCTGCACCCTCAGTCTACACTGACAGGGCCAACATATCAACCTCTGGCTACCATTCCTGGAGAGCCTGGTGGCCTGCCTGTGCGCAGAGTCTCAGCCCATGACCCTTCCACTCCCTCTCACAACATGACACTCATCTCTTCCCGGAAAACCATTTTAATTAGCTTACACAGGTGGCAAAGAGGGAGACACAGAAGCTGGGCCAGCTGGGCTGTACTTTAGAAACTGCCAGGTCTCCCTCCTGGCTCTGAACAGGATTAGCAGCAATTCTAGGAGGCCCCAGGCCTCCAACAGCAAAGCCAGAGAAAATCACTCCCAGAAAGCTGACAGGGGAGGTGGTGGGTTGTGAGTGCTCAGCGTTCAGCAGATGAGGGTGGTGGATGAGGGAGTGTGGACTCACAGGGCTCTCAGAGGCTCCATCCAGCAAGGCCTCTGGCCAGGGCTGTGTTTAAGGCTGGGTTTGGCAGAGATGGGAGCCGCAGAGAAGAGATGAGAGGTCTGGCTGGCAAGTCCCAGGGGAAGGGCAAAGGCACTGGGGCAGATGCAGCCGTGGACAACAGCCAGCTCGGGAGAGGCCCCTGCAATGCCCATAGCTAATGCAGAGGCCATCCATGCAGCTCAGGGGCCTTAGCCTTTTCAGGGCCCCTTATCTCAGCCAAGCGCAAAGGCATCTCCCAGGTCAGAAATCACTGAAGCACCTGCCCTGTCCCACAGCAGCTTGCTGATGTGGGGCGGGGCCAGCATGGGGACCAGGCTACCCTTGGCTCAGTGGCAATTCTGACAGCTGGGGTGGCAGGGAATCCCATTCACCCGGCAGCGGCAGCCCCCACTGGTGTCTCCTGGCCCCTAGAGGATGGCGGGGAAGAGAAGAGAAGGTCAGGACAGTGAACACAGGGCCCCAGCTTCATACACCCCATCACACCCTCGAAGCGCACACTCCCACCCCCAGCCCTTGCTCAGGCATTTCCCCTGCTGAGAATGGCCTTCTCAGCCTCAGCCACTGGATGGAGGCAGCCCTCAAGGCCTTTCTGGGCTCCCATAGCTCCACGGATGTGGTCTCCGTCTACCCACCCTTCGACCCAAAGCCGGAAAGGACCTGATGGATCTCTGCATATTCGGGTGGGGCAGCACATGTGGCATGAGAGAAGGTGGCTCCTTCTGCCTTCAACTGTCTCACTGTCTGCCTGTATCTAACAATGACGAGACCCAGTTCTGGGAACTCCCCTCGATGACAGTGACCGTGCTTTGAGCTCACCAGGCAACAGAGACACTGCGCTAAGATTGCTCTTGCATTCTTTTCATTTCATTCTGATGATAAGACTGAGACAGGCCCTGCTATCCCTTCCATTTTACAGATGAAGAAACTGAGGCTCAGAGAAGGCAGTAACCACACAACATGTGTCAGAGCAGGGAGCCACCACCACCTCTGTGGCCTTAGCCACTGTCCTCTGGGGCAGGGGTGGGCGAATATTTCTGTAAAGGGCCGGATGGTTCTTGCTTTTGTAGCACAAAAGCAGCCACAGACAGTACGTAAACGAATGAGTGGGGCTCCCATAAAAATTTACTTCTGGACACTAAAATTTGGGCTTCGTAAATTTTTTACATGTCACAAAATATTCTTCTTTGGATATCTGCAACCATTTTTAAAAATGTAAAGATGTTCTTACTTCATGAGCTGTCCAACTGCAGGCAGTGGGGTGGACGTGGCCCAGGGGCTGACTTGTCCAATACCTGCTCTCAGGCCCCCTCCCCACCACACTCCCCAGCACCCTCTGCTCCCCAGGAGACTCACCCCGGGGCCCCAGCGGGGGCCCTTGGTGACCCAGCAGATCTCAGTGTGGCAGACAGTGCAGCGGATCCAGTCACAGCCATCCTTCTTCTGCACCACGATCTGGCACTGCGGGCAGTGCATGGCCTCGCCCTGCTGCAGCATGGTCTGGAGCGGAGCAGGTGCTGATCTCGGGCCCAGCCCCGTGCCCTGGCCCCACCCCACCGCAGAGAGAAACCCACCACCATCGGAGTTGCTGCGAATCACTCTCCTATGCTGCTCCGCCCAGGCCCGGCTGCATCCAGCCTCCTCCCATGACCCAGACACTCTTCCTGCTGCTCACTACTTGACCACTCGTCCTGAGTCCCATCTCCGGATAGGAGTGATACCAGCCAGAGCTCAGAGCCCCCTGGGCTGTAGGGACCACAGACTTTCCTGAGCAGCCTCCATCCCTCCCAGTAGCTCCTAGAACTCAGATTCCCAATCTTCAGCCCTGCCTTAGCCTCACCTTCAGCATCTCCGTTGTCTGTCGGGCGGCCACATCATTCTGAGCCCGCAGGGCCAGGTCGTCCTGGTACTCCTTGCAGTTCATCTGCTCATGGATGGCCTGCCGCGGAGCGAGGGGCTTGAGGTGAGAAAGTTACCCGGGGGTTAAGAAACCAGGGGAGGCGAAGGGCAGAGCAGGCATCCACACAAGCACTTCATGCCTTTAGATGCTGTCAGTGACAGAGCCCTCCTTTGCAGACCACATACCCATTTTACAGAAAAGGACACTGAGGCCAGGGAGATAAAGCCAAGGTCATCACATACAATGATAATCATGTGTGCCTGTTAGTCCTGATGGGCACAGAAATCCCTAAACCACCTCTCCCCGAGACTGAAGCCCCTGTCCCTGGCTAGGTTCTGCCCGAGTTGCAGGTCTATTGCTCTGAGACTGAGCTCACTTAGGCTGTGACCAGGCTCAGCCCATCTACTTGCTCAGGACCAGTCTCTGCAGCAATCACCTGTTGAGAGGATGAGGGCAGGGATGGCCTGAGCTAAGGGTCAGGAGGGGTTCAATTCGGGTCTGGGGTTGGGGCTCAGTTCAGGACAGGAACTGATACTTAATCTGGGACCAGCATTGGGGCTGTCCTGTGACTGGGACCAGGGTTCAGTCAGAGGCCAGGATCGGGGCTCAGTCCAGGGCCAGGGTTCTTCAGAGGCTCAGTCTGGGCTCAGGGCTCAGTCAAGTTTGAGGTTCTTCAGAGGCCAGGTCTGGGCCAGGGTCAGGGTTCAGTCTAAGGCTTAGATTCAGGTCAGGGCCTAAGGCAGGCCTGACCACAGGGCATGAAGCTCTAAGTCATGACAACCAGGTGAGTACCCCAGCTCCCTTCCCAGGACAGTAAGCAGGACCAGAGTGACCAGGCAGTGTGGGTCCCCGTCCCCACCTTGCAAAGCAGGCAGTTGACGTGGAAACACACAGGGCAGATGAACTCGTTGACATCATCCTCAAAGAAGCACCATCCCTTGCAGTCCGGGGTCTTGCAGTGGTAGCTGAAGGCACTGCGGTTTTCTGCGATGGAGACGCCCAGGTCCAGAAATCGCTGGTAATCCTCGGGGCTCAGGAGCTGCAAGTGGACCACAAAGATCTTGGTGCTCAGGGTCCAGAACACCTGGTATGTGTCCTCCTTGCCACCAAATATTCCCTAGGAAGCCCCCAACCCATAGAGTCCAACACAGCAATGTTTAAAAACTCCACTCAAAAAGTGGATGAACAGTTCTGGAGATGGATGGTGGGGATGACTGCACAGTAATGACTAACTATACTTAATGCCACAGAACTGTGCACTTAAAAAAGGGTTAAAATGATAAATTTTTTATCTGTATTTTACCACAATTTTTTAGAAAGGGAAAAAATAGACCAAAAAAACAAACAAAAACAAGCAAGGCTAGGAAGATGTGGTTAAACTAGTATCCTGGTACCTCACACTCTGAGAAAGCCATGTGGCAAAAATATTCCAACCCTTCCACACTTTTCTGACCCTTTGAGATTTATTCCACTTCTACAAGTCTATCCTAAGAAAATAATATATAAGAGGGAAAAGATACCATGTAAAATGTTCCTTGAAACGTTCCTTACAAACCAAGAAACTGGAATTATTAAGAGATGAGGTCTAAACAGGATGCACGACAGTGAGACTTATAATGATCTTTAGAAAGATTTTAAGGCAAAATAGCAAAAGCTGTTGTATGTGTGCCGGTTACAGTGAGGTAAAAGTCCTATCTAGAGTCTATCTTGATTGGGTGGTAGTCATAAGAGGTGTAGCAGTCAAAACTCATCTAACCGCATGATTAAAACGGATGAATTTTCTTGTGTGCAAAATATGCCTTAATAATTTAAAAAGGAAATATAAAACCATGTCTGCCCAGAGATACCAAAGGAAACAGGAAAAAATGCAATCAAGGATTTCCTGGGATGGCAGGGCTGTGGGTGAATTTTCTCTTTGATTTTTTGTTCTGGTTCTTCGTGGTTTAGGCATGTTTTTGTGGGAGAAAAAAAAAAAAAAGGCACAAAAACAAAAAAAAAACCTCCACTGCATTCCTCTGCTGAGCCCTGCCCCTTTCTCCCTCTGCCACACTGGATCATGCTTCTCAGAGGCATGGGTCAGCTCCCAGGGTCTCCAGGGAAGCACTGGCCCTGCAGCCCCTTGGCATGGACGCTGTCCCCATCACAATGCCCCTTGGCAGGGGTGGACTTTACAGGGAAGACTTCTGGGCAACGACTGTGGGCGCCAGGACGTATGGAATGATCTATGTCTTGGGGCCTCTCCAGGCCAGAGTGAGGAAGCTTCCAGAAAACAAGTTAAAAATGGGGCTGCTCTTTGTGTAAGAGCTGGGAGCTCCTAAAGGTCTGACCTTCTGTTTGCTCCTTTCCCTCTGAGGCAGAACCCTTTGGGCTCCAGGAAATACCTGGTAAAGTTTGGGGGGTTCTGAGAAGAAGCAACGTTGTAGGAGAGAGCTGGGGTGACATGTATGTGGCCATGGTGTGTCTCCCATTTGGACTTCAGCCACCTTTGGCTCTACCTCCACGTTTTGGCCTGGGAATCCCAAAATGCTCAATTCTGGGAAAGCAATTCCCCAGAAGTTTAAAAACCACTGATCAAGCCCAACAGCCCACTTTCCAGACGGGAAACGGAGGCCCAGAGAAGGGAGAGCTCTTGCTCAAGATTAGCAGCAGGCAGGGCGAAACTTAACACCAACATTAAAAATAGTAAACAGCAAACACACACGTGCAGACACAGCACTATAAAAGACTGCTGGAGGGGTAGCCCCAATTCGTTCATCTCCCAAATTCATTCGGTCTCCCCATTTCCACACTCTTGAGAGGTCCCCTACCACACAGACCCTGGGCTTAAGCACGTGACTTGCTTTGGCCAATGGGACAGCAGCAAGTGAGCAGCCTTGGAAATGCTCCTGCACTGGCTGTTCTTGGCATCTTGAGAGACCAGCACATAAGTAGGCCCTGGCCAGCCTGAGGTGGATGAGACCAAAGTGGAATGAGGCCCTGACATCCCAGCTATCGCACATAAGACTGTCGTGAACCAGCCAGGACAGCTGACCCACCAGCTAAGCCCAGATGATCTCAGCTAGCCCCAACCTGGACCAGATGAATCACCCAGTTCAGCCCAACCCAAACTGCTAACTTGCAGAGTCATAATCTAAATAAATGATGGTTGTTTTAAGTCTGGAGTGATTTGTTACACAGCAAAAGCTAACTGATACTAGGGCTTACCACGTATCAAGCACTACTCTGAATCCTTTACACAAGTCTTCTGCTATAATCCTCACAACCCTTGAAATAGAAACAAATTCTCTGGCCCCAACCAAGATGAGAAAATCGAGGCACAGAGAGGCTGAGTATCTGACCTCAAGTTACCCAGGCCATCCGGTCCCAGAATTCCCCTCTCTTAACTGCTCTGCTGTTTGTTTATAAGGGTGGTATCTTTACTAGTTGTTTCCCCCAATTCCTGTCCTGCCCACAGCTTGGGCCTCCAGCATCCCACAGAGGAGGCTCTTGATAAGCATCTGGTGCCTGAGACCAGGGCTCCCAAACCAGTTTCCACTTGCCAGCTCAGCACACGGAACATTCTCCCCACAACCCTCCCACCACCCCACCAAGGCCTTACCGCCCGGATCTCCCTCTCCAGCAGCTTGCCCGAGCACGAGTAGGTGTTGTCAATGAACGGGCAGGCAACCTCAGCCTCCTGGCTGTTGCGGATGGTGCCCTGTAGACACTCCCTGGGAGAGGGGTGGGGAAGACGGTGGAGGTTAGGGTCATCTGAACTGCATCCCCCATGATTCTATCCCTCACATGGTGAGGCCTGACCCCAGGTGGGCATCTCCTCAATATCTCCCTTCCTTCCTGTCCCTCCCACCAACCAGTCACCAAATCCTCCACTTCTATCCCCTCACTGCCACCCTTATCACTCTGGTCCAGTTCCATCACCCTTCACCTGGAGGAGCCACCTCACTGGGCTCCTTGGGTCTACGGTGTCCCTCCCTGCAGCCTCCTACCCTATCCCACCCAGAGCAAACCGTGGTGACACACCCTTCCTAATACCTCTCTGTTCCCATCCCCTTACCCCCTCCATCCCTCGGCTCCAGCCACACTGACGGGGAGCTGCTGCAGGCAGGCCAGACATACATCCCACCTCGGACTCCCTGATCTGTTCAAATGCAGCCTCCCCAGGGCCTTCCCTGAACCCTCCTGGGTCAGGGCCTCTGTTGTTTTTATCATAATCCACTGGTACTTAGCATTTGACAAAATTTACAATTGTATCAGTGATGCTTTGATCAACATCAGCCTGCCCATAGGAATGTAAGCTTTGGGAGGTATGAACTGAGCTTTTTTGTTCACTCCTGGATCCCCAGTCCAGCCTAGCCCCTGGCACCCAGGGTAGCTCATCAAATGTGTTCTGTGGTGAAGGGGAACACATTCTCCACTGCCCAGGCCAGAAGTGGAGCCTCAAAGGGCAGACTGCCCACCAGGGGGCACAGGCTGTCAGCTAAGGCCTCATTGCCCATGGGTGGGCCTGGACAGTTATGCGGGTGGGCACAGGCTCCGGCGCCAGAACACATGAGCTGTGTGGCCTTGAGCATCTCTTTACCTCATTTCTCCTCTGCAAAATAGGAAGAGCACGCTGACCTTGACCTCGTGGGCTTTTGGCGGCTTCCAAAGAGAAGTAAGAGCACAGGGCCCCACCCCCTTTCAGCCCCGGGTGATGGGCGCTGTGAGGAACTACATCAGCAGGGTTGGGGCTGGGGGCGCACCTGCAGAAGGTGTGCAGACACTCACGCAGCACCACGGCCTCGCCGGGCGCCAGCACCGAGTAGCACACGGGGCACTCGGTGGGCTCGGTGTTCAGCACCAGGCTCCGCTGATCCAGCTGCACGTGCTGCAGGTAGTTCCCCTCCTGCTGCTGCTGCTTCCGCTGGGCACACGGGGGTGGGGCCGCGGGGCGGGTCAGGGTCCCAGGGGCGGGCCAGACCAGGAAGGGGGCAGGACCAGGGGATGGGTCAGACCAGCAGGAAGGAGGACTGGGGAAGAGGCGAAACTGGGGGAGAGGTGGGACCCTGGGGTCGGGGTGGGGGTGAGGATGGGGAGGTAGCGGGCAGGCAAGGGAGATTCTGGGAAGCATGGGGCCGGCAGCAGGGAGGCGAGGAAACCGGGGACAGGAGGTGGTCAGGCAGGGCAGGTTAGGGCTCAATATGGGGTCAAACCAGGCGAGGGAGTGATGGCAGTTGGGAAAGGAAGGGACCAGGGTCTCAGCGGAGTCAGGGATAGCACGGCTCCCGTCTCTGCCAAGAAGCAAGGCAGGGCTGGGTCCAGGGGGCGGAGATGGAGCCGAGTCAAGGTCACGAATAGGTCACAGACATGAAGGTGGTGATAAAGCTAGGGAGCAGGGCTAGGCTGGAGAGAGGACAGAGTCTGGGCCAAGATTGTAGATGAGACCAGGAGTGAGGTCACAGCCAGTGTCCAAGAGGAATACAAGTTGGGGGTGGGGGCATCCGATCAGAATTGGGGAACGAACTCAGTTAGGTATCTGGGTCATCAGTGCCTGCCTGTGTCACGATGGGGACCGACTATGGGAGGGGCAGGACAGAGGGTGGGGCCAATCTCCCAGGGAGCATTGAAGGGGTAGGCCCAGGGCCCTAGAAGTCTGGGACACAGTCAGGCAGGAAGGGGAGGCCAGGAGAAGTAGGATTCAGGGTCAAAGGCGGTTGAAGGAGCTGCGAATGGGGGCGTGGTCAGGGTCTCAGCTAGGATGTTGCAGTCAGAGCCAAGTACTCTTGTGTGCACAATGGGAGTGTAAATCAAAGCCAGAGGCGGGACCACAGCATACGTGGGGGTGGCGAGACATATAAGCCTGGACATGCAGCACAGCCAGGAGCAGGGTCTCAGCGACAGAATGACCTCAGGGAGAGGGCCGGTCACAATAAAATGCAGGGTCACCACCGGCAGTGTGGTGTGATTAGGAGGGGGCAGCAACCGGGGAGGAGCGGCAGTGCGGCAATGCGGGGGTGCCTCCCTTCCCGGCCTAGGCCTCCCCCGTCCAGTCTGCAGGAGTCTGTCCGGGGACTTCCGCGCCCACCTGCTGGTACTGGCGCAGCGCCTCCTCCTCGCCAGCCAGCCGCGCTCGCTCCTCCTCGTCGGGCTGGTACGAGGCGGGGACCTGGTAGGCCTCGGGCCGCGCCCGGCAGCACATTTCGCAGCCAGGCCTCGTGGGCTTATTGATGAAGGTGCAACCCGGGCACTGCCAGCCCACCTGGGGGCAGAGGGGCAGTGAGCGCCCAGAGACCAGAGATGGAGACGGGCGAGACAGGGGCGCGCACGCACGCACAGGGCGGCTTACCGGCGGAGGCTCGGGTGGGGCGTCGGGCTGCCCCCGCCCCGGCTCTTGGGGGGCCCCGGGCTTCAAGGGGGCTGGCTCCAGGGGACCCCGTGGCTGCAGCGTGAGGTCCTTGAAACCCAGATCTGGAGAGGAGGGTTCAGGGGATGGCGGATCCTTGCAGCCCACTTCATCCACACCCTGAGCCAGCCAGAAACCCCACGCCCTGCACTGACCCCAGTTCTATCCTCCCCTTCCTCCCCCAGGAGTCTCCAAGTCGGTCCTGCCAGGTAGGCCCAGACCTGGCTGAGCGGCCTGGCTCCCAAGGGGTCAGAGTCCCTCCTCCACCCACTGATGTGCCCAAGTCCTCCAAGTTTAAAAACTAACCTCCTGTGCTCCTAAGCATTACATCTATAGGGACAAACACTTCTGAGGTGGTCCTGCCAGAATACTGAATCTGAATCCATTCATGAGGACACATCAGACAGAAAAACAAAATAAAACTGGCCTGGACTCTTCAAGTATCAGGAGTCGAGGGAGGGAAGACTGAGAAAGACTGAGAGACACCAAGGCCTGCAGCCAGGTCTTTTGCTATGAAGGACATTAGTGAGACAACTGGTAAAGTTTGAGCAAGACCTGTACCTCAGATAGTAATACCGCATCCATGTTCATTTCCAAAACTGGATAGTTGTATGTGGTTATGTAAGAAAAGGACCCTTTTTAAAAGGAAATCCACACTGAAGTATTTAGGGGAAAGGGACAGCGTGTCTGCAACTCATTCTCAAGACAGTTCAAAAAAACTGTTTATGCATATATAAATAATTTTATACAGAGAGAATGATAAAGCAAAACAAATGCGGTCAAATGAAAAAAAATTAGAATAAAAACTAGCTATTATCATCATATCCAATTTACAGATTTTAGAAAACTGAGCAGCAGAGACAGGAAGGGACTTGCCCAGGGTTACACAGCTGATAAACGCCAGGGCCAGGTCTGAACTCTGGGCCCCTCTCCCCCAAGGCAGGCTGTTTCCCAAATGGCTCCCTCCTGTCCTTTGTCCTCTCTTCCTCATGAAGGATAAGGTGCTCCAGGCAAGTTCCTGTTGGGCTCTGCTCCCTGTTCCCCCTCACCCTGTGACCTCAGGTGAGTCACCTGGACCCGAGTCCATGCCACCTACCTTCCAGCATCCGCAACTGCCGCTCCCGCTGCAGCTCCTGCGGGTTGAGCGAGGTGTTGCAGGCTGACAGCAGATAGAGGTAGGCGCTGTCCCCGTTTCGCCGCACACCGTGGGAGTGCAGGGTCTCCTGGTCCCGGGCCAACCGCTGCCCAATCACCCACTGCTGCAGGGATGGCGGGAAGCCATAGTCCAGGAACACCTGGCAGGGGGACGGAGAGGGAGTGTGGATGGGAGGACCAGAGCAGGGCGAGGTGATGCAAAAGTGGACCCTCCGCCCTGATGCCTCCTGTTAGCCCCCCTCACTCACCATGTCCTTGAGGGAGGCCACCGTCATGTCCGGGCGCACCGTGAGCCAGATGGTGACAGTGTGCATCTGAGCATCCTCCACACTCACCCACAGCCTGCGGAGAGCGAGGCCGAGGGCTGCAAGTCCAGCCTCAGCTACCAGCCACCTCCTGGACTCCCCCAGCCCTGTGCTTACTCCTTGTGTCAGAACCCACTGCTAAGGCCCCTGCCAGGGCTCCACACTGCTCTTAGAATAAAATCCAAACTCGCTGTGGCATAGAAGGGTCTCCATGATCTGGCCTCTCTGGACTTTTCCAGCCTCTTATTCTCTCCCCTACCCTTTAGTCAAACCACAACAGTTATTATTAATAACTCTATGCCAGGACTCTTCAAAGCACCTAACATGTATCAACTCATTTAATCCCCTCAGTGAACCCATGAAGCAGGTACTACTGTTACCCCTATTCTACAGATAAAAACAGGAGGCACAGATGAGTTAGGGTGACTCTGCCAAGTGCACAATTAATAACTTTTAGAGGCAGGACGTCAATCCAAACAATGTTATTCCAGAGACAATGGTTTTAAACACCAACCTTCTCAAAGATGTGCAAACATTTTTGAAAGATCAAAAGCATGAAGAGGGAGGGCGAGGATGAAAAAACAGAACTGATTCCAGGAAAGAGAAAAATTAGGGAGTAGAATAATAAAAGGAAAATCCACTTAGAACCTCCAGAGAGATTTGGGAAAACGGTGCATCCATAAAACAAGAATAACCAGAAGCAATCAGAAAATAAGGAAGAGTTCCTGGAAATTTAACAGTGAATCCTGACTAACCTAACCTTTAGATCCAACGACAAGTTCACAAGGAAAACGAGAGCAAATGACACGATGAGGAGGCAATTAATAAACTCAGAATGTGGAAAATTCTGGAGGCCAAAGACCAGGTTTCTTTGAAAAATTAATGGCATGAAAACAGAGAAGAATAAAAGACTCAGGCAATATTAAGAAATGCTATGTGGAGATCTCATCTAGCTCCTGATTGGAACAAACCAACAATAAAAAACGCTAATGAGATATCAGGGAAAGTGGGCTATCAACAGAGTGTTCAGAGATTTTAAGGAATTATTGTTAATTTTGTAGGTGTAATAATGGTACTGAGGTTATTTTTAAGTCCTTATTTTTTAAAGACACCAAATTACTTATGAATGGACTCAAATCTGAGATTTGCTTTAAAATACTCCAGGAAATACCCTCGGAATACTTCAGGATAGTGATTATCAGTACCATGGTGATGAGTTAGTCAGAACTTTTGTTAGAGCGGAGAACTGCAGAAACACATGCCGGTAAACCTTTAACACTTCATTTTACCTTACAAGTCATACAAATGCATATTCAATGGCATAGGGCTTTTTTTTTTGAAGTACAAATTTGCTACTGGAATTTCCCATGGTTGTTTTTTTTTTTAATTTGTATGAACTACATTCATTATATATGGTCTATGATTTCTAGTATCAGTTTCTTTTGTTTTTTAATTCTTATTTTTTATTGGCATATAGTCAATTTACAAAGCTAGTTTCAGATGTACAGCAAAGCGATCCAATTATAAACATTTTTTTTCAGATTCTTTTCCATTACAGCTCACTACAAGAAAACGAATATAGTTCCCTGTGCTACAGTACCAGCTTCTTTAAAGTGAAGCAAGAACTTACAGATGCTCTTAAAGCATCTGAGTACAGAGCCCTTGTGGATTTTTACCATATGTTTTTAACTGTCCCCCCGCTAAAGTCATAACAGGTTTTTTTGGTCCTTTGTCTCTGTCTTGTCTTTCTAAAGCAATCAACTTAGTTTTCATAGAAATAATTCTGTTTTAGCACTCATGTTTTATTGATTGATGTGACAGCTAATTAAAGTGCACTATTGGCAATAACAAGTACAACGGATACAAACAAGCCAGTGCAGGGGTATGTTTTACAGCAGAAACTACAGTGCCACTTAACTGGAGGAATCAAATGGAGGTCACCTGGGAGGGCTCCCAGTACAATACTAATAAAAACTAGGAAGTCAGGAAAAGAAAAGGTGAGATGAGCATATCAAATTCCTCATTTTTCATAACAAGGAGTGCACAGGTACTGTCTTGAGTGGCTATATCAAGAAGTGCATATATATAAGTATTTTATTTAAAATTAAAAGGCAATTGATCTACAGATTCAATGCAATCCCTGTCAAAATCCCAGCTGAGGTTTTGTTTTTTTTTTTTTTGCAGAAAATGACACACTGATCCTAAAATTCATATGGAGATTCAAGTGACCCAGAATAGCCAAAAAAAAAAAAAATCTTGAAAGAGAACAGATTTGGAGGACTCACACTTCCTGTTTTAAAAACTTACTGTGAAGCTATGATAATCAAAACTGTGTGGTACCACATAAGGACAGACATATAGGTCAATGGAATAGAAATTAGAATCCAGAAATAAATCTCATATTTACTGTCAACTAATTTTCAGCAAAGGTACCAGGACATTAAATGAAGACAAAATAGTCTTTTAACAAATGATGCTGTGACAACCAGATATCTGCATGCGAAAGAATGAAGTTGGACCTCTACCTCATACTGTACACCAAAATTAACTCAAAATGGGTCAAAGATCAAAATATAAGAGCTAAAATTATAAAACTCTTAGAAAAACACATGGATAAATAAACCTTTATGACCTTGGATGACACCAAAAGCAAAAACAACAAAAGAAGACACAGATATACTGGATTTGATCAAAATTAAAACTTGGGCTTCACAGGGCACTATCAATAAAGTGAAAGGACAACCCACAGAATAAGAAATGAAAATTTCTGTCCATTGTATACATCTACACCACATTTTCTTTATCCTTTCATGGACACTTAAATTGTTTTCATGCACAGTATAGATACACAATGAAATATTATTCAGCCACAAAAAAAGAAATTCTGCCATTTGCAACAACATGGACCTTGAGGGCATCATGCTAAGTGAAATAAGTCAGACAGAGAAAGCAAACAGTGTATGATCTCACTTATATGTGGAATCTGAAAAAAAATTGAAGTCAGAGAAACAGAACAGACTGATGGAGGGATGGGGGTGAAAAGGTACAAACTTCCAGTTATAAGATAAATAATTTCTGGGGGAAGTGATGAACAGCATGGTGACCACAGTTAACAATACTGTATCATATATTTGAAAATTGCTAAGAGAGTAAATCTTAAAAGTTCTCATCACAAGAAAAAATAATTTGTCACTATGTGAGGCAATGGAAGTTAATTAAACTTACTGTGGTAATCATTTCCCAATATACATAAATTCGATCATTGTGTTATACATCGTACACCTAAAATGGTTCTGAGGCTCAATTTCCAACATGTGGGGAGAGGGGAGGGAACGGGAGGTCTTCCCACACAACACCAAGCACCAGCAGGGCATCCTACACTTCAGCTGAATTCCGGCACTACCTACTCAGGGATAGCATCAGCTTCCACAGGTGGAGGGCTCCATCCCACAGGACTGCCCCCCGCCGCTGCAGACACCAATCAAAGCCCAAGCTGTCACCAGTGCTCTGACTGACTAGATATACATTAGGGATTCCAACAACCCTCTCCTTGGAGTTCAGACGTCAGTTGCAAGTCCAGGTTGTCACCTGTGCTTCTGACCTACTGGCTATAAATCAGAGGTCCCCCCAGTCCCCTCCTTGGGTTTGATTACTGTACTAGAGCAGCTCACAGAGCTCAGAGAAATATTTTACTCACTACATCACCAGTTGATTATAAAAGGATATAACAGCCAGATGGAAGATGCGGAGGGTAAGGCATGTGAGAAGGGGCGCCATTCTCTCCAAACCTCCATGTGTTCACCAACCTGGAAGTTCTCCAAATGAACCCTGTCTTTTTGAGTGTTTATGGAGGCCTCATTACACGGGCATGATTGCTTAAACTATCAGCCACTGGTGATTGATTCGACCTCCAGCCCTTTTCCCCTCCCCTGAGGTCAGTGTGATGGGACTGAAACTTCTATCCCTCTTTCTTTCTTTCTTTCTTTTAATTTTTTTTTTAATTGAAGTACCATCAGTTACAACCATCTAATTACAGGTTTCGTTCCTCTGGTAACCAGCTCCTATACTTAGGTGATTTAGGGCAGTCCAAGAGCCACCTCATTAGCATAACAAAAGGCACCTTTATCATTCTTGTCACTTAAGAAATTCCAAGGGTTTGACAAGCTCTGTGCCAAGAATAGGAAAAAGACCAATACATACTTTTTACTATAAGTCACAATAACTTAAACTAACTCAATGTTATATGTCAATTCTATTTCAATAAAACTAGGAGGAAAAAATATGTCCACATAAAAACTTGGACACAAATGTTCAGAGCAGCATTACATGTTGTAGCCAAAAAGTGGAAACAACTCAAATGACCATCAACTGATTAATAAAGAAAATACAGTATATCCATACAATGGATTACTATTCAGTCATAGAAAGGAATGAAGTTCTGATACACGCTTCAACATGGATGAATCTAGAAAACATGATGCTAAGTGGAAGAAACCAAACCCAAAGGCCCATATAATGTATGATTCTATTTATATGAACTTTCCATAATAGGCAAATCCCTAGAGAAAGTAAATTAGTGGTTACCTAAGGTTGGGGGTGGGTATGGAAAGAAAGGTAGGGAGATGAGGAGTGGCTTCTAATATATACAGGGTTTCTTAATGGGATGCTGGAAATGTTCTGTAATTGGTTGTGGTGATGGTTGCACAACTGTGAATATATTAAAAGCCTTGAACTATACACTTTAAGTTGGTGAATTGAATTGTTTAAATTGTTGAATATGGTCTGCCAATGATATCTCAATAAAACTGTTTTTTTTTTTAAATCTAATGGGATCCACCACTGAAAATCACTGAAACTGTAGAACTATTGTCTTACTACGCAGCAAAAAAGAACACATCAATGTTCACCGAGTGATTAACAGGTGCCAGGCACTGTGCTAAACTTTTCAGCATCAAGTTTACATGACCTGGGGAAAAAACTAACAGTAACCATTTTGCCTTGCTGCTCTTCACAAGGGAATCCCTGAATTCTAGTTGAATACCTGGCTGTATTTCACAGCCTCCCTTCAAGCTGAGCGTGGCTGTGAGAATAAGTTCTGGCCCTGGGAATTGAGCGGAAGAAGTGCATGCAAATTTCTGAGCTGTGTTCTTAACAGGAATGTGTTCTTAAGAGGAGGTGCCCCTCTTCCCTACTTCCTTCCTGCTGATAAGAATGCTGATGTGATGGCTGGAACTGGAACAGCAATTTTGGACCATGGAGGCTATGAATGACAGAATAACGAGACAAAAGACGCATGAGTCTCTGAGGACTGTAGGCAGCAGAGCCTCCACATCTGGACTTGCCATCAAACTTATATATACCACTGTTAATATGTTTTCTTCTGTTATATGAAGCCTGACATCCTAATACACCTCCTAATAAGTCTATGAACCACTACTACCATCACCTCATTTTTTAAATGAAAAAAAACAAACTCTGAGAGGTGAAGTGACCTGCCCAAATCTCACAGTTGATTTGTGACAGAGATGGGGTTTGAAGCTAGGTCTCCTGACACCAGAACCTGCCATTAATAACTGTTCTATATGCAAGACTGTACTGCAGCCCACTGGGTTCCAGGAAGACCTTAGTCCCTGGTCAGCCATGCACTCCTCACCTGATGTCCTGTGTCAGGGAGACTGCAGGCTTCACTTGCACATTCAGAGGCACCCGTTGCTCTGCCAGCCAGATGGCACACTGCATAGCCACCTGCTCATCCCCACCAGCCACTGCTCGGGTGAGTCTCTGGGCCATCTCCTCGGCTGAAATCCACAGTGGAAGCAGATTAGCACAGGGTTGATTATTCAGAAGCTGGAGATAAGGGGGTGAAGAAGGTGGTGATCCTTTATACATGCTGCTTCCTCTCTGTTTGCTTGGTGAACTCCTACATATCCTTCAGCACCCAACTTAAAAGTCCCTTTTCTCTGGGAGAACTTCTCTGACACTCCCCACTCCTCCTCCCTGCTCATTTGGTTCTATTTTTCTTTCATATTCCCAGGTCCCCCATACTTCCACTCATTTATCCAACAAAACATTTATTGAGCTCTTACTGTGTACCAATCACTGTCTCAGAAACTGAGATTCAGCAATGAATAAGTTAAAGAGTGTCCCTCTCCTCATGGACCTCCCAGCCCAGGAAGAAGACAGACAATTAATGAGTTTAAGAAGAGAAAAAGAGTCAGACTGTGATCCATTCTGGCAAAAAAAAAAAAAAAAAAATGAACAGGGCAAGGAGATCAGGGAAGGCCTCTAGGAGGGGTGACACTGAAGCTGAGATCTAAAGGAGAAGCTGGAGATGTCAAGACCCAGTTGGGGTAATGTGTTCCAGGTGGAGAGAAAGGGAAAGGGAAAGGCCTTGGGTAAGAAATGGTTGGATCAGAACAGAAGCTGGTGGAACTCCAGCAGAATGAGCAAGGGGACAAAGCGGGGAAGACTGACGTCAGCGATGCCAGCAGGCCCGTGGGCTACCCAGAGGCTCTGGGCTTTGTTCTAAGAACACAGGAGCACAGGAGGGTGTGAGCAGGTTGGTGACATGACCTAACTAAAGTTCTGCAATGCTGGGTGGAGGGGGCCAGAAGGGAGGCAAGGACCCCAGGTTGATTAGTCTGTTCCCCCACCAGCCTAGGAGGTCTCCTGTGTCCTCTGTAAGCTCCCCACTCGCTTCTCAGCAGAGCTGACCCATGGAGGCCTCAGGGGCATCAAATAAATGAATGACAAGGTATCTCTGGAAGCAATCAGGCCCCAAAGGAGGAAACTTGAGGGGCAGGTGGGCAGAGGGAAGGCAGGGTTAATGCGGCTCTCCCAGGCCCTTTTGGGCAGGGGAAGCCTCATCTGGCAGGGTCCACCTCCCACTCGAAGTTTCTCAGTCGCCTCCAGTCGGTGCCCACCTTTCTTGATTTTCTCGTCCATCTCGCGTTGTTGTGCCCATCCCCCCAGGCGGGGGCTACCGCTCCGGGGAAATGCTACCTTCGGTTCCCCTGATGGAGGACGAACGCCCACGAGCAACTCAGCCCCAGCCTGTGGCTTCTGGCGCGGCCCGAGCCTCCTTGGTGCTTGGTTGTCCCCGCTGGCAGTCGGGCAGCATCACACTACCCGAGGACCGGGGATGGGGCCTGTAAGAGGGAAAAAGCCGGCCCCGGCGTGGGAGGTGAAAGGGCAGGGGACACCAAGCCAAGCTCGCACTGGGCGACAAAGCAAACGGGACAGGCCTGGCGCAGGAGTGGGGGCGGTGCGCACAGCCGGGACGCTAGGAGTCCCCGGGGACCGCCCCCACTTCTCCCTGCTGGGACCAGGAGCGTCCCCCCGGCGGCCAGGATTTCCACCCAACTCCCTCCCCTCCCGGGCGGCCCCTGTCAGTCAGGAAAGGGAGCGGAGCAGCCTCGGCGGAAAAGAAAGTGAAAGTGGCGGCCCCGGAAGTGCGGCGGAAGATTGTCGCGGGATCCGGGCCACCCCCTCCCGTCCGGTTCACCCGGCGGCGGCCCCCTCCTGGGTCACGGCGGTCCAGGGGGCTCAGCGCCACTGTCCAGGGCGTCCCCACCTCACCTCCCCGCGCACCGGGACTCGGTGACCCTCACTCACCCTCGCAGCCGTGCCTGCAGCGCTGCGGGAGGGGGAGGGGCGGGGTCAGGGGAGGGGGCGGGGATTGGGCCGCGGGCGGGCGGGGCTCAGCGCGGAGACCGCCCCTGCCCAGCCCCGCAGCCCACCCCGTCTAGGGCCGGCAGGTCATTGCTCATTTTGCAGAAGAAGAAAGAGAGGTTCTGCTGTTAATGAGCTGCCGGAGGCCACGCAGCTGGATGTGAATCCCGGCCGGAAGGCCTCAGGAACCCACCCATAAGCCAGCGGGACGCTGCCTCTCGGCAGTCACTCTCCACCTTTTGACTGGGCTGCTAAAGAAGTTGGCATTCGCCTGGCATAGGCTGGAAGTTCTTTGCATCCTGCAATCTCCCCATCCCTGAACTTTTCTCCCATTCCTCATCCCAGAGGTCAGCAGATTCTGTAGACTTCAGAATAGATCCAGAGTCTGTCACCTCTCCCTTCCTCTACGCCCCATTCTACTCCACCTCCAACCTTTCTGGTCTAGCGTCCTGCACCAGCCTCCTCACTGGGCTCCTTGCTTCCCGTTTTGGCCACTATAGCCCGTTTTCCATCTTGCTGCCAGAGGGTCCCGTTAGAATGTAAATCAAACCATACCGCTCAAAGCACTCCCAGTAGCTCCCAACTCACTTAAGGTAAAAGCCGATGTCCTTCCCAGCGCTTGCAAACTGCTTCCACTCCTTTTCTGATTACCCTCCCCTTGGCTTGCCCCACTGGCCTCTGGGTCCTGGAACAAGGCAGGCACACTCCCACCTCAGGGCCTTTGCCCTTGCCATAACCAAATATCTTCATGGCTTGCTTTCACCTTTTATTTTGGTCTTTACCCTAAAGTCTTCCCTGTGCACTCTTATCTGAAATTTCAGACACATACACATACA
This sequence comes from Vicugna pacos, assembly GCF_048564905.1. Taxonomy (NCBI): domain Eukaryota; kingdom Metazoa; phylum Chordata; class Mammalia; order Artiodactyla; family Camelidae; genus Vicugna; species Vicugna pacos. The sequence continues at coordinate 23,250,119 of NC_133005.1, forward strand.
TACAGTATTTTCTATTCTCCTTCCTGGCTTCATTTTTTCCCCCAAAGCATATATTACTATCTAACAGTGTATTTTACTTATTTATCTTGATTTTGGGTTTTTTGCCTGTTTCCCTCTTCTAGAAGGTGGGGATTTTTGTCTGTTTTGCTCGTAGTTATGTTCTATGGTGTCTAGAACAGTTCCTAACACATAATAGGTGTTCAAGGAGTCTATGTTATGTGACGGAAGGAATCTCAGACTTTCATCTGGGAACACCTTCCTTTTGCCTGAAATATCTCCAGTAAGACAGATATGTAGGTTTCTCAGCCTGGGCTGTACATTTGAATCGCCTGAGGAACTTTTAAAACTCCTATGCCCAGGCCACATCTCAGATCACTTGATTCAGAGTATCTGTAGTGGGCCTAGGCATCAGGGGTTTCTAATGCTTTCTGGTGAGTGTAATGGGAAGCCAAGTTTGAGAACTGCTGTTTGAGAATTCCCTGTAGGGCACGTCTTCTGGTGACAGACTTTCTTGGGTTTTGTTTGAAAAGTCTTTCTTTAGACCTCATTCTTTTCTTTCTTTTTACTTCTTCTTTTTTTTTTTTTTTTTGTGGGAAGGGAGTTGGGTAAATTAGGTTTACTTATTTTATTTCTTTCATGGAGGTACTGGGGATTGAACGCAGGACCTCTGTGCGTGCTAGGCATGCACTCTACCACTTCCGCTATACCCTTCCCCAGTAGACCTCATTCTTGATAGGGATTTTTGCCGGATATGGAATTCTAGCTTGCATTTCATCACCTTGAAGACAGCATTCCATTGTCTTCTGGTTTCCATGGTTGCTGTTGAGCCATCCTTATCTGTCAGTCTAACTGCTGTTCTTTCTTTAAATAGCTTTACTGAGATATAAATTATATACTGTAAGATCCACCCATTTAAAAGTGTACATTTAATGGCTTCTAGTATAGAATTGTGCAACTATCACCATAATCTAACTTTTTAAAATTAATTTTGTTTGTTTGTCGGGGGAATTAGGTTTGTTTATTTATTTTTTATTTATTCATTTATTTTAACAGAGGTACTGGACACTGACCCAAGACCTTGTGCATGCCAAGCACACAATCTACCGCTGAGCTATGCCCTCCTCGGCACCATAACCTAACTTTAGAACATTTCTATCACCCCCAGAGAAGAAACCCTGTACCCATTAGCAGACACTCCCAGTCTCCTACTCTTCAACTCCCCAGAGCTAGTCTACTTTTGGCCTTTATAGATTTTCCTAATCTGGACATTTCATAAATTAAATCTTACAATATGTGTTTCTTTGCAACTGGTTTCCTCTACTTAGCATAACGTTTTTGAGGTTCATCATGTACTGCTGTTCTTTTGAAAGTAATCTCGGTTTTTTTCCCCCCTCTGAGTGCTTTTAAGATTTTTTTCTTTGTTTTTGGTGTTTTGCATTTTTACTATGATGTTGTCTATGTACGAAAATTTATGGAGTCTCTTGAATCTGAGGTTGACATCTACTTTTTGTCTCACTCGTTCCCTTTTAGCCACATCTAATCTGTGGTTTAATCCATCTGTGGAATTTTTTAGTTATTTTATTTTTCGTTTGAGAAGTTCTACTAGATTTTCAAATCCATTATGTTACTTGACATAATTTCCTATACTTTGGCCATAGTTTCAAGTTTGTTATTTATTTAGTTATTTAAGTCCATTAAACATTTCTGTCTTATAGTCTGTGTCTGATAATATTGCTGTCTGAACTCTGAGTGTCTGTTTCTGCTGGTTTTCACCCCTATTACCTTGTTTTCTTCTGCTGAACCTGCCAGTTTATGATGGTCACTTCTCTTCAGCCCTGAGGTCGCCTGCACAAATTTATATTAGAGGCAGATATATTCTTGCAGGTGTTCTGGGCTTAGCTTTGTTCCTTTAAGGGCAAAGCCTGGCATTGCTTTGGACATCCTTCATCCCAGTGGGTAGACTCTGTAGTCAATCAGACCTGGCTTCAGTCCCACAGTTCACTATCTGTGTGACCTTGGACAAGAGACTTCCCTTCTCTGGGCTCAATTTCCCCCTCTGTACAACAGCCGTCATGATTGCCCCTCCCTCATAGGGCTGTTTTGAGAATCTGCATCAGTTATTGGTTATTGATACATAGAAAATTATCCTCAAACTTAGCAGCTTCAAACAATAATAAACATGTAGACATAGGGAACTATATTAGATTCCTTGTAATAACCTATAATGGAAAAGAATCTGAAAAAGAATATATTCTTTTCCAGATTCTTTTCCATTTTATATATATATATATATATATATAATTAAATCACTTTGCTCTACACCCAAAACTAACACAATATTGTCAATCAACCGTACTTCAATTAGAAAAAAAAGAAGGTGGCCTTCTATGAACCAAGAAGCCAGCCCTCTTCAGACACTGAATCTGCCAATATCCTGACCTTAGACTTCCTAGCCTCTGGTACAGTGAAAAATAAATTTCTGTTATTTATAAATAATAATAATAATAGTAGTAGTAATAACAATAAACATGTAGAGCTTACAGAGTTTCTATAGATTAGGAATTCAGAAACAGCTTCTTAGGTAGTTTTGGCTCAAGGTCTCTCAGAGCTGTAATTAAGATGGTGGCTGGGGCTTCAGTTATCTGAAGGCCTGATTGGGGCTGGAGGATTGACTTTCAAGAACTCTCACTCATATCCCTGGTTGGTGCTGGTTTTCTGCAGGATACTTAAATTCCTCACCATATGTATGTCTCCACAGGGTACCCGAGTGTCCTAGCAACATGACAGCTGGTTTCCCTAGAACAGATGATCCAGAAGAGCAAGGCAGAAGCCATAATATTTTATGGCCTAGTCTTAAAGTCATACTCCTTTATTTTCACAGTATCCTACTACACTGTCAACCCAGCTCAGGGTAGGAGGGAACTACACAAAAGCACAGAAACCAGGTGTTGAGGATCATTGAGGGCCATCTTAGAAGCTGGCTCTCACATGTCAAAGGAGGCAATGCATATAAAGCACTTAGAACCATGCCTGGCATGTAGTATGTGCTAAGGAAACATTAACCATCCCTAGTAAGTGTCCTGACTCTGCTCTAGGTATGTAGGATCTGCCTGGCAACCACTTTCATTCAGTCATTCAGCAAACAGTCAGGGATGGGATAGCTCAGTGCTGGAGGGCATGCCTAGCATGAAGGAGGTCCTGGGTTCAATTCCCAGTACCTGTGTTACACAAAAGTAACAAATAAACCTAAAATTACCTCTCCCATTAAAAAATTTTAGTGGGGAGGTTATAGCTCAAGCAGTAGAGCCCATGATTAGCCTGGACAAGGTCCTGGGTTCAATTCCCAGTACATTCTCCGAAAATAAATAAATAAACCTAATTACCTCCCCCCACCCCCCCATCAAAAATTATTTTTTAATTTAAAAAAAGAAACAAAAAGAAAAAAATTTAAGGGAAACAAACAAACAAAAAACCATTTATTGAGCAGCTCTATGTGGCAGGCATATTCTTGGAGCCAGGGAGACAGCTATAAACAAAACATGGTCCCTGGATTTATGAAACTCACACAAACAAACGGATAGAGTGTCCTGCCAGGTGGGGCTAATTGCTGTGAAGAACCACAAAGCCAGGCGAGGAGAAAGGGAATGAGGAAGGAACGAAGGCTTCCCCAGGAAGCTGGTCCAGCAGTGGTGGCGGCTCAGATTTTGACCTCTGACAAAACCCTCCCACATCTAGGCGCTTGTCCTAACAGCACAGGCAGATAGAATTCATGCCCAGTATACACCCATTTCACAAACAGACCCAGAGAGGAGCTAACGTGATCTCCAAGTCCCCAGGGTGGAAGAATTTCTCCAAACAGAGAGTTTCTCCAATTTGGATGCTCAACAGCATGGCCCAGGGAGATGGTTAAGATGCAGAACCCCAGGGCTTCTGCCTCACCAGGTCTAGGGAGTATCCAGGGATCTGCATTTCAAACAAGCACCCTAGGAGACTGACCAATGACCTCTGAGAACCCTGTTCTAAGGGCTTCAGTGTGCAGGGGAGGGCAGGCCGGCTCTGACAGGGTCAGAAGAGGCTCCTGGTTGTGCCTCAAGGGATGGGCAGGGCGTAGCCTCAAAAGAAAAGGGGAACAGGCTGAGGCCCAGAGACACCAAGCATTTGGCCCACAGACACACAACCTGCAGAGTCAGTTTTAGGTATACAGGGGTCCGTTGATTTAATCAAGTATATCTCATGCTGTATATTGAAGGGGGAAAAAAGGCCAAAAGTTACTTTCAGTTCCTCCCATCAAGAGAGGGAGTTTACTAAACAAAAGAGAGAGAGAGAGAGAATTTATTTCCCCATCTCCTGGATCTGTCCATGTCATTCTGATACGAATCTTCTTTTTTCCCTTTTTTCAAGGGGAGGGTAGCTAGGCTTATTTATTTACATACATATATTTATTTTTAGAGGAGGTACTAGGGATTGAACCCAGGACCTTTTACATGCAAAGCCTATACTCCTATCACTTGAGCTACACCCTGCATTCCCTTGCTCCTTTTTGAAACTCCAAAGACCACCGGTGAAGGAGCTGGCCTCAGCCTATTGGAGGCTGAGACCATGTGGAGCAGAGACGAGCCATCCCAGCCAAGGCTCCCTAAGCCTGCCAATCTGCAGATGGCAGACGAGTGGATAAGGCGGCAGCTGCCCTGTTGAGCCGCCCCCTACCTGCAACCCCATGAGTGACCCAGCTGAGCCCAGCCCAAACTGCTGACCCAGAGAATCCAAAACCACTACGTTTTGGGTTGTGTAATACAACAAATTCTGATTCAGCCTCGTTAGTAGGGGAGAGAACTGTCCTTCCTTCTGTCGTGGCAAGTTTCCGTCGTCAATGTAATTAACACTACCTGCCCAACAGACACACTCCAAATTGCGCAGACTTAACACAGGAAGCTTCATTTCTTGCTCAGTAAAATCCAGGGTGGATCTGGTGGTCCTTCCCTCTCTTGTAGCTTAGGGAATGCATGGCCTCAGGGTATCAGTGGAAGGGAAAACAAGATGGGGGCCCACCAGCTCTCCATCGCTTCACCCCAGAAGTGGCAACCTCTTTGTTACTTCTACACACATACACCATTGGTCAGAACTAATCATGTGACTGTAAGGAAGGCTAGGACAGGTAGGGGATCATAGGACAGGTTGGTGACGCCCATCTTTGCCAGAAAGCACATACACAGGTATAATTAACTTCCTCATTCATGTGCTTGTCTTTTTAACATCTCTCTCCTCTACGAGACTGAATCCTTGAGGGTAAGGGACCACATTGCCTCTATGTAGCATGGAGCCTGCCCTACAGTTGCATTTGTAATTGTTGTTGAATTGCTAAGTGAACCAATACACTAACAGGTCACAGTGTGATCGGTTGTATTTAATCCCAGTTCCAGAGAAAATCCCCAATTAAATTTCTAACAGTCCCTCTCACCCAGTAATATATGTTACTTCTGATATTGTAAAGCTCTTATATGGTGATCATTCAATGACTACAAATAAAACATGAAAGCCCCCATTAATTGTAGCCAGGGGTGTGGCTACATGCATTGCTTGGTGAGAGTGGACTCAAATTTTTATGAGACAGTTTTCATGTGGCGGCTTTGCAATGGCCCCATAAAAAGTTCCTGCTTCAAGATAAAACCAGGTGAGTTTTTCTCTCTACTATGTGATTTTGGACTAATCTTCTGCCGTCTCCAAATCTCATTTTTCTTTTCTGTGAAATGACAAGACCATCTGCCTCATGGAATTGTTGTAAGGCATGGATGAATCTCTGTGTAATGTAGATAAAGACCTGCCACTTGGCAGCTCCCGTTTTATATGGACTGATCCCCCTTGCCCTTGCTCCACAGGCACCGGAGAGGACACAGCTTGCAAGCAAGCTGGGGCAGGGTCTGTTGGAGGCTGGGGAGGAAGGGTAAGAACTTGGGGGCTTCTCCGTAAGATCCTAGATACAGCTGGTCCCTGTTCTGGGTGATGCACAGGGGGTTGGGGGTAGTGGGAGAATGATACTGGGTGCATAGAGATGAGGCTGACTTGTCCTTGTCTGTATCAGTTAGCATTTGCTGTGTAACAAAACACCCCCAAATTTAATGGCTTAGAACAATAATCATTTTATTTAGCCCATGATTCTGTGGGTAAGTTGGGGAATTCTGGTCTGGGTCAGCCTTTGTAGTAAGCTGGGAGGTCAACTGGTGGCTGGGTGATCTAGGATGGCCTCCCTCACCTTTCTGCAGTTAGCAGGCTGTTGACCAGGGTACCTCAGTTGTCTTCCTTCTGCCTTCTCCCACTGCCTCCTTCCTCTCAGAATTTGATTCTGTTCAGGTATCTCTCTCCCACCACTCCCAAACCACCTACATGAGCCTCAGGGAGGCTGCCCCCACCTACAGCTGGAGAATTGGCATGATTAATTAATGTAACTGCATTTCCCTTGTTGGTGATTGGTCAGGAAAGGGCATGTGGCCCAGTTCTGGCCAATGAGGTATGTGGGAAAGTCTGTTAGGAGTGCTCCTGGGAAAGCTTTCCCCATCCCAAGAAAGAGCTATGAAGGGAACAACAGCAACCACCTCTGATGGAGGGCTTGTTATGCCAGGCACTGCTTATCCTAAGTGCTTTAGGTAAAATAACTCGTTCAATGCTCATGAGTTAGGTACTGTTTGCTCTCACTTTACAGATGAAGATTCTGAGGCATACAGTGGTTAAGAAACACACCAAGAGTCAAACGCTAGTGAATATTGGAGCCAGGATTTCATTCCAGGCAGCCTGACTCCGCAGCTCTGCATTCCCAAGGACTAGCATGCCACCTCCTTCTTCCTGTGGTCGTGGATCTCTTTAAAGCAGCACCTGGTGGGACTGCTGTAGCCACTGTGCCAGCAGTTACCTGGGACAACAGCACAGAGAGACAGAATGAGCCTGGGGCCAGGGTCCTTGCTAACAGCTCTGAGCGCTGAATCAACCAACCCGGCAACTCCACCCCGCTGTTAATGTCTTGCTTTGTGTGAAATACATTTTCTTCTTTTTCAGGCCACTATGACTCAGGGTTTCAGTTACTTACAGCCAAAAATACCCTGAGACACCAAGATATCCAGAAGAACAGAGGGAAGAGGGAAGCCCCACTGGGTCTTCAGTTCTTATGAACCACTCATTTGAGGTTGAGAAATAAGGCTTCCAAATTTCACCCTGGGGCTTGTTTTTGGAGGCAGAGAAAACTGATAAGAGATGGGGAGGAGAAACTGCATGAAACATCCAGGAGAGATGAAAGTATTTCAGAATTCCTTTATTAGGCACAAGGTAAAAATATATACTCTTAACATCTAAAACCCGTAGTGTTGATGTAGGGTCCTGGGCCCCAGGTGTGCCCAGGACAGAGCCTGGAACTATCCAGGAGGCCAAGGGACAGACCCTGCCTAATCCTGTCCCCCAACTCTGGTGCTTGGCCCCTCATTCCAAACCACTCTGAGTTAGATGAGGACCAGCTTCACAGTCTACTCTCTTGATCTTCCAGCCCAAGTCCTTGGCTCGGGCCTGGATAGGCATCCCTTGAACAGGAGGACAGAGCTAGTGGGAGCACAGTTCCCAGCACAGTCTGGGTGCTGGGGTCCTGAGTTACAAGAAAGAGGCCTGGAGCCTTTGGCACAGGGATGCTTCCATTTCTCTGAAAAGGTGCAAGATACAAAGGCAGCTGGATTGTTTGTGAAAGGGACCGTCCCATGTCGGACATGCCCAGGCTCCTGCAAGAATGGATGCCAACAGCTGCACCGCCTGTGCCTGGGGTGGACATGGACCTGTGTGCGTGGAAAGGGGTTGTCAACCTGTGAGCAGGAGTTTTGTCTCTGTCATTCACTGTGGTGTTCCCAGCACCCGGCACGGGGGTTGGCCCAGTGAGCACCTGACAAGGACTTGGCAAAGCACGAGTTCATGTGCACAGGTGTGCAGAACCACCAGGTGTGCATCCAGTGTGCTCCACACATGCCTCCTCTTTTCTCCCTCCCAGAAGGCACTTAAGGTTCAAAGAGGCAGGAGAGAGCTTGGAGATACCCCAAACTCAACCCACTATTTGCAGTTGAAACTCTAGCAGGGCGGGTTAGCCATAGAGACCCACGTCTCTTTCTCCCTCTTCCTCCACCTCCTCCAGCCCCGGCCCCTCCGGGACCACCTGGTCAGCCTCCCAGAGGTGGGATCGCGTTGGGGCTGGGGGGATCACATTCTTCCGCAGCCAGGGGTGCAGCAGGATGCCCGAGGCCGTGAGCCGCTCAGTGGGCTCCCGTCGGAGGAGGCAGCGGACCAGGCAGCGGGCGGGGGCCGAGAGGCCCTCAGGCAGAGCAAAGGCCCCTCGGCGGATCTTGCCAAAGAGCAAGATGGGCTCGGAGTCCTGAAAGGGGTAGTGGCCGGCCAGCATGGTGAAGAGCGCCACACCCAGGCTCCAGACATCCGCCGCCTTGCCGGAGTAGGAAGCCCGGGAACTGAGGATCTCAGGGCCCACGTAGGCTGGGCACGCGTGCTTGTCGCACAGGGAGTCGTCAGACCCGGTCAGCACACAGGCGTCCTCCAGGTTCTCCAGCACCACCTTTGTCCTGCAGCACAGGAAGGGACAGAGGGGTCAGCCAGTGGTGACCCCAACACCACCACCCCACACTGTTGCCCTTCATGGCACCCAGTTCCCAAGAGGCTGCTGGTATTTGGCAGACATGAGCCAGTCCTATGAGGCTGGATGGTTGAGCCCATTTTACAGATGAGGAAGTCTAGCTCAGAAAGGTTAAGTCATTTCTCAAGGACACAGAGCCATTCAGTTTGAACTAGGACTCTGAGAGGAATACATTTCCCAACAATCTCTGGGGCAGGGGAGGGGGTTACTGAGGGGGCTGAGGGCATCAAGCCTCTTAAACTCGATGCAAACTTAGAGTCTAGGCAGGCACCAAAATGAGAGAAATTCCTAAGAAGTGGGGACTGTCCCAAACATCCCAGCACAAATCCTGCCTTAAAAGGGCACCACTAACTACATTACAGTAAATATTTGGAGCATCCACTGTGTAACTGACCCTGAGCTAAGCTGTACCTAGGGCATCTCATTTCATTCTCACACAACTTATGAGGAGGAAGACTGTGTAGCCAGGGGCACAGGGCTGGGATGTGCACCCCAGCTCTCCCCTACCCAGAGCCAGCGCTGTGAACCACTCATGTACGTCCCATTCTTCCACAGGAGAAGCCAGAAATCATGTTTTAATGAAAAAAATCCCAGTTTAAAAAAAGTTGGCAACTGATTTCAATTAAAAACAAATGAACACATTGTAAAATGATTATAAATCAATAAAAAATGTTAAAAAAAAAAACAAAAAAACAAATGAACAGGTATGTGAGGGGGGGGGAAGGGTAGAGGCCACCATCTGCAACATCTGCTTTAAATAATTGCCAGGGCGCTCTAGATCACCTTACCTTCCCACTGCTAGTAATCTTATTTATTCCAATGGCACCACTTCCTGGGTGCCTGTCTGAAAACACTGACCAGTCTTGAGAATCACAGCGCAGGGGTGGGTGGAGGTGTCAGCATTAATGGCCCATTTCCCAGATAAAAAAAATCAAGGCTCAGGCAGGTGAAGCCATTGCTCGAGGCCAAAGAGCAAGTTAAAAGGTAGAATCAGAATTTGAACTCAGGTCTGCCTGACTCCACCCTCCCTCCTCTACCGATGGTGCTTCTCAAATCACAGCCTTGAAAAGAGAAGCATGCACTTTTCTCATTTCTGGGAGGTCTGGGGGTGTTGGACTCACCCAAAGTTCAAAATGATTTGAAGCTGTGTATTAGCTTAAAAATCATTGTAAGATTTACATTCTACTTACTGAAAGCGTATTCGTTTTGGTATAAACTGTAGAAGGAAAGAGAAAACCACCCTCAGGCAAACATCACTGGAATAACTGCTACAGGCAAAACGGATGGTGGCTGAAATTAGTGGGTAAAAGTTTGAGGAGAAACAGAATATTTACATGCATAGCCTCAAAGCACCTCATGGTACTTACTAATTACAAGGTATTGTTCAAGGTAATTATTCACTACAAAGGGTAAATTAGGAAACTTCCAGTGGAGAAACTTGGCCCAGGCCACCTTTACCAAAGACTGAGGTTAACGTCACAATAGCAGGCATCAGCATCCTGTATCTCCTGATAGGATGCGCTGAGAAGGCCTTACCGCTTCTAAGGTTTTTCGGCCCAAAATGCGTAACCGCAGTCTAACCGGGACAAAGACATCCGTTGGGTCCAAATCAAGGGGACTTCTCGGCGGCCACGCTCACCTCTCACGGTCAGTAAAGACGAAGCGCCGGAGCTTGAGGTCCCGCAGGACGAGCCCGTGCTGGTGGCAGTGCGCCAGGGTGGCGGCCATCTGGCGGAAGAGCGCGGCGGCCTCGGGCTCGGGCAGGCGGCGGCGCCGGCGCACCAGGCTGTGCATGTCCCCGTGCGGCCGCGGGAAGAAGGCGTACAGGTGCTGCGGGCCCACCAGGACCTCCGCCGGCCGGGCCACGTGCCCGTGGCGGGGCAGCCGCGAGTAGGGCTCCAGCACCGCCAGGGCCTCGCAGGCTGGGTACACCTGTGGGCAGAACACGGTGTGAGCGGGCGGAGGAGGGGGGTACCCCGTGGGGCCCAGGCCGGCCTTGGAGACGGTCAGGGCCAATCCTGCACACACTCCTGTGTGCCGCACCCTGGGCCAAGCGCTTCAGTCCCATGTCTCAATGCTGAGGAAGCTGGAGGACCATGCCTCAAACATGTGGCAGAGCTGGGACCTGAATCCGTGCTCTCCATCATCTGTGCTCTTAACTGTTACCTTATATGGCCTTAAACTTCAGCTGATTCAAAAATAGCAGGTAACCCAAGCCCAGCATCTTTCCTGACAACCTCACCACTCTCACCATGGGACCCACCTTCCTTCCTCCCCCACCTCCCATTCCAGCCATACTGAACTTGGCTGCGTTTCCATAGCAGCTCGGGCTCTTTCCTGCCTCAGGGCCTTTGCACTGCCTGTGCCTCCCACCTGGAAGGCTTATCCCTTGGCCATCTCAATCATTCAGGTCACTTTCCTGGAGTCCCTTCCAGGCTACACTTCCTAAAATGGGTGCCCCCTTCCAAAATATTCTATATTTCAGCATCCTTCTTAATTTCTTTGCAATGCTTATCAGAATTTGTAAATATCTAGTTTTTTGGCCTTTTACTGTCTAATGCATTTGACTGTGGGCACCAGGAGGGCAGAGACCATGGCTGTCAGTCAAGTTAGCTCCCCAGTGGCTGGCATAGGCCAGCATTCAATGCCTGCTTGAGGAATGAAGGAAAGGGTGGGTGGGCAGTAAGTCCTAGCGAATGAATGGTGCTGGGGCTTTACTGACATTAGATGGAAACTTCACCATAGTCCTGAAAGGATGTTCAGAGGAAGGTGACTTGGAAGCCACATAGCTCATCAGTGGCAGAGCTGGTCTACTCTCTTTGGTTTATCTGCCTTTAAACCCTTTGTGCACAAAGAATAAAAACAAATCTTAATCATACAGAAAATAAAAACAGATAAATAAAGCATATACATATTTAATCTGTGAAAAAAATAAGCATATGTCTTAAAACAAAACAACAGTTGGGGTGGCTTGGAGGAAATAATCTAAAAACAGAGACTTTCAAAAAAGTCAGGGCAAGCACATCCCTGCCTCTGAGAATCTGCACTTGCTTTTCCTGCCACCTGCATGCTCTCCTCTAGGTACCCACAGGGGCTCCCCTGATTCAAGTCACTTCTCAAAGTCACCTCCTCACAAAGGTCTTTCTGGACCTCCAGCTAAGATTACCTGCACCACCTCCCTTCCCCGATCCCCTCGCTCCCAGCTTCTAGGTTTCTCTCCATAGCAGTTAGGATCACCTGACATATATTCGGCTTATTCACGCCCAGAGTGAACTGTGGGGGCAGAACTTGGTCTACTTTTGAGGCACAGCATGGTGCACGGCACGTACAGGGGCTTGCTGAAGGTTGGTTGAATTAATGAATAAGACAATAGTCTATAAAGACAGGATGCTGATCTTTCTATGCACTGAGAAGCCTAGACAATGTGGAAATGGCAGGTCAACCCCCACAGTTCATTCTGGGCGGAGGCACAAGCACATCCCAGTAGATTTTCCTAAATGATCCTGAATAACTGGGGCCATGTGGAAGTGTGGCGCTTCTGGCCCCACTTGCTTCCATCATTCCTCTCAGCATGGACTTCCTTCCCCAGGGGAAACAGATAAAACCTGTGATGCTGTAGGAAGGGGACCCAGAGTTTGGGGTTTCCTCTGAGCACCTGGAGTAGCCCTGGGGACCTGCGTCAGGCAGCCCGGGGCCAGGTAAATCTGGTGTCCAGATCTGTCCCCCTGCCCACTGTTCCCCCATCAGAAGGGGCTGATGCATTTCCAAGGGGACCCAGCCCCGCTTCTGCTCATCCCTATGTGCCTGAGTCTCCCCCATCTGCCTTCCCCCTGCCCACCAGAGCCAGCCTGCCCTGCCTGTGTCTGAACCACCTGTCATAGCACGTGGCACGTGGCTCTGGGCCCAACCTGCCCAAGTGCAGTCTCAGCTCTGACACCTCCTGGCTCTGTAACGCGGAGAGTAGCCACAGCTTTCGGAGCCTCGGAGCCTCAGCGCCTGTCCTCTAGCTAAAAAAATGGGCCCAATGAGAATCACTACCTCAAAGATTGTGTGAAAATTAGAGGAGATTATGCAGACCAAACAATCAGTGCAATGGTACTACATGCAAATACCAACTATTACGCTTTCTCATCCCTGTCCTTGTGGGCTGTGACCTGGTGGTGTCCTGAATGGGTCGCTTGGCCTTTCCTGTTTCCTGGATTTAGCCAAGAACTCTGATTTCTGTCAGGAACACTGGACCTTGCCCTAGGATCCAGGCCCAGTGCCATGCGGCTTCATGCCTGGCCCTTCTCCTCTCCCTCAGTCTTCCCATCTGTAAAATGGCCACCAGTGGGCCAATGACCTCCGGGGTCCTAGGAGTTCTGATGTCTACCATATCTCATCCTTCCCTTGTGCAAATATCTTCAGGGGCTCCCCTAGCCCAGCGAGGGGCTCCTTCCTAATGCTTTCACCACCAGTGGCTGCCAGCACTCATCTTCTGGCCGTGTCTGCACACCCTGTCCACTCCGGCCATGATGAAGTCCTTTTAATTCTCTGAAGGGTTGCATTCTCACTCCTCTAGGCCTCTGCACAGCTGCTTCCCCTGCTGGAACTCCCTTCTCCCTCTTCTCCCTGGCTAACTCCTACTCATCCTTTTCCGACTCTGCCTTCCAATATAATAGAGGCTTCTCTGTGCTCTCGTGGCCCCTAAGCTCTACCCCAGCAACATCTCTCATACTGTGGGCCTAAGCTGTGGATTCTCCCAGGGTTGGGACCATCTGGTTTATCTCTCTGGTTTCAGCCTGGCCTGGGGCTTGACAGAGAGCTGGGGACTCATTGGCCACTTGCCCAATAAAAACAGAACTGAATTAATATAAGGACCCTTCAGCCCTGGCAATCCTTTGGAGCCAAGGCCCTTCCCCAGCTCCCTGTGATGCTTGGGGACAGTGGCCCCTGGGGCACGTACCTTGCATATGTACTCGGTGCTGGTGGGGCAGTGCAGGGCCCGGTAGGTCCGGCTGCCCTCCTCAGGCTCCAGAAGAACATAGGGTCCAAGCCTAGAGGCAGCAGTCACAGCAGGGGCACAGACTGGAGCACGGGGTGGGCTCGGGGGCAGGGGGCAGGGCGGCAGCCTGGGCTGGAGCCCACTTAGAGCTTGCTTCCGGGTGGGACGCTCAGTGTCTAGGTCATCATCCAAGTCCAGCTGCTTCTTCCGGGAGGGGACACCCTTAGGAACAGCCAGAGGGGTGGCTCGCATCTAGAAAGAAGGGGAGAGAGGCACTAAAGTCAAGCTGCTTGGTGACCCCTCTCTTCCTCTGCTGGTGGGAGGATACACTGCACAGCCTTTATGAAGGGTGAGTTCGTGGTGTGCATTGAATGGACAAACACACATACTCTTGACTGGGTTTCCCACTTCAACTAAAATGCTCGTCAAAAAATTAAATATGTGAAAGGCTGTTTATCAAAGCCTTCTGTCTAATAGTAAAAAGCAGGAAATACCTCCAAATGTCCAGCAGTAAGAGGCTGCTTAAAACACCATGGTAGAGGGGGGAAGGTATAGCTCAGTGGTAGAGTGTGTACTTAGCATGCACAAGGTCCTGGGTTCAATCCCCAGTGCCTCCATTAAAATAAATAATTACCCCCCAAAAAAACCAAAACAAAACAAACAAAAAAAACGATCACAGTGAGCCACACGGTGGAATACTATGCATCTCTGAAAAAGACCAGGAAACTCTCTACGTACTGATGCAATGATGTAAATTACAAGGTTATCCCTGCAACCCGTATGATAGAAACAATTGAAGGTCCATCATGAGCGAACTGGTTAGATACACTCAATTTCATCCATACATAGAACAGTTGTAGCCATTTGAAAGATTAGAAGAGGAAATTCTTTATGTGCTAATTGGAAAGATCTCCAGAGTGAACTGTTAAATGACCAAAAAAAAAAAAGTAAAGTGCAGAAAGGGACTTGATGATTGGTGAGAGGGAGGAGGAGTGATTTTGCACTATATCTGCTGAGTGCTGTAGTATCAGCAGCTATTACCTATCAGTATCTGTTTTGAAGTACTCAATACATGAATGTAGAATCTTTATTTTAAATTATTGAAATTGAAAATTCCCTTGCCTCCCTACCAAATACCTACCTTCTTGGAGTGTCCCAGGAGGCCAGAAGCTACTGTGGACAATTTAGTCTGGGTCCTTCCAGACCTCTTCCTGTGCACTTACACACCTATAGATACAGACGTGGAGATAACATCATATTACATGTTGGTGGGGTTTTTTACATAAAAGAGATTATCTTGGATATACTGTTCAGTAGCTTGCTTTGTTCACTTGACAGTACATATATTCATTCCAGAACATACATTCGTGTGTACATTCAGTAAACACTTCATTCACTCATCATCCTTCATCATCCATACTCCTCTCCCTCTTTCCCTTCCTTTCATAGGTCTCTCTGGGACCCATCTGCCCATCCACCAGGCTCCAGATGAGGGACAAGGAGGCTCAGGTATGAGGTGTTAAGAGGGAGACAGACTTCAGCATAATTAAAGAACTTCCTGACAGTCCCTGGCAGGATTAAGGGGAAATATCACTCAGAATCAGTTCTCAGACTGAGGCCCACCTCCCCAATCACGCTGCTCTCAAATGCATGGGCTGCCTTAGGAGGGAGGGAGCCCCCACTGAGAGTGAAAGGCCATAGCCCCATCTTGGTAAGAATGCAGTAGAGGAGGGCTGTATTCAGATATTCTCGGGATCTAATCCTGGCTCAGATCTTCCTGGCTGGATAGTCCTAGGCAAGTTCTTCAAAATTCCTGAGCCTCAATCCCCTCATCTGTAAACGATACAAAGCCCATAGGATTTTTTGGGATAATGAAATTAAAATACAAATGAAGTAACATGGCCCTGTTGCAGGGTAGGTGTCAGGAAATAGTCACTGCTGTTGGTCCATTACTCCTCCTCCTCCTCCTCCTCCTCCTCCTCCTCTTCCTCCTCCTCCTCCTTCTCCTCCTCCTCCTCCTTCTCCTCCTCCTCTTTCTTCTTCTTCTTCACAGCTGAAGTCTCAGAAACCTCCCAGGGATGAAGCTAGGATGATACTCCTTACCGCACTGGCTGTTCTGAGAGTACAGCAAGATGATCCCTGGCTGTATGGGTGCTTTGTACCCTGCAAAGTCCCGAGACTCGCTGGACCACATGGCCACATCAGCACCCCAGGATGCTTTGGCCCTATGCAGAGCTCAGAGTCTGGTGGGGCCTGGGATAAGCTCCACTGGACGGATGGGGTAATGGAGTCTATAGATTAGCAAGGGAATTTGCAGGCCACACTGCAGAACTAGTCACTGTGGTAGGATGGAGGCAGCCCCTAATATCCGTTCCCTGACACTCCCCGAGGAATAAGGGCGGGTCATACCAAACACACCTACTCTCACAACCCAGGGCAGACAGGTGTACACACGCCCCTCAGATACACTCTGTCCAAGATAGCCAGCCAAGGCACACAGGCAGGGCAGAGAGGGGCACACATATTATTAAGTGACACGCACCTCTGCCTTCCACTAGCAAGCGTGCACGCACACGCACACAGAGCTCTCCCAACGGTTATATTCAGGACTGCAGGACGGATAGCAACAAAGCCACACGCTGCGTCTGACCCCGTAACCCGCCACCGCGAAGGCAGTGGGCGGCCCCGCCCCGCCCCGCCCTCAGTAACAGCAGCACAGCTTCTCCCGTGGGCGCGGAATCCCCGGGCAGAAGGTTTAGCGGAAACCTAGGGGAGGCGGGGGCGAGGGGCGGGTACTGGGAAGGGGCTGGGAGAAGGGGCTGACCTGGGACCTCGGCCCCATACCCCAGAGTCAGCAGGTACCACGCACATAGTCTGCAGGAACAGAAGATGCGAGCCCCCTATAGCGTGGGAACCGGTGGCCGCCGGGCCCAGCATACACCTGCCAGCGGCCTCGCTCCGGCTTCCCAGCTGCCCCTGACCCCTCACCTGCCGGGCCCGCGGGCACCCAGCCTGTCCCCGCCGCGTCCCCGCACGGCCAGCACCTGCCGCCCGGTGCCCAGTCCTCCGCACAGCTCGCACGGTACCCGGAGACATAGCTCCATCCGGACTCCAGTGATCCACGCGGGTCCCCGAAGATCCACACAGACAAAGCCCCAAGCCCTCAGTTCCCCCTCAGACCTCCCCACACCCAGCTAAACTACTCCCCGGCCCGCCCCACACTCACACCAACGCGGACACCGCACACCCCGTCCAGGTGACGCCGGGGACACCGCAGTCCCCGCTTCCTCTGCCCCAGGGACACGCTGCTACGCCCCGCGGGTGGGCACCCTCGCACCCGCCAGAGTCGGCCACACTCGGCGACCCCACGCCCTGCCTGGCCGCGTCACCTGGACACGTCGGGAGGGAACACTCAACCCAGGTCGTTCCCCAGACGGCGAGTTTTGTTAAAAGGTGTGTGTGTGTGTGTGTGTGTGTGTGTGTGTGTGTGTGTGAGGGGGGGGGTGGCGGTGGGGGGGGGGAGAGAGAGAGAGAGAGAGAGATACGCAGCAACCACAGCCGCCCGGAGGCTCCCGGCCGCCCTGCCGCCTCCCGCCCCCGCCGGATACCTTGCCCCGTGCACGGCGGGCTCCTGACGCCGCCCGAGTTCAGAGTCGCTGGGCACCCTCAGGTGGCCCGGGCCGCTCCGCCGCGGCTGAACGCGGCTCCGGGTGTAGCTCTGGCCCAGGCTCCCAGCAGCCGGACGCGCGCGGAGCCGTCGCCGCTTCCGCCGCGAGTGTCTCGGGAATTCCGGGCGCCGGGCTCCAGCTCCGGCCCGGGTGATGTAAACCTGAGCTAATCAGCCGCCGCCTGATGCCCTCAGGCCGGGGATTGCACCATCCCTGCGCCCCGCCCCTCGGGGTCACCGCCCGAGCGCGCCCCGCCCCTCCTGTGCGATCCGCGCGCTGCTCCGGCACCCCTTGCCTCACCCGCCCTCTAGGGTTGTCTGGTCCCCCTCCCGCCTCGCGCCCGAAGATTGAATGCAGACACCAGCCACTGGCTTTCACTATCACCTTAGAGAAAGCATTTTGCTTTTCTGAGCCTCAGTTTTCCCATCTGTGAAACAGAAGAACGTTAATTCTTTCTCAGGAGGGCGCTAGGGAGAAAAAGTGAACCGTGACAGTTTCCTGGGTGCTTCCCCGTTTATAAAGCACTTTCTCCTAATATTACTTTATTAAACCTTTAGGAGAACCCTGGGCAGGCAGGAAGCTCCATTCTGCCTATTGTACAAAGTGGCAGCCCGAGGCCCAGCTGTGGGAAAGCAACGAGGAGCTTTTCAAAGACCACAGACCTAGGAGATGACTCTGGGCTCAATAGAACCATTGTGGTGCCCTGGGGAGGCCTGGGGTCTGGCGGGCTTCACAGAATTCATTAGATAGAGGCAGTGCAGCCTGGTAGTTAAGAGCAATCACCTAGGAACCAGCCTACCTAAAAGTGCCCTGACCCTAACTCTGCCCAGACCCACAGTGTCCAGACCCACTGTGCTACTTCAGGAAATAAATTAAATAAGCTAACACACCTTAAATACTTAGGACTGTGTGGCACATCATAGATACTCAGTAAACAGAGTGGAAATAATGGAGGCTCAGAGAGCGACTGTAACACGACTTGCGGCCCCAGGCCTGGGAGGCCCTGGTGAAGCATCCCTGTGCAGTCCCAGGGGTCCAATCCCTTTTAGGCCTTGGTGTCTGAATTCACCAGTGTCAAAAAATAACTTCTCCAGGCAGAGGTTGATGGGAGGGAGGTGGAGTCACCTTTGTTTCCCCGGTTGCAGAACCTCAGGGACTAGATCACCTGCATCTCAGAGACTTCAGGGCACACCAGGGGATTCTAGGATCTTATTTAACCCTGGAGACTTCCCTTCTGGGGAGGGACGAATGAACTCATTTACTACACCAGGCACCTAGATAGACTGTAAGGGGCAAGGAAAGTCAGGGATGCTGTTTTCTCAGCACCGCTCTGAAGCCAGACTGCGCTGGGTTTACTCATACATTCCTAACTTTGTTTCATGCTGTGTCAGACCCTGTTCTAAATGCTGGGTACTCCGCGGTGACAAGAGTGACTCATTCCAGCCCTCATGGACTTTATGAATCAGTGGAAAGACAAACCATTATCAAGAAAATAGAATCAAAAAAAAAAAAAGAAAGAAAGAAAGAAAGAAAGAAAGAAAGAAAGAAAAAGAAACCCAGAGGGACAGTAGAGCTCAGTTGTAGAGCACATGCTTAGTATGCATGATGTCCTGGGTTTGATTCCCAGTATCTCTGTCAAATAAATAAATAAATAAACCTAATAACCCCCCCCCCGAAAAAAAAACAAAAAAATTTTTTTAAAGAAAAGAAAATCAATAAGCCAGGATCATTTAAAACAGATTATAAGTGTCATGTATTTTCTTTTTTTAAACCATAGATCAAAATTTTTTATTTTTTTTAAACCTTTTTTATTGAGTTACAGTCATTTTACAATGTTGTGTCAAATTCCAGTGTAGAGCACAATTTTTCAGTTATACATGAACATACATATATTCATTGTCACATTTTTTTTCCACTGTGAGCTACCAAAAGATCTTGTATATATTTCCCTGTGCTATATCGTATAATCTTGTTTATCTATTCTACATATGCCTGTCAGTATCTACACATTTTGAACTCCCAGTCTATCCCTTCCCACCTCCTCCCTGGCAACCACAAGTTTGTGTTCTATGTCTATGAATTTGTTTATGTATTTTCTTGAATACATAGCATAGACTTGTTCTCTATTAGATATGACTGAAGGGTGGCTGTTTTCAGCAGGGCATATCAGGAAGGTGATATTTAAAATAAGAACTTAAGGAAGAGGAGGGGTGAGAAGGACAAAGTTGTGAGGGGAGACAGAGGGGAAAGTAAGTGCAAAGGTGCTGGGGCACTTAAGGGACTGTGAAATGGGCAATGTCACTTCTATTCTATAGATGAGTCAAGGTGAGGGGCTTACCTAAGACCACTCAGCTTGTTACAAGAGGCAGATTTCAGATATGAGCCTGGGACAGCTGACTCCAGCACCCACATTGTACATTTCACAATTTTTGCAACCCAGCAGCCTCTTCCAGGACTCTTGTGGGTACAGTCACTGGAAATTCCCCAGGTTTTGGGACATTATCGCAGTTAGGGGTATCAAATCCCAATTCTCCAGGCCAGCACTTTTCGGTAGAACATGGCGTGAGCCAAATACGTAGTTTAAAATCTTCCAGTTATGCATTAAAGAAAAATAAAAAGAAACAGGTGAAATTAATTTTAATAATATATTCTATTTAATCCAATGTATCTGGCATATTATCATTTCAACAGAGAGTAAAAAAAATTGTTAACGAGATAACCTAAATTTTTTCTCATACTAATGTCTGCAAAATCTGGCATATATTTTACACTTAATTTGGACACAAAATAGCATGAAGGCTAAATTGTCAGTGGTTGAAGTAAAATGTCCTAACAAAACAATGAAGTTGCGATTAATGGAGAAAATGTTTCACCTGCTAAAATTAAAATTCGAAAAAATGAAAATTCAGTTCTTCAGTCACCCTATCAAGTGGTCAGTAGCCCCCTACAGAAATGGCTACCATACTGAGCAGCACTGCCTCAGGCCAAGAATCCCTGGCACAGGGTCCAGGGATTATAGCAAAGAAGGGAAGAGCCTGTTGGGTCTACAACATTTTTAAAAATGAGCTAATTGAAAGAAAAACATTATGGAATATAATAATACAGATGGGTAAATGGATCTGGGCCAATCAATTTGGGAAAGGCGATGAGTGATTCAAGAGTTGCAACTCCGGGCCTGTGCTCCTCCTGGGGAGCGTTTATTAGATGCTGGGCACCTCCCCATTCCTTGGGGTTTCCCGGAGGCTTTGCAGAAATCCCTCAGCATCCCAGTGTGGCTCAGGCTGGGCCCTAGGACAGGGAGGAAGGCCAGTGCCTGGCCACAGCATCAGCCCATTGGTGGCCCAGTGGCAGCCATGACCATGCTGGGTGATTCAGTTCTGCCCTGTGGGCCTGGGTTTTCTTCACAAAGAATGTGATCTTGTGCCCATGGACCCAGCAGGGACCTGTGTGGGTGCTTCTCTTACATCATCTTACTGCCTCCACAAACTTCCCCACCAAGTTGCTGTTTTCATCCCTGGAGGCAGATGAGGAAATTGGGGCTTAGAAAGGTGACATCACTGGTCTAAGGTGGGGCAGAGGAGCAGTGAGATTTGAGCCAAGTCTGGCTGGACGCCCGGATGGTCTTTGTCCACTGCCTTACATGGCCTCCCTAGACTGTCCTTGTTGGATGACACTTAGCTACTCTGAGACCCCGAGCCCTCATCTATAAATGGAATTGAGAATAGTATCCTCCTGATAGGGTTATTGAACTGCTTATTGTTATTGGCATAATTGTTAAATGAGAGGTTCCACGAGTTAATTACAAGTAAAGAGCTGAGAAGATTCCCTGGCACATGGTAAGCACTTGATGATAAGTGACTAATATTATTCCCACGGGGCCCAGGCTGCCACTCCCGCCTCTTAACACCCATCCCGAGAGTTGAAGGAGAGGTGGGGGACATTTTCTGAGCATCAACCATGTGCCGTGCCTGGGCCATGCCCTCCATCTGCTTTCCCATGTAATCCTGACCTCAACCATGTAAGCTAAGAGTGAATTTATGCTCATTTTATAAGTGAGAGAAATAAGTATCAGAGAGGGAAGTAACCTGCCCAGGATCATACAGTGAGCCAGGTGGGGTTGAACCCAGGTCTGTATGGCTTCCCAAGCCCACGTTTGTTCACTATTTCAGGAGCCTCAGCAAGACTGATCCAAAGTTCCTGGGGAAACCCCATGCCTTGCTCAAGTGTAAGGGGTCCCAACCCTAACCTGTGGTGGGAGGAGCTGGAGACCCAATAAAAAAGCTGATTTCTGGTTCTGACCTTGCCTCTGACAGTTGTATGACCTTGGACAGCCACCAGTTCTTGTCCTGGTTCAGCCGGACAATTGCTGTTCTGTGTGTGTTGGGGGTGGGGCCGCTGAACTTCCAGGGATCCCGAGCCTCTCCTTCACCTTCCAGCGGAGGGTGGTAAGGAGGGAGCTCCAGACCTTCCCCCTTAATACCTGACTTGCTGCTGAGTTGCTGAGTCATCTGGTCCCTGCCTGCCTTCCTTCTGGCCTGCCTCCTGCCGGTCCTGAAGCCACCAGGGCCTAGGAAGGAAAGGGATTATGTGTGTTCAATCCAGGCCACTGCCTGGCCCTTCCCTTTCTGAGAAAAACTTGCAGGGTGTGGGATGGAGGGTGCCGAGGTGTTCAGCCAGCAACCAGTTGCATCAGAAGGCCTTGCGCAAGGCATCCTCCTGGGTCGGGCTCAGAGCTCTGCCCTGTGGCCCTACCCCCACCGCACTCCACTCCCACCCTGAGTCCTAGGGTGCCAGAGTGAGGATGGTTAGGCCTTGTTGGGGCCAGGCCCGGCCCCAGGGGCGTGACCTGGGCAGGGCCAGAGGATGGAGGGGAGGATTTGGGACAGGCGCTGCTCATCTGTCCTGGTGATAGAACTGATAGCACATTAGGCTGGAAGATGCTCCTGAACCAGTTCAGGCCAACACACCCACCCTCTCCCTGGAGAAAGCGGAGACTAAGCCGGTGCCCGGGACAGTGACTGAGCCTATTCCCTGACTCTGGACTCTACCTGAACCTTGACCTGAAACCTTAGATGTAGCCTGAGCCCTGATCGCTGCCCCCCAGCCATGGCCAAATTCTGACCATTGTCCCAAGCTGAGCGACTTGGTCACTGACTGGGCTCCCACTTTCTCCAATCCTGACTCCTGACCTAAATTCCAATTCCAGCTCCCTACTGAGTTTAGTCCTGCAGACAGACTTAGCTCTAATCCATTACCCTTGACCTCAACACCCAGAGAAGCCTCAACTCTCAACTCAAGCCTGGTCAGAGACACTCTTCTGAGAATCAAGAGACTCGTGCCCAGGCCCAGGCATCAAGAGCTGGCACCTGCTGGCCTCCCTTCTGGTCGTTCCCCACTCCCAGGTTGAGGATGGTTAAAGGAGCTACATTGAACTAGGGGCCCTGTGGAACTGCCCTCTGATTAGCCCAAGACTGTGACTCAGCAGGATGGGGCTGGACGTGGAGTCAGGCCAGAGCCACTAGCGATGGGCCGCGGCAGGTGCTGAGTCAGTGTGGGGAGAGAGGACAGTGTCTCTGAAGTTAGAGATATGGATGGGGTAGGGAAGCCCTGAGTCTGGCCATGGATGGTGCATGTGGCCGGCCAGGACCACTAAGATAAAGCAGCCCAGCTCAAGTCCTGTCTGCCTTCATTCTCCCCATTTATTGCCTTTTTTTCCATCACTCATTCATATTATTCTCTCTCAGAGCATCCTGTTCTTTCCTCCATAACGTGTATTATAATTTGGAATTACATATGCATTTAATTACATATAATTATTACATAGTGATAATATAAAATATTAATTATTAATACTAATCGATTAATACTATATATAATTAATTATTAATATTAATATATAATTATGTATCTATCTCCCCCACTAAGCTGTAAGCTCCCTTAGGGCAGGCATCTGCTGGTTTGACTCACCAGAGTATCTTCAGCACCTGGTACAGTGCCTGGCACAGAGTAAATGCTCAGGACATAGTAGCTGAACGAATTAAATCCCTCCACCTATTTATTCATCCCTTATCCATCCATTTACCATTCACTTGTAACCCATTCCCCACCATCTCTCCATTCAACTTTCTCCTGCCATCTCTATGTTCTTCCATCTGCCCCCTATTCAACCATCATCCATCCCTCCACCCACCACATATCTATCTTTCTAAGCATCAATCAAACCATTTATATATTTATTCATTCCTTCAACAAATATTTATTGAGTAGCTATTACTTGCCAGGCACAGTTCTAAAGGCTGGGCCTACTGATGTGAAAATAACACATATATATCTGATGTAGCAGATGATGTCATGACAAAAGCAGTGCTTACATCCTAGTAGAAAGAAAATATGTGAGAAATAATTAACATAAGAAATACTTAAAGTATAGGGCATGGTCGAGGGTGAAAAGTAAAAGAATGGGGCAAGAGGATCAGGAGGGCAGGGTGGAGGCAGGCGGTGGGTAGGGTGGTCCAGTGGATGCCAGGAGACCCTCGAGAGGGCACATTGTTCAGCCCAGGGGGACGACTTTTACAGAGGCTCCTAGGGGAAACCTGACTGGTGTGCTGGCAAAGGAGGTGGGCTGGAGGGGAGCAAGGGAGGGAAGGAGGTGGTTTATGAGTTTAGAGAGGTAAATGGGGGTTCAGACCATCTAGAGCTTTGGAGGCCTTTGAAAAGACCGAGGAGAAAGCAGCCGATGTTGAAATAATTCTGTTGAGAAACTCCAGTGGCTCAGAGCAGGGTAGTGGCTCTGCAGGTGGTGAGATGTGATTGGACTTTGAGTTTATTTTAAAGGTGGAACCAACAGGCTTGCTGATGGTTCAGATGTGGAGTGTGAGGGGAAGGGGGATTCAAGGATGCCTCCAAGCTTTCTTGACCTTGACAACTACCAGTATGGAGCTGCCATCCAGTGAGATTAGCAAGGTGTTTGAGGGAAGACCAGAGGTTCTGCTTTGGTTGTGATGACTCTGAGGTATCTTTTAGACATTGTAGAAGAGACACTTTGTTAACAATTGGATGGATGCACTGGAGTTCAGTGGAGTGGGCTGGGCTGAAGGTATAGATCTGGAGTCCTGGCTTGAGACTGGATGAGAGCAGCAGGGACTGAGTCTTGGACCACTCCAACAGGGAGGACTGGGGAGAAGCAAAGGAGTGACCCCTGAGGAGGAGGACAGCCAGGAGAGCATGGAGGCCTGGATGCCAAGTGAAGAGAGAAGGTGTATCAAGAGCAGAGAGTGTTCAACTGTGTCAAAAGATTTTGATCAGTCAAGAAGATGAAGACTGAGAATTGAGCATTGGATTTGGCAACTTGGTGACCCTGACCAGAGCAGTTTCAATGGGAGTGTGGTGAGGTGGGCTGGTAGAAGAATGATCAAAATAGTAAGAGAGGAGAGGAATTAGAGACAGTGAGTAAGACAGTTTTTTCAAAGAGGAGTTTAAAAAAAAAAGGATGGTAACTGGGAGGCTTGAAGGATTCAATGAAGGCTTTTGTCTTAAAGATCCATCCATCTACCTTTCATCCATGAATCCATCCAACCACCATCTACCATCTACCTGTCCATCCACCATTACTGTGCATCTGCCCAAACATGTTTCTTTTTTAATTAAAAAATATTTAAATTGAAGTATAGTTGGTTTATGGTGTTGTGTTAATCTCTGGTGCATAGCATAGTGATTCAGTTACACATATATACATATATTCCTTTTCATATTCTTCTTCATTATAGGCTACCCAAGCCTCCATTCCTCATTCACAAGCTGAACACCTACAGGGTACCAACTCCCATGCCAGGCACTGGGCTGTGGAGTGAAGGGAAAGAAACGGAGAACCCAGAATCTGGCACTTGGTAGCTACTCAGTTTAAGTGAGTTGAATGAATTGAAGAGCAGGAAGACATGGTGCCTAGCCTCCAGGTGCTGGGTCTAGCAGGAGGACCTGGAATGCCAGAGCTGTGGGCGTTGTCTGGGTGACATCTAGTACAAACCAGAGAGGGTAAGTGTCTTGCCTGAGGTCACCCAGTGGGTCAGCAATGGAGCCAGGATTCATACCTGGACCTCTTGTCTTGGCAGACAGGTTTTTTTCTCTTCCAGGATGTTCTGTCCAGGGGAACAGAATTTAAGCAGGAGCAGGAGATGTGTGAGAACACGGCATTTTCTAGAGGGCAGATTTGAAAATATTTTTATTTATTTATATTTTGGCTCAAAATTCAAAAGGTGCAGGGGGTCATACTTGAAAAGTCTCCCTCCCATTCCTGTCTCCAGGCCCCTAGTTCATCTTTAAGGAGGCAACCAATTTTCTTATGTTTCCTTTAAGATGTAAGTTGTAACTATTTTCCCCTTTTACTCAGATGGGGCAGACCCTCAGGTGGCTTTTTTCCTTCCCATTTAACAATTTGTTTTGAGGATTATTCCACGTCAGTTCAGAGAGACCTTCCTGATTTTTTTTACAGGGTTGTAATATTCCATTGTGGGGATGGACTGGCTTATTGAAACCATCCTTTGTGGATGAACATTTTATTACTTCCAGTCTTTTGCTGTAACAAACAATGCTGTGATGTTCGTACACAGGGGAGTGGAGAGAAACTCTGAGCTAATTTCCTAGAAGCAGAATTGCCAAGTCAAAAGTTGGTGCATTTGCACCTTTGATGGAAATTTCTGGACGATCCTCCACCAAGATTGTGCCAAGCTACCTCTGGTTGCAGAGCACATGAGAGCCTGTTTCCCCAGAACATGGACACCCCAGGGTGTTATCGAAGCTTTTGATCTTTACCAATCTGATATGGAAAAACGAAAGTGTCTTCATGCAGCTTTCATGTTTCTCTTGTTCTGAGGGATGACTTGTCACGTTTTCACAGCCAAGGAGGCAGCAGATGTGGAAGAAGAACTTCTCAAGGTTGGTGTGACCCTGGCTGTCTTGGTGGGCAGTGAGCACCCCTTCACAGGAGTTGACTCAGGGGAAGTAAGAGGAAGCCAGCTGGTTGGTCTGGCAGGGGCTGTGCTTCTGAGAACAGTTTCAACTTCCTCTGCTTCCTCTGGTCTCGGCTCCCTGCCTCCTCCCACATGTGCCCATGGGGTCTCTCATCCCTCCCATCTTTGTACCCCCACAGGCCACGCCAGAGTTTCCACCCTCTTCCTTAGGGAGCCATTTCCCTCTCCCTGCCATTTAAGCTTTCCTTGGCCCAGAGCTTCTGGAGGGCTGGGCTACGGTGACATCCAGTCCTCTGCCCTGGCCCCTCATGACACCAGGGAAAATGGTAGAATCTTAGGCTATCTCCGCCAGTCTGGCACTTACTGACGGTCAAGCCCACACCCGTCCTGGTGGTTAAGAGCGCAGAGCGAGTATGTGCCGATGGGCACACGTTGCCATACATGGCATGCATGTGTCTCTGTGGCAGCCCCGACAGACCTGGGCTGGAATCCCTGCTCAGCCTCTGAGGAGCTGTGTGATGTCGGGTGAGTCACTTGCCCTCTGCGAGCACGGGGTCTCGGGCCCCCCTCTGCTCCAGCCCCAATCCCTTTTTCCTAGTCCTCGAACAAACCAAAATTTTTCCTGCCTCAGGGCCTTCACCTTGGCTGTTCCATCTGCCACAATCTTTTCCAACATTTTCCCCAGGCTACTCCTCCTCCTTCCAGTCTCAGATCAAATGTCACCTCCTCAGAGAGGCCCTCCCTGACTACTCATGAAGCATGGTGCCCCTCCCTTACCCCTGCAGTCTACCTCTAAGCCATGACTCTGTCTTGCTTTATTCATAGCACTTGTCAAGGTTTGAAATGATCTCTGTGTATTAAATTGCTATTGTCTGTCCTTCCTGCCCCTATTGGAAAGGAAGAACCTGAGAGTGGGGATGCTGCACCCTCATGCCTAGCACACAGCCAGGCACCTACTAGGTGTTCAGTTAATAATTGCTGGATGATGAATGCAAAGCACTCAGCATAATGCCTGGCATGAAATAAAAGCTCAAAATTGCTGGTTATTTTATTATATAAATGCTAGGTAGGGCCTGTCATTATTATTTATGAAGAATAAATAACTCTGCTCAGCAATTCTTACACCGAGTATTTATTCGAGTCCCATATGATGCAGGGATGTGAGACCCAGTGGATGGTGCTGAGGAATGGACGACATAGCTGGGAAGACAAGGACCAAGGAAAAATAGTTATGTATTAAGAGCATGATGCATTGAGTTATTCTAACAGCAAGACTGAAAGTGGTTATTATCACCCTTGTTTTTAGGTTAGAAATGGAGGCTCAGAGATGCTGACATGCCTAAGGCCACCTAAGCACTTGGCATAGTGCCTGTGCCCAGAGTGGGGACTCAGTGCCCAAGGATCATTCGCACACCTGTCCAGGCCTCCCTGGTGTGTTTCTAGTGCCTGGGATGCAGGGCACATGCCTGGGCTCACCTCTCACACAGGCACTTGGGAGGTGGCTCTGGGCTGCATGTATGCCTCCAGAGCTCCCGGTGGAGAGGTCCGCGCTGAGGGCCACCAGGAGGTCTCTCTGCTGGGAGGTCTTTAGCCCTGGGGTCCAGGGTGCGGGCTGATTGGAAGGAGCAGCTTTGATGTCAGGCAGGACAGGGCCAGGTGGAGGCCTGGGAAGGGAAGAAGGAAGAGGCTGTGCCACATTGATGTGTGCGTACACGGACACGGACACACACACACACACCCTTCTTACTCCCCCAGCATGTTGAGGACTGCTCACACTGGCTGAGCCACTCTGCACGTCAAGGGTCCTCCCAGTTTCCTGGCCTGACTGACCTCATGTGAGTGCTCAGCTGTGCAAAGCAGGACTGTGTCCACCCTGTTCACCAGGCATCCCCAGTACCCAGCCCAGGGCCAGCCCAGAGGAGGCACTCAAGATTTGTGGGGATGATAAATTCACTCCCTTCCTCTTTCCATCTTTATCTTGTTACTCTTTACTTCTATTTTAAATTGAAGTATAGTTGATTTACAATGTTGTGTTAATTTCTGGTGTACAGCACAGTGGTTCAGCTATATATATATATAGTCTTTTTCATATTATTTTTCATTATAAGCTATTACAAGGTATTGAATATAGTTTCCTGTGCTATATAGTGGGACCTTGTTTATCTATTTTACATATAGTAGTTAGGATCTGCCAATCCCGAACTTCCAATTTATCCCTCTACCCTTCCCTTTCCTCCTTCACTCACTCATTCACTCACTCACTCAGGGCCTCCAGGATGGGGCAGTGCTGCTCCCGCCCTCTCCCCTCCAACACACACAGCATGCATCTGCAAAGTACCCAAGAGATTCTAAGTCCTGGCAGCTCTTCTCCCGCCAAACCCAGTCCTGGACCCTGCCTGGTGCACACCCAGTGGACATCCTGTTTTCCTCCCTCTTCCTCCCTGCCCTGACCACATGTCCTAGGCCAGATGCTTATGAAACCCTGAGTTCTTCCATCACCAGGCTCCTGATGGCCTGATGCCCAGAGTTTGGCTTTCAGTCATGTGCTCTGGGGTTTGGCGAGGCGGAGACAGGAAGCTCACAGCCCTCAGTTGATACCAACCCAGGCTGAGACTTGTCGCTGGACTGGAGTCACTGTCGCATCACTGCACACACTCATGGAGCACACCTGTGAACAGACATGTGAGGACGTGGCCCGGAACAGAACGTGATGTGTCCAAGGTTACAGGGAATGTCAATGTGGGAATCTGTTCACTCCTGAACACAACTGCACAACAGTAGAAATAGACTCACTGCCTAGTATCACAAGACCAGGGTGTGAATCCCAGCTATTTACTAGTTGTGTGACTTTGGACAAGCCACATCACTTCTCTGAGCCTTATCTTTACTTACTTACACATAGTAGCTGCTCGATAGATGTGGCAGCTAAAAACATCATTGGCAGAGTCAATGCAAGTACACACTGAGTGTGTCAGTATGTCTGCAGAATGTCATCACAGTAACCTACATGCCTGTAAATATCAGCATGCACCCACTCACGTAATGTGCTTATTCATGGGTTTGTGTGTGGGTCCACCAGTATGGATGCATGTGTCTGTGAGGTCACTTGGGCTGATTGTTTTCTCCAACAATGCACGCCGTTCTTGGGGTGGTTTTCCAGAGGATTTTCTGAGTGCTCGTCATGCCAGGAATTGGCATTGATCTGGGTAGACGTGCAGATGCTTACCTGTGTCTGTGTGGACCCGTGAGGGATTATGAGTACAACCCCTTCCCTTATCAGGTTGATTAGCTGGTAGAATCTGTGGGATTGGGTCATTTCTGCATCTGCGGATGCCAGTGTTACGGGGCATTCTGGAGCTGGGTTCAAATCTCACCCATGCAACCTTGGGGCAAGATGCTGCAACTTTCTGGGCCTAGGTTCCTTTTCTGGGAATTGGAGATAAATGGCAACCACCTTATGGCGGTCTGAGGACCAAAGGAGCTAGTTTATGTGAGGTGGTGAGTGCAGAGCTGGGCACAGACGGGTGCGATGTGTGCTGCTCTCTGAAATATGACATGACCCCATCCTTCACTTACAGCACTGGCTCCATTATTCTGCCATTGTCTGTCTACAGGATTATCCTGTCCTCTAGAGTGTGGGTCCCCGGAGGGCAGGACTATGTCGCAGTCCTCCCTAATTAGAACCTGCACATTGCTCTTCTTTCCTGACAACAGCTAGAATTTCTTGGGTGCCAGGTACAGCAGTGAGCTCCTTAAGTCTTCAAACGATCTTGAGAGATTAGTCTCCTTGTTGTCTCCACTTTACAGACAAAGAAACTGAGCCTCGAGGTTAAGAAAATGCCCTGGATCACACAGTGAGCAGAACTGACCAAGGGTTTAGGGCACAAATGTTGCTGAACCCTTGGCTCATGGGCTCTTCACAGTGGACTCTCTCTGGCTCCACCTCCACTGACACCGCCGCGTCGATATGAATATCCTTTTGTTACTCTCTCTCATCCTGGGCGTCTCAGCTCCCTGCCCTGGCACAGCGCCCCCAGAGGCAGGCCGTGTCCCCAGGTCACCCCTTCTTCGATCCAGCTGGGGGCGAAGTGGAGGGGCTCATCTAAAACTGGGCTTGAGGGTAACCTAGACCCGAGGTCAGCGGAGATGGGGGAGGGGATGCAAGACAGCAGGAGGGAGGGACAGCCTCTGGGTGGTGATGGGTTGGGCGCTCAGGCTCCGGGATAAAAAGGGGTGGACCTTGCCCATTAGCCCCCCTCCCTTTCCCAGGTCTCCCTGCCTCTGGCAGGAAAGGGAATGCAGGTTGGTGGAAACGGCTTCCCTCTACCCGAGGTTGAGCTGCCATCACCTTGGAAGAACACCTGAGGGCACCCTTGAGGCAGCTATGGGCTCTGTGTCTATTTAGTGCCGCCCTGTGCCCCTCGGGTCTCCAGGAGCCACTAAGACCTTGTATATTCCGGTGTTGTTGGGTGGAATGCCTTATAAATGTCAGTTAGGTCAACTTGGTTGATAGTGTTGTTCAAACCTTCCATACCGTTACTGATTGTCTACCTGTTTCATCACTTTTAGAACAGAGTATAGACATCTATGCCATGGCCTGGAAACTCTCTCAGGGCAGTCAACTGGGGCAATTGTAGGACTCTGCTCACTGATTTATTTCCCAGTCCATTCTTTGTTTCTTCCAGGTGGGAGGATAACCTGATTCCTGTTACTTCACCTTGACCAAAACGATTGTATTTTTTTAACTTGAAAACAAATAGTTGTAGAATAATAGAAGAGTTGCAGAGACAGTACAGAGAGTTTCTATATACCCTTTAGCTCTGTTTCCTTGCTCTCCTGCAATCGGTGACGCTGTCTTGGTCTTTCTTGTCTTTTAGGACCTTGGCATTTTTGAAGAGTGCTTGTCAGATGTTTTGTAGCATGTCCTTCAATTTGGCTTTTCCCGTAATTGGGCTGAAGTTATGGATCTGGGGAAGAATACCACACAGGTGAAGTGCACTTCTCAGCACATCTTTTCAAGGGTCCAAAAAGCAGCAAAACTTGTTCCTGGCAATGTTCATCTTGAGCATTTGCTAAACATGGTGCCTGACCCATTTCTCCACTGTGAAGCCGCTATTTTTCCCTATCCACATTCTGTTTGTCAGAAAGCAAGTTGCCAAATCCAGCTCACACTCAAAGAAAGGGGAACTAAGCTTCCCTCTCTGGAGGGTGAAACAGCCAGGAACCTATGGACACATGTTAACCCCCAACAGAAGGTAATCAACATTTGGAGAGGAGATATTTTGAGACTATGCAAATCCACAGTTTCACCTTAAAGTTTCAGCCACTCATTTTTGCATTCATAGGTGGGTTTTGCCTGCAGCAATTATTATTCTAGTGGGCTCAGGGCCATTTTTCTAAGTCTCTCAATCTTTCTGTATTTATTAATTAAAAATTCTTCTGCAAGGACGATTTGTCCCTTGTCCCCCATTTATTTAAGTATATTCCATCAATTATTACATAATTATATTATACCTATTATTACTATTACAACAACTTTTTGTTAATTATTTTAAAAAATGTAATACATTCACATGGTTCAAAATTAAAAATAGGCAAAAGAGCATGAGGTGCAAGAGGCCCTTACACTCATATCCAGCCAGCCAGTCCCCAGTGCCTTCCCCAAAGGCAACCAAAGCCAAGATTTTACACCTATACCAGCGACGTCCATAACTATTCTTCTTTTTACACAAATGGTTTAAAAGTCATAGTGTTTTGCTCCTTGCACCTTTTCACCTAACAATATAACTTAGAGATCAGTTCAGATGAGCATGAAAAGCACTTTCTCGTTCTTTTACATAGTGTCCCACGGTGTAAAAGTTCCATGATTTATTAACTGATCCCCTAGCAGTAAGCCCTTGGGTTGTTTCCAAATGTTCTCTGTTACAAGGCTGCAGTGTTCCAACATGTAGAATTTAACCTACAGATATACCCACACAAGACAGAAGGGTCAAAGGGCACGTACTTCCGTTTTTAATATTGCCAAGCTGCCTCTCTTGTAGGCTGCACCAGTTTACACCCCATATTAGTTTCCTAGGGATTCTGGACAAGGTACTGCAAACTAGGTAGCTTAAAATAACAAAAACTTATTGTCTCACGGTTCAGGAGGCTAGAAGTCTGAAGGTGACAGGACTTGCCCATGGATTGAATTCAGGCTGTGAGGAAAGAGAGGCATCAAGTATGACCCCAAGGCTTTGGCTGGAGCCACCACGCTCTGAGGGGT
This sequence comes from Vicugna pacos, assembly GCF_048564905.1. NCBI lineage: Eukaryota > Metazoa > Chordata > Mammalia > Artiodactyla > Camelidae > Vicugna > Vicugna pacos. Next base: position 23,282,667 of record NC_133005.1, read on the forward strand.
GGGCAGCAGAGTTGAGGCAGAGTCTGGCGGGTGCTGGAGGGGGAAATTTTGGGACAGTTGAGTGAGGTTTGGGAATAATTGTTCTCCCATCCGTAGGCTGTTGTTAATGAAGGTTAAATGAAATCCTGTCTGTAAGGCCCTGAGAACAGGGCCTGGCCTCTTGTGAGTGCAGCCGGGGATGGGGGTAGGGGGGGAGGTTACCTGTTCTTATTGTCCTGTAAAAGATTCCACCTTTGGCTCCAGCTCTGGTTCTCAGAGCCCCCTCCTCACATCCCTCTTGGGGATGCGGCAGAAGTCTGTCAAAATGGCTGAGATATTTCTCATCTCATCGGTAAAATGAAGAGAATCATCCTTTTTCTCAAAACAAAACAAAAAACGGAGCAATGTGCCGGGCACACAGTACCTGCCTGCTCTTTCCTCCCTCCCCCACCCCAGCGATCAGGGAGAAGAAAAGTGAAGTCAGTGCCCATCCTAGCTGTTTATTGAAGGAGAAGATGGAATGGAAAGGTGCAGGTTGGGGAGTGGTCGTGGGGGCACAAAGGCAGTAGGGCCTGCCTGGTAGGGGAGGACTGAGGACCCTCCCAGGAGGCCCCTCTACGCTGGTGGTGAGACTGAGGCGGGAGGGTAGAAGCTGTGTCCCGGGCGCCTCTTTCCAGCTGTCTTGGCGCTCCCCCTAGTGGTAGAATAGAGATGCTGCATCTGGCCGGGAAGACTGCAGGATGGAAGGACGGGTGCTTCCAGGAGAGCACATTTGTTACCAGGTGAGGTCAGGATCTGTGGATGATGGTTTCTAGGTGGGTGGACTTTGAGGGACAAAGGCATCCCACGTCTCCTTCCCCTTGGTTCTTAGAGACCATTTACGTGCATGTCCAAAGTATCTTCTGAGTCACCTGGGACCCTTAGACATGAACTAGTCTCTCTGTGCCAAACATGTCCCATCCCTGGGGGTCCTCTGGAAGCCAGGAAGGTGTGGGGTTCTGCTCCAGCTGAAGAGCTGGCTCAGGAGGAATCTGAAGATGTGGGTCGGAGTTTCTGCAGGCTGACCGCCTCCCTCCACCACTCATCTGTAACCTGGGGCCAGTAATAGTTCGTGATGGGGTGGACTGATGCCCAAATGCATGTAGAAAACACGCTGGAGGGGGTAAATGTGTTCACATCATCCTGGTCCAAGAGAGTATCAGTGAAGCATCCTGAGGTATCCTGACACAGCTGACAGAGGGAGGGGGCAGTGAATGAAAATGACCCTGCTCCCCCTCCCCCTGTCCTTGCCTGTGGAGGGTAATACTTATATTCTGGGGAGAAAAAGAAAGCCCTGGAACTCTAGAATCTGGTCCAAACCCTTCAGAGTACAGAGGCAGGAACCAGTGGTCTGAGAGGGTAAGGAGCTTGCCCAAGGTCACACAGAGGAAAGAGTGGGGATAGGTTGAGAGAGATGTTTTCTGCCTCTGAATGGCCTTGGGAGGGAGGTGGGGGTAGGAGGTTTTGGGAGGACTCTGGTAAGGTTGGCATCTTAGATGAGTTAGTGCCCCGCCCCTGGGAAGGGACACAGGGATGTGAGCTCCAGACTTTCTTACCTGGAATGGGGCCATCTGGGGACTTAGATGGAAAGGGTCCACTAAAAGGGAGAAGTTAGGGAGACAGTGGGAGGGTGGGATGTGGTGGGAGAAGGAAGAGTCCAGCCCAGATCTGGCTCTTCCTCTGGCTGTGTGGGCAGCTCAGAAGTCCCGCTTGGGCTGGATGGTCTGCACAGAGGATTGCCCAAAGTGGCTGGCATCACAGAAGATGGGGGACAGGTGCTGCTCTTGTTCATCCCCGAAGACTTCCACGTGGCCATCGGCATCAGTGTCCAAGGGTTCTGCCTTGGTGTCCGGGCTCAGCCAGCCGGTCATGGCCCAGAACAGGCAGATGGCCAGCAGGATCCCAGCCGCCATGCAGAGTGCTGTGCCTGCCAGGCGGCAGGTGCTCAAGGCCTGGTTGTAATCGGCTGCCCGCTGATCCAACACCAGGAACTCACCCCCTCCAATGCCCTCCAGCTTGGGGGACACTGCATAGCCAGTGGTCAGGGCCGCCACACCCAGCAGCAGAAGCAGGGTCCCTAAGGACAAGCTGATCTGGAGAGAGGTAGACAGATTTGGAGGCAGTCAGGGTCTGCTGGGGTCCCAGGAGAAGGATCTTAACTGGACTTAAAGGGAATCCCTTAGTCCAGCCTGTAGAGATGGGATCACAGACACACCTGCTGGGCTCTAACTGACAAGGGCAAAAACTCATGTTCTGTTTGGACTCTTGAGGTCTCCAGAGTAATTTCCTTCTCACCTCCCACCTAGAAGTTGGTTTCTGCCAACTTTGATTCTCCTTCCATCATTATTTGGGTCCTGTCTTACATCCTGCCCCATCTACCTTCCATCTCTATCCCTCTGTTGGGTTAACTCCTACACATTCCTTAGATTGCATATCAAACCTCACCTCCTCCGGGAAGCCTTCCAGGACACCCCTGGACTCGGTCAAGTCCCCTGCTCTGCACGTATGCAAACACTGCGCCCATTCATTCTTTAGTTCATTCACCTTGATGCACATTTGAATGTGTACTTTGGTTACTGTATAAGTCTTGTCTGCCTGCTCCACTGGATTGAGAGCCAGGGAAGCCATGAGAGCAGAGACTATGTCTTTTGGGCTCACTAGGTATCTTCCGTGCCTAGCACGGTGCTGGGACAGAGCAGTAGCTGAGTGTTTGCAGAATGACTAAGTGAATCACAGCTAGGAGCTCCTCCAGGACAAGAAACACATCGTCTTAAATTCTGTGTCCCCAAGAGCCTAGCACACACTACCTGGCAATAAGAAGATGTTCAGAAACTTATAATACACACTGACTTTCTCTTGGAAGTCTTCCCTGATCACCCCAGCGCTGAGAGCCTTTCCCCTCCAGACATCTTCTGTACACCTGGCCTGAGATTCTGCCTTCACCGCACAGGCTGTCCCCACTAGACTGAAGCCTTTTGAAAGCAGAGGTGAGGGACACTCTGCTTCAGTCTTCCCACAGTATTTACCAAAGAGCATTGTTGGGACCCAGCTCACTGCCACCTCCATACCTTTCTTTACCCACATGGTGCTTCCTTACTGATCAGTCTCCGTGGCTGGTATGGACATCGACTGTTTCTCTCACGTCTTCTGCTGCCCTGGACACAGTCCCCCAGTATATCACTGGGAAGCCACAGGAAGATTTAAGCGGGGTGAACCCCCTTCTTGCCAGTCATCATATACTATCTACCATCCCCCTGGCCATAGTAACTAGCTCAGGGCTGGGCAAGTGACCCAAGCAGAGCCAAAGCAATACTAGTCAGGACTTCTGGAAATGAAAGGTGTTGCTTCTTTTCTGAAGGAAATACTGGAGGAAATTCTGATTTCCCTCATTGGTAGGGAGTGAAAGACTGAGGGTCAGCATGGGAGCAATCATTTGGAGAACCTATGGGGAAAGTCTGAAGCTAATAGACTGAATGGATGGAGGTATTATGGGGAGACTGAAGGAAATCTCGAGTCCTCAGTGTGATGAACTGCTGGATCAAACTCTGCCTGAAGGCACCCAACCTCTCATTCTATAAAATGAGCAATATTTTCCTTTTATTGTTGAAATTCATTTAAGTTGGGTTTTCTGTTGTTTGAATATGCAAGACTCCTTACTGCTCCTCAGCCCCTTTCTCTCCACTGATCCCACCTCCTCCCTGAAACCACAGGAAATCACAGGAATTGCTCCTCCTCCCACTTTACCTTCCAGCACAGTGAGGGCCAATGTCTGCGAGGGCATAGGACGGGAGGCCCCTCAGAGTCATCACTGAGGGCGGTCCCTGCACAGTCCTCATAGAAGAGGTGCAGATAGGAGCGGACCCCATACCACTTGCCGTCTTCCACATTGGGGCCTCGGCTACAGCCACAGGGATGGTCGCAGGCAGGCATCATGGGTCTCTGTCGGGTAGGCAAGGTTCATGGACAGAGGGAAGGTCAGTGAGAGTTGCCCACGGTGACTCTCCAGGTCCCATGAATCTCTGTGCCTCACTCATCTCTCCACACATTTCAGGCACCCGACACTCATAGCACACACAACCTGGCCTTCTGGAATCTCGGCCTGTCTTTCCCTAGGTACACTGAGATTGAGCCCATGTACTGAGTGCTTAGCTCAGGGCCTGGCAATTTATAGGTGGCAATAAATGTGCATGTTTACTCTGGAGGCTACCCAGCGCCTGGGACTGTGGGTCTGGAGCCTGACTGCCTGGACTGGAACCCAGGATACCCCCCTTCCTGGCTACAGGATGTGAGACACATGCTTTGATGGCTCTAGGCCTCAGTTTCCTCCTGTAAAACAGAGCCAATAATCATATGGGCTTCATACAGTTATTGTGTCCCACGCCAAAAAATGGTAGCTTTTGTGATTATTATTACTTTAACTTCTTCATTTTTATTTTTATCGTGAACTTTTTGAGCCCCGTGTCTGGAGTGATAGATCCTCACCCCCATCTCCTCCTAAAATATCTCCTTAATCTCCCTGCCTTTCAAGGTACTCTGGGGGGTAACTGCCATGGCTGTTGGACACATGGCTATTGGACACTAACTCATCTAGTCAGGTAGAGCTCCTCAAGCTGCAAGGCCTGGTAAGGCCCCGCAGAAGGGCTGCCCTCAGGAGGCAACAGTCTCCAAGTCCCAGAGAATCTTGACTCCACAGGAGGTGAAAGTCAGGGGCCCTCGGGCTGCAGGGCTCTTAGATTTCTAGAGGGCTGTTAGATTTCTAGAGAAAGCTGTGTAAGGACCTTTCTTTTTTGTCACCAATGGAGGCACTGAGGCCTAGGGAGTGGCAGGTACCTGTATACCCACGCACCCTTAGGACTAAAACTGTTGGGGGTCGGGGAAGCTGGGGAAGGGCCGGACTCACCCCCACCCCATGGTGGCCCTCAGCTCCTCTGAGCAGCTTCAAACCAAATGAAGTAATGTGTCTACACTGAAGGGTGAGACAAATTTCTAGCCGCCTCTAGTTTCCAATCAGATGTGGCCCTCCAGTTCCCATGTGAAGAGACTCGCCAGCATAAGTACACACACGGCACAGAGAAACACACATACACACACAAACCAGACACATACACAGACCGATGCAGAGACACACACGTCAACACAGACACACAAACACCACAAAGAGACACAGATAGGCACATGTGTACCACATAGAGACACACACACCCAGACACACACCACACACACACACACAGAGGCACAGCCACAGTATGTGCTGAGGTAATTCTTGGAGCCCCCATGGATCAGCACAAGTGCTCAGAATTGCTGCTGTTAAAGGCAGTTTATAAATCGCCGCTCTCCACAGCCCTCACCCAAAACGCAGGGGGGAAAAGGGAAAGGCTGTTGAAGACTCCTCCTCCCCTCTAAGATTTCGTTCAGAACTGACAGACAATGGGAAAAGGCAGAGACCAAAAGAGAAAGAGAAAGAAGAGGCCAGAGGTCTGGGGAGAGAGAGGCTCTACCCAGGGGGCGGGGCTTTGCAGAGGGTGTGGCCAGAGCGGGAACCACCCCAGGAGGAGGCCCGGGTGAGGAGAATGAAAGGGGGTGAGCGGGGCGGTCAGAGTCTGGGTATTGACCATTAGGGGAGGGGGAGGACAGGGTGCTCAGGGATAGTAGGCCTAGGTTAGCTTCTCCCCTGCAATTTAACATTCCCCTTCTCCAAATATACAGAATCACTCAATACTGCTGGCGATGGAGCTGGAAGGTGACCTTGACACTGCCTTCCCCTCGGCCTGGCTCGTACCCCTCCCTTAGGGTTGCAGGGAGGCGGTCTGGCGGTTAGGGCGAGGGAGGGAGAGGATGCTGAGGACCGGGGACCAGGGTTGCCATAGGAACCTCTGGGGAGCTCTCCTTAGGCGGGATGCGGGAGGAGCTCGGTGAGAAGGGAGCAGGAAGAGGAGGGGGCTACAGGGTCTAAGGGGTGGAGGCTGCGGCGAGGAGGCGAGTGGAGGGAGGCGCACAGGAAGATGACAGGCGCGAGGGCCAGAAGATGGATGCCTTTATGGATCCTCCCTGATTTTTCCTTCCCAGACCCCTAGACCCTCCCACTCCAGCGCCTGGCGTTGCTCAGGCCGGGGGAAGGGGCGCCGTTCTGGGAGGCTAGGCCAGGGAAATCAGGCCAATTCCTCCCGCCCTGCACCGCACACAGTTTCTGACCCGACCGCCGGTTCCCTGGTCGAGATTAAGTGCATCCTTTCCCCTCGAGGGAAACCGAGGCAGAGAGGAATGGGGACGGGTTTTCAGCAGAGAGGTGGGTGGGGTCTCGTCCTCTGAGAACTCTGTCCAGCCTATCAACCCTGAGGTGTCTCTGGGCGTTGGGACTGGTGAGACCTCCACCCTCTGCTACTTCCCTGGGACCCCCTGCCCTTCCCAAAGCCGGAGGCACGCCCGGGCTGGGGCGCTGCCGTCCTGCCCCAGACCGGACACGGCCTGGGCTGGGGGTGCGGCAGGAGTGGGGTTCTCAGAATCAGGGAGGAGGCGGGGGGAGGCTAGGGGGAGGGTCGGGCCGCGCCTGAAACAGGGCTGAGCTCACCTCTCCGTCTGCCGTCTCCGCTGATGGGAGCCGGAACGCGAGCAGAGCCAAAGCGGGTTGGGTCGGCGCCTGCGCCGCAACTGGGGGGCGGGGGGTGACACGGGGTGGGGGGGGAAGCCCGCCCCAAGGGCTGGCTCTGCAGATTACGGACCCCTGCAGGATCGCAAGCCCCTATCCCCTTCCAAGAGTTCTTTCCTCTCCCTGAGATCCCAGGCCCCTCACGGGGACCCCACACCTTCATACAGTCCCTGTAACTCCTCGCCTGACTGTCCCACCACTTCCTTAATCTCTCTACCCTCTGACTGAAGACACTTGCCTTCACTGAGCTTTCATTTCCTCGCAGTATCCTCAAGGCTCCTCTCTGGGCCTCCATCCTTCAATCTTCAGTACCTCCTCTAAGAATAATGAATAAATCTAATTACCCAAACCCCCCATCAAAAAAAGTCTAGAGTCTGGGTCTCCATCCCCCTCATGGAGCCCTTACCCAAGTATACAAACGCTCATCTCCTAGCTGAGCCCCATCCTCTTCACAGACGCCCGTCTCTCTCTGAGCCCCCACCTCTCCCACTACATCCCTACCAGGAAGTCCCCTCCTGCTTGAATCCAGAGCTCCTAATCATACTGAAGTCCTCACCTTCTCACTGAGCCCCTCCATTCTCTCGATTCTCTCCCTCATTGAGCCCATATCCCTTGCTAATGATCGGTGCCCTCCCCGATCTTGAGAACAGAGCTGGGGTTGGGGAGGAGGTGAGGGGAGAGACGTGTCCTTTCCCTTCTGCAAGGAGCCTCCCTTCTCTCTCCCAACCTAGTTCTTCCCTGGGCGATGTGTCCCATGGCCTAGCTCCCTGAGAGCCAGCCCTTGCAAGGCAGCTGAGTTGACTTCATTCCTTGTCCCACATTTGCTATGTGGTCTCGGGTGTCACCGCACCTCTCTGAGCTTCTTCTGGCACCATTGCACCCACATGCTTTCATGCCTTGAGTGTCCATTCTGTCTCTCCTTGGGCTGGGGACTGGGGACACTGGGATGAATGAACACTGCAAGGTGGAGCCACATCCTTTTCATTCACTATTTTATCCCTATGCCTCACATGGCACTTGGCACTGAGTAGGCAGCTCAGTAAACACTTACTGAACACAGACTAATAATAGCAAATATGTGATGATACTCGTTGTGTGCAAAGGGCTCTCTAAGTGCTTTGTGTGTAATACCCATTTAATTCTCTGTGTGTGTGTGTGTGTGTGTGTGTGTGTGTGACAGAGAGAGAGAGAGGGAGAAAGAGAGAGAGAGAGAGAGGGAGGAAAGGAAGTCCTGGAGCTGAATAAATTTAGCAGTTGAATCAAACACACAGTAGAGAATAGGGAAAGCCCTAAGGAGCACCTGACAAGTATTTATAATCTGAAATAAAAGTCAGTGAGGTCATTAACATCTTTAAGTCTCACAGCAAATCCTCCACTGACCTCAAACCTAGGCCTCTTTCTATTCGGGGTTTGTATCCAGATCTCCAAAAAAGATCCTTGGTCTTAGAATTTGGGGGAGGAGAAAAAGCAGAACTTGAAATTCATTTAGTCAAACCCTGAAAACCACTGAGGGTGAGAAACTGGGTTGCTAAGAAACCTCTGAAGATGGGGGAGAGAGTTGGTGTCCATTGCTAGGCAACCTGGAGGAAGCTAGGCAGACAGGTTTCATAGGCTCCTGGGATGCCAGGCTGGATATGCTCTTAAAGACTCCTAGTCCAACCACTTAACTGTACAGATGGCAGAACTGAGGCCTCAAAAGGCAAGGTGATGAATCCAAAGTTCCTCCAGTCTCTCAAGGAGAGGAAAGACAAATGGCCTGGGAGGGCACTGTCACTGGGGAGTGGCCTGTCATGACTGAGGCAGAGTTTTAGGGGAGGGCTGGTCACTGAAGAAAACTCTGTAAAAGGAGTAAAGAAGTCAACTGCAAAGGGCCTTGAATGCCAGGCCAAGAGCTTTCGCCTTTATCCTGAAGGTGATGGGGAACCACTGAAAGGTTTTCAGCTATGATTAGATTTGTATTTTCAAAGGATCCCTGGGGCTGCAATTTGAATGAGATGGAGGCCATTGGAGAGTTTTGAACAAAGGCGGGACATGGTCTAATTTATAGTTTAAACAGATCCCTTTGGCTGCTATGTGGACCACAAGATTGATTGGGGCAAAGGAAAAGGCAAATATTTCAGTGAGGTGGCTGGTACAGGGTACCAGGCAAGAGATGATGGGGTCCAGGACCAGGAGGGTGGCCATGGAAAAGGTGTGAACTGATAGGACACAGGACGCATTTTGAAGTTAGAACCAAGAGGAGATAAGGGCTATGAAGCTATGAGGAAAAAAGGAGTCAAAGATGACCCCGAGGTTGTTGGCCTTTGAGTAACCTGAGATGCGAAGATGAAGGTCGGGGAGCAGGTTTGGGAGGACTGTGGAAACCAGACTTCATTTCTAGACATGCCAAGTTTCAGGTGTAAGTTAGATATCCCAGTGGAGATGACAAGAAGACAGCTAGACATAATGGGTCTGGCAATGTCAAGATGGAGGTATCAGCTCGAGAATCCACAGCTACAATAAGCAAGTTCTAAGATGGCCCCCAAGATTCCCACTCTCTGGCAAGTGTACCCAACATAACTTTCTCCTCTGCATGTGGGTGAGACCAGGGAGTCCATGGACTTCATTCTTGTGATTACACGACACTATTGGCAAAGGTGAAGGGATTCTGTGAACATGATCAAGGTAAATGTGATTAGATTAGTTGGTTTGTAGTTCATCGATAGGGAGATTTCCCTGCGTGAGCCCTTTAAAAGAGAGCCTTCTTTGAGCCAAGTGACTTGAAGCTGCTGAGTCCCGCTGCTGAGTCCCCCTGCCGGCCTTGACACAAGACGTGCCACGCTGAGAGAGGGCCTGTGAAGAAAGAAACCGCAGGCGGCTTTTAGGAACCAAGAGTGGCACCAGCTGACAGCCAGGAAGAAAACAGGGGCCTCTGTCCTTTAACCACAGGGAACTGGGTTCTGCCCGCCATCACGTGATTATGGCAGCGGACACTGAGCTCCAGAAAGGAACACGGCCCAGCCAACACCTTGACTGTAGCGTTGAGAGACCCTGGGCGGAGAACCCAGGTGAGGCATGCCTGGACTCCGGGCCCAGGGAGACTGTGAAATCGTAAATGCATGTTTTCAGCCATTAAGTGGGCGGCAGTATGTTACAAAGGAATAGACAACCAATACATGAGCATATAGGTATAGGTGTTTTCAAAACCCTGGAACCAAGATGGCTCAAATAGCGCAGACCAGCGGCCTGACCCAGAGATGAATCAGAGCGCACGAATGGTGGGGGATTGGAGTGGGACACACCCTGCACCCTCGTGCCACCACCCTAGCCCCCGCCCGCTCCGCCATACTTCCTACCCCTTTCAGCCGCTAGGGGTCCCCAGAGTCCACTTAAGCAGGTCTCTCCCCACCTTTCGCAGGTCAGAATCCATTTCCTTCTGAGATGGGAGGAACCAAAGTAACAATAAACGGTCTTTCGATTCCCATTCCCCCTCCCCCACGTCACCTGGGGGAAACTAAGGCCTGCAAAGGGGAGGAGCTTTGCCCAAGACCCGCAGTGCTCTAGCACTGTCTCCGGCCAGGCCTTTTACCCCGCCTTACCCCTCCGAGGGCATTCTGAAGGACGCGGGCCTTGAGCCTCCTTCTCTCCAGCTGAGGCCTGCGGAGCGACTGCGAATCACAATGACAATGGCAGAGAGCTCGGGCGTGACTCTTGGGCTAAGGCTGGAGTTTCTGATTGATGCCAACTGGAAAGGGTGGAAAGGGCGCAGCCCGGAGGTTGGGGCTGACTATATGGATGGAGAAGAGACCCCTCCCGAAGGCGAGGGATTCAGAGGTGCTTCGCTGTGACTGCTTGGCCAGTGACCCCCTGCCCTTTGTCCAGCCCCTTCCACCCTCCGCCGCCGACTAGGTTCTCCACAAGCAGACACTGAGACTGAGTTTGGGGTGCAAGATATTTATTAGGGATAAACACCTGTGAAAAGAAGAGGGGCGCAGCAGGATTGGGTACAGGAAGGAAGTCAAACTGCGCTGCTGGCCTGGCAAAGCCTCAGCCACCCTGGGAGGGCCCTGGTGTATTGGGGGGGGTGTGCCCCTGACTGTGTAATGCAACCTTGAACTAAAGCGGCAGGCCTTTCTGCCTGTTCTCACTCAGACTCCAGATGCAGGGTGCCCTGGGAGAAGCAGCTCTCTTCCACACTTTCTCAACTCTTTCTTACAGGTTTCATTTTGTTTGTGGCCATCTTGCTTCCAATCACAGAGACTAAGAGGAAGCACTCACAGTCATTCCTGCAGCCCCAGGGCCTCTTTCTATAGGTGCCCAGTCCTCCCAAACCTGCTCTAGTCCTCTTTTAAAGCATCTATGAGTGTCCCAGTCCCCCAAACCCCCTCTGAATGAGGTCTTCACACTTGGCCTTGATTCTTACTGGGGAAACAGGCTTTGTCCAACCTTAGGAATACACCAGATCTGTCTGGTAGGAAGAATTAGGGGTACAGGGGTCAGGGGTTAAGAAGTTTGGAAATGCCTTGGCCTCAAATTTCCAAAATACAGTGGTAAGAATCAATCTCAAGGACAGGAATCGCTGTGGTTTCTGCTGCTCCACACCATCTATACCGGGGGCAGTTACGTGCCAGGCACTGGGACTAACCCCATTATGCCAGACCCTGAGCAGACAGCCTAGCATGATCTGTAGACCCAAACAGGGAGAGGCAGCACCCTGAAGTCACACTTCACCAGGAGACACAACCAAACTTTAGGGCCCTATGTCTGACCTTGGCTCTTTGGAGGCCCTTTACAAGTTTCCTCCTCTGAAAAAAATGGAGTAATACAATTTATGAAGCACATGTTAGGTGCTTCTCATCTCACACATCATTTTACTCTGTGAAGCAGATATTATCATCCCCATGTTAACACATATGGAAAGAAGAGTCAGGATCAAGTTAACTTGCTCACGGTCACACAGGTGCTCAGTGGTGGAGCCAGGCTTTGAGCCCAGATATTGTGGCCTAACCCTGCTTCTTAATCCTCCTTTAGGGCAGGGTCAAACTGGCCCCCTTGTACCAGGTGTGCCTGCACAATTGTTTCATTTGGTCCACAAGGATGTAACAATATTTGAGTCAGCTTTCATTTTGAAATTGAGACATTCACAGAAACATCCAGGTTTCCACCTTCTCTTGAAAAACCTAGCCCCCTGGCCTCAGTGTCACATTCCCACAGGGTCACAACTGGCAGGTGAGCAGCTGCTCCCTTGTAAGTGGCTCATGAAGACAATGTCTACCCAGGCTCTCTCATTCATTTCTGTTACCTGCCTGGCCTCTGTGGGGATGAGTCAGCCAACCTTAGCGAAGGCCAGGGAATCCTAAGATAGAGGGTACAGAGAGGCCTAGAGGGGCGGGTGCCTTCTTGCCCTGGAACCCCCAGCTCTTTCTGCATGATTTTAAATCACACGGACTTGAATCTGCCAAACTGGGGAGGGTTGAGGAAAGGCACAGACATGTAGAACCACAGGGCGAGATGGGGCAAATACACTTTATTCAGTCCTGGCAGAAGTCCTGCTGTGGGGCCAGTGCCCCAGATCAGAGGGACCCCTCCCCTCAGCTACAAGACTAGTTCTCCAAGACCACAGACAGTGACATCTTTTCACTCACATGACGTTTTCTGGGATTTTTCATTGTCTTTTTTGTTTTTCTTAAAAAAAAAAAGAGAGAGAGAAAGAGAGCGCGCGCGCGTGCGCGCGAAAAGGCCCAGAGCCGGAGCACCAAGCTTAAAGGAGGCAGCTGGTGGCTTTGTCAGCGACGGGAACGCGTGGGGCAGAGACCTGCAGAGACCCTGGGCAGGGGTCCCGGAGGACTCTGGGACCGTTTGTTCCTGAGATTTGTGTGTGTGTGAATGAGAGTGTGTGCACACCCGGGAGGGTGGACACACGCCGGTGAGATACAGGTAGTGAGGGCAAAGGGGGCGTGGGGAGGCCGGAGGGGCAGGGCTTGAACAGGGAGCTGGAGTATGAGAGGTAACAGCATCAGGGGCAGGGTTTCGGAGAGCACCCCGAACTGGACATATCTTCCTCCTATAGCAGCGCTAGGCGCAAATGGCCCACCACTACTCTGACACTCCCTTCAGTCTCACTGGCCCAGTCGATGGTCTCTCTCAAGCTGGGTACTTTAAAGTGGGGCTCTTCTTGTTACTCCATCGGTACTATCATACCTCAGTCTCAACCTCCCAGTACCAATGTGTCTCAGATTCTCCCACTGAATACTGTCACTGGAGGCAGAGGGACCTGGGTGAAAGTAAGGGGCTTGGGAAAGAAGCCCAAGCGGGGAATGTGCCCTGATACGATACGGCACTTCCGGGGGGTGGGGAGCAAAAGGACCCTGTCCCCAAACGAACTGCTACATGTCCCAGTTCTGAGTTTTCTTTTCCTCTCGTGAAGGGTTTTCCCGAGAAAGACCCCATTCCCAGGTGAGGGAAAGAAAGGGACGTTTCTGGGAACCAAGATAGGCTGTAGAAGCAGTCAAGCAGTCGGTGTGTGGGGGTGGAGGTGCACGTGGGTCTGGGAGACCCCGTAAGGTAAAAGGGGCTATGCCACTTGGGAGAGTTCCAAGCTCCAAACCAACCCTTTCGGGCTGGCTAGTCTCTTTCTCCCCCTTCCGAGTGCTCCTCCCATTAAGGCAGTGACGCCCCGTCGGGCTGAAAGGAAGCCGTGGCTCCTGGATCAAAAGATTTCTCAGGATCGCTCTATATCCGCCCCCCTTCTTCCCGGAGCGACTGACAGGCGTGCGGTTCGTCCCGGACCAGCCCCCTCCTCCCAAGAAGCATTAAGCATGCGCGAGAAGGGGGCGGGTCCCAGCGCTCCAGGGGGAAAAAGGAGCATGCCCCTCCCCCTCCCCGAGAGGGAGGGGCATGGGAGGAGGGCGCGGGGCCGCCCAGCTGCAGCGCCCCCCTAAACAAGGGAAGAGGCCGGCTAGGCGAAGGCGGAGGGAGTCCGGAGCAAGGGCAGGGGCGTGTCCTCCGGCCACGAGGAGGGGCGTGTGCAAAATGGGGGAGGGGTACAGGTCTCTAGAAGAGGACGTGAGGTGTATCGGAGGGGGGCTGGCTGCTGGTGGCTGTGCGGGAGGGGGCAAGATGGGGAGGAGCTTGGATGTCGGGGAAAGGATGGGGGTTGGGCTGCCTTGGGGTGTGTCTGCGGGGGAGGGGCATGTCTGCATTTGGGGGGATGGGCACGTCTAGGAGGGGGGAGGCTGCGCGGGAGATGGGGTGCCAGCCTCGGCCTCCGAGGGGCCCCAATACCTGATTCCTGTATGTAAACAGCTGGTTTGGGGGCGTGCGCGCCCCGCTGACGGTGGGCTCAGTAGGTGAAAACCAGGTCGGCGATGCTAGACGGGCGCCAGTCCCCTGCGATCATCTCGGTAACCTCGGGGGTGCAGTAGTCCGGGAACTCGAAGTGCGAAGTGCCCGAGGCGGGTGGCAGGTCTGGGTCGCGGTCCAGGGCGCTGCAGTCCAGGCCGGCGGGGCCAGGGGGCAGTCTGGACAGAAAGCCCAGCGACTCCTCCCCCGACGCCACCGTCTCCTCTTCGCCTTCCTCCGCTGCCGCTACCTCCTCCTCCTCTTCCTCCAGCTCCTCGTCCTCCGACGGAGTCGGGGAGGCGGCGGTGACAGCCGGCCCCTCGCCCGACGGCCCCTGGGCACGCTCCGCTGGTCCCCTGGCGGCCCGCCCCGCCGGGACCATCCTCCACAGCTCTCGCCCGGGGGTCTCGACCAGGCGCACTTCCAGCAGCTCCTCCTCGTCGTCCTCGTCGTCGTCCTCCGGCGCCGCCGCGCCGCCCCCCAAAGGCCCTCCCGCCGCTCGGCGGCCCCCGCGACCAGGCAGCTGCGGCCCGGGCTTGAGCCGGCTGCCGCCACTGCCACTGCCGCCGCTGCCGGGGGGGCGGGGCCGCGCCTTGGCGGGCGCCCCCTTGCTCTTTTTGCGCGGCCGGTACTTGTAGTCCGGGTAATCCGCCATGTGCTTGAGGCGCAGCCGCTCCGCCTCCCGCACGAACGGGATCTTCTCCGAGTCCTGCAGCAGCTGCCAGCGGCGGCCCAGGCGCTTGGAGATCTCGGCGTTGTGCATGTCGGGCCACTGGTCCATGATCTTCCGCCGTTCGTGCTGCGACCACACCATGAACGCGTTCATCGGTCTCTTAATGTGGCCGCTCGGGGTCTTGCACCAGCCGGGCTCACGCGCCCCCTCCTCAGCCGGCCCGGGCCCCGGGGGCGGCGGCCCGCCGTCCCGCTTGGCCCTCGCGCCCCGCTGCTGCACCATCGTGCCTGGGCCCGGGGCCGCTAGACGCCGCCGGGGGCCGTCCGCATCCTCCGCGGCTGGGGGTGGGGGAGGAGGCAGCAGCGACGGAGGGGCGGCCCCGCCCCGCAGCTCGGCCCGGCCCCCGCGAGATGGGGAGCGAGGAGCTGGGTGCTCGGGCCCAACGGACGGCGGGGGGAGAAGGTCAGCGGCGCGGTCTCAGGCGGGCTCGGCGCGCCCCCGCCGCCTCCGGCAAGTTGCGCCCTGCTGCACGCCACACATTGTTTTGCGGGGGCGGAAGAATTGCACCCCCGGGCCCCCGCGAGCTCTTCTCGCAGCCTTCTGCTCGGCCGCGGCCGGCGCGCGCCGCTCCCCGCCCCGCCGTCTTCCAGTCTCTTTCTCCCCGCGCGGCCCCGCCGGCGCGCGCGCCACCCCTCCCCCTCGCCGTCTGCGGGCCGCTGCGGCGCGCGCGGGGCCGCCCCGTGTAAACACCGAGGTGCCCGCTAGGGCTGCGGCCGGGCCACGCCTCGCGCTCGGGCCGCGCGTCACCCGTTGCTGGGCAGAGAATCTGGTATTTGCATCTCCCAATCGCTGCCTGCCGAAGCGGGGCGGGGCTCGGGCTGCGGGGCTGGGCGGTCTCGCGGCTGGGATTGGGGGTGTCGGATGAGGTCGGTTTCTTTTCTTAGGTTTAGGAAGAGCGGGAGGGTGGGGAGACGCCGAGCGTGCTTCCCTATCTGGCTCCGAAAGCTTGTCCCCGCCCCGCGCAGCTTTTGAAATTTTAGCTTACTCAGTGACACCTGCCGCCAGGTAGGACCTCCGCTTTCTTCTCTTTCGGGGGCGTCTTTTTGGACCGCCCCAGAACAGAAAGTGGGGGGGCGCAGGCTCAGGAAAGCTCCTCAAGGAGACAGATTTATCGTGTCATCGATGAAGCCCCTGCCTAGTACACACAGGGTCTAGCCACGTAGGGTCTCAAGAAATGCTTTTGGGCCCAACGAACCGAATCTCTTAAATATTTTTTTTCTCGTTTGAGGCTCCACGAAAGTCCTGAGAAAGAAGGGAATATGACGCCCACTTCCAGGTAAAACCAAAGATTTGTAGACTAGGGCTCAAATCCTAGGCTAGTGGTCCCAGCTCTTTCTTCTCTCAGCGCACCAAGGGACCGGGCCAAGGGTCTGGAGCAGGGCGGACTTCCCGCCTTCAACAGTACTCGTGAGAGGCTCGAGGATGAATGGATGCCCCTTTCCCAGGTCCCACCCTACACCGCGGCCAGCCTGGTGCCAGACTAGGGCGCGACGCCCCTCCCGAGTCTAGAGAAGCAAGCGCGGGCACGGGGGCGGAGCCAGACCCAGGGGCGTGTCTGGGACGCACGCTCGAGGCGCGTGGCGGGGAGGGGCTGCGCGCTCCCAGCTTACCACGTGTGAGCCCGCTCAGGCACTGCGGGGCGGGTGCTGCCCCTTGGGGAGGTCACCTTCACCGTGTCTTGAGCCTGGGCGATGGGAGGGGGCGCTGGAGCATCCCACCGAGGAATCAGGAGCTGGGAGAGGTCGGGATGAGGGTCTCTAAGGTAGCATTCCGCTGGGGCATAGTGGGCAGTGACCGGGTCGGGAGGTACTCGTCTCAAGCCGTCGACCTTACCCACCTCTGGGCGAGCAGAAGATGAGAGCCTAGCCCGAGGGTGTGGGATGGGGGAGGAAGGGCCGAGGTGCAGCTCCGCAGACGCGGAGGGCGGGCTGATGCTTTGAGTGTCCGGGAGGGAAATTGGAGCTTAGCCTGCTGGAGGGGAAGATTCTTAAAGGCACAGGGCGCTCGTAAGGAGAGGGCCCTGCTCCCCTGACTAAATGGTTCCTCCGGCGACTTACTGGACGCTGAGATCTGGAGATCCACGGGTTTGAACCCTCACAACGTTATCCTCGACGATTCCATCTCTATAGAATCAGAATTTCTGTGTTCATATCCTGGTGCCTCCTTAATAAGGAGAAAAATAGGCAGGGGCAGGGATGGATTTAACGTTTCAGAAAAGGTATCAAAGTAGTGATCCTGGGGGAAAATAAAAGCTTTTTTTGAATTTTCTAACATTCTTACACTTCTCTCACTTAATATTTATTTATTTGTTTACCCTCCCCGCCTAATATTTATTTTAAATGGCATAGGGTGGGCACTGCCATCTTTTCGGTGCTTAGGGCCTCTGAAAGGTCTTGCTCTGGCCCTGCAGCTGCTGCGTTGTTGTTGTTGTTGTTGTTGTTGTTGCTGTTGCTGCTGTTGCTGCTGTTGTTTTTGCTGCTGTTAAAATTTCAAGTCCTGGCCTCCTGGATATTCCTCAAACACGGAAGGCTTGGGCCCACCTCAGGGCCTTTGTACATGCTGTCTCCTCAGCCTGGAAAACTCTTCAACCCCCATCCCCGCATGGCTAGTCCATCTCATTCTAGCTCCAGCTCACTCTCCAGAGAGGCCTGCCCTGACGACCACTCTGCTGTTCCCCACCCATTCCCATGCATCTCAGGTACACAGAATTGCTGCTCTGTGACTTTTTTTTATCATTGTCCATGATTGGCTCACTTTATGTTTATATGTATTTATTTACATATAATAAAAACCAGTGAAATCAGCAACATTGATAATAACCTACCTTCCCCTGTCCCCATCCCATTCCCTGCTTTCCTTCATCTGATGTAATGTCTATCCTGAGTTTTCCCTTACATTTTTTAAAAATGTTAAACTTTTTTTTTAGCTTAGCAGCTTTATTGAAATATAATTCACATACCATACTATCCACTCATTTAAAGTATACAATTCAATGGCAAATTAATGGAGTTGCACATCCAACAGTATGATCGATTTTAGGATATTTTCATCATCCCCTAAAGAAACTCTGTGCTCATTAACTCCTTCAGCTCCTCTACCTCCACCTCCAGCTCTACTACCTTTGCTCTAACCCCTAGATCTAGACAACCATAAATCTACTTTCTGTCTCAATAGAGTTGCTGCACCATTTGACTTTCCCATCAGCAGTGTATGAGGGTTCCAATTTCTCCTTTCTCTTATTTTTAAAAATATGTTTTCTTAAAATATATTCTCTTGCTTTTAGCTTTATCAAAAGGCTAGCAATCTGTATGTGATACTCTGGTATTGACTTTCTTACTCAATATTACAGTGCTAAGATTTATCTTAATTATTGCACCTATATGGAGTTTGTCGACTTTCCACTGCAAGAATATACCACAGTTTTTCTACCTGGTGTCATGGACACTGTGGTTATTGCCAGGTTTTTGCTCTTATGAACAGTGTTCCTGTTAACAATCCTAAATGTATTCCTGGTGCTCAAGTGCAGGAAGCTCTCTCAGGTGTCTTATGGAACGTGTGGTGGCTGCATATGAGGATGTGTAAATGCTATCTTTGACAAGGTGATGTCAAACTTCTGAGTTTACTTTTCCATCAGCAAAATAGAAGAGATTGTCTCATCCACATCCTGTCCAAAGTTTGGTACTGTTAGACAACTTAATTTTTCCTTGCATTGTTCTAACTCATCACTCTTTCTATTTTCTTCATAGCACTTACCACATTCTGGAATTATTTTATTTGTTCACTTGTTTTTTGCCCGTGTCCTCTCCACTGGAATGTCAGCTCCAAGAGGGCAGAGATTTTTGTCTGTTTTGTTTACTGCTTCATCCCTTGGAGAGTGCCTGGCACACAGTAGGTGCTCAATTAATACTTGTTAAATGAATCGAAGTCAGTGCTCTATCATGAGTACATTCAAATTCCTGTGGGAGCCCAGTGAAGGGAGTAAAAGTTTGGAAAACCCCAAAACTCCAGTCTGCCACTGAGATATGGTTATCACCACACACAGACTGCCCTGAGTCCTTTTAAATGGGTGCCTCAGAGTCTACCTTGCAGGACGCAGGAGTTTAAGGCTGGGCTTATCACCAAGCTATTCAGTTCAAACTACAGTAATTAAGATGGTGAGGTTCTTGGAGCGAAGCTGACCACTGATGCCCCAACTGTCCAGGCCACCATCTTCTCTTATCTGGGTACCTGCCCAGCCTCCTTTCTGGTCCCTGTACCCACCAGGTCTCCTTCCATTCCATTCTCCTCCCTGAAGCCAGAGTTACGGTGTTTTTCTCAGGCACAAGTATGATTATGTCTCTTCCCCTTTCAAAAACCCTTGAGTGTTTTCCCCAGTACTCTCAAGAGAAACACCAGACTTTCTCCTGACCCGTGAGTCCTGCTCACCTATCTGACCTCCTCTCCTGATTTCGCAGGCTCGAGCCAGTTTCTAGTCACGTAGGTCTTGTTTCAGTTTGTGGAACAAGCCAAGCTGCCTCCCCACGCGGGGTGTTCCCTCACCCTTTCCAGCTCTCCCGCCTCCGTTGCTTCCTTATAGCTCAACTAACTACGTGTTCCCTTTCTTCAGAGCACCAGTGGCCTCCCTAGCTTATTTGACACTTGGGACAGAAAAGTTTTTAACACCCACCTCCTTTAAGTAACATTATTTTCTATAACAATCATGAAATACAATGGATAAATACTAATGATCACAGCCGGAAAGGAAATGCAGATGGTGAACATACTCTTTTATTGAACTTTGTATATGTAATCATGTCAGTAAAAAGAAATATTACAGTCCAAAAAAAGGAAAAGAGTACTGGATCAATACTTCTCAATTAATATATTTCTCTGAAAACAAAAAGAAAAAAAATACCTACAAAGTGGTCCGATGCAATAATAATTATGTTACATTGCATTAATTCCATTACAGTTTAAAAACAACAAAACACGTTAGAAATAATAATCAATTTTAATAATAAATGTGATTCAAATTCGGTAAAATATAATTGGGCAATAATACTAATATGATATACTGTTTTACTAAATAAAAAAATTTGCAGTAGCCACACTCTGTGCAGTTCACTCTTTGTTTCACTGTTTTAAATTTTAAATACAAAAGCTTCAAAAAAAAAAGCTTCAAGTGGTCACATAGAATGACAGAATTGAAGCAAATCAAGTTCTTGTGCTTCAGCTTCTTAATCACTGTGCTGTCATTGTTTATTTTGAATCTATTGTTTAAACACAGCCATATGTTGTACCAAAGGGGCCAGAGACACAAGTACTCCGGAAGCGAGCTTGAACAATTCCGGACTGTTATAAACTTATTCTCAAAACTAACGCGTATAGCTGTGTCAGACTTGGTGTGCGTTAGGGGCTGAATGTGTAATTGGGAGTAACTGAATTACCTTCCTTGTAGGCTATGATGTTTTTTAGTGTGCAAGTAATTCAAAGATGCTGATTTGAAGTTTACAGATCATTAAGACTCAAGGGAGACCAACAACTTGATTTTCAGGGAGATGGTTTTATCCCTGACATAGTTTAGAATTGAGGGCACATGGTAATAATAAAATGCAGACTGACTTTCAACGAGTTTTATTGTTTTCAAATTCTCTGCAGACAGTACACCCTCTCATTGCCTGCAGAGCTTCACTTGGAGCACGAGGGCAGAGCAGCAATTCCATGAGATCAGAGGACCCACCTGATCTCCACTCTCCCCAGCACCTAGCAGATCTTGGTGCAACACATCTCAGTATCTGTTCAATGAGGAAGGAGCCAACTCAGGTTTGGGCGTGGCTGTCTCAGACACCATCATGCAACTCTACCCACCCCAGCTGTACCTAGCTCCAAAACATCAGACTCTGAACTGGCATGGTCCTCAAAGATGTTCATAATAGAGAAAACAATACGAACAAGGTAATTTGGTTTTTGATTCATGTAAGTGTCTTCTTTAAAAAATACAGAGATTATGATCATGTGTGAGTACGTATGTGTATATACATTATAGGGCTCTTACTGAATAACAATATAGAACTGCACATGTGGCTCTGGAGCACTTAAGTATGGCTAGTGCAAATTGAAATGTGCTGTAGTGCAAAATTCTCACTGGTTTTCAAATACTTAGCATAAAAAATGTAAAATATTGCAGTAATATTTTTCTATCAATTATATGTTGAAATTGTAACATTTTGGGCATATTGGTTTAAATAAAGCAAGTTAAAATCAATTTCCTTTGTTTCTTTTATTTATTTTGTACCTTTTGGCTTCTGGAAAATTTAAAATAACACACATGACTTGCATTATATTTCTAATGGATGGTACTAATATAGAAGATGGAGGGCTTTCTCATCTTTACTTGGCAAAATTAAAAGCTAGCAATCTTTTTCCCACCTCCAACTTTTTAGATGCATGGTTTTTTTAGAGGAGGGAGGATTTTTTTTTTTTAACTTCTCTGTGAAATCCCAAAGTCTTAAAGATCTTGATGGAATTCCGGGTTGCCAATCCACGAGATGCAGTTTGAGACTCAGAGAAACACAAGGCAGAGAGGAGAGACCAACTGGGACATGTTCATGGGGAGAAGACTGGACAGCGTCAGTCATTTTAGCAGCACCAGTAGAACTGATGGAATTGGGGAATAATCAGATTGGGAGAGGGAAGGGGAAGGTGACTAGATGGAAGAGGGGATTTTATCTGGATAGTAGGTTCCATCTGGTGATTCAGATCACACCCCACTGGCACATTGCCACATTTCCTCCTGGAGTATAATCCTTACCCCCACAACCTGACTGAAATTCACTAGACTTTTTCCTTTGGGGATGATCATATAATTTATCATGAAAGGGGACACTATTAATAATTATGCTGGAAGAACAGAAATAAGCTGAGACTGCCTGGGTAAACTGGGAAGGAAGTCATCCTCATCCTATTGGCTAAATATAGTGGACTCCCATAGATGACTGAGAAGTCAAGCATAGAAATACTGGGGCTTTAAGCAATAAGCAATCAAAGTGTCTGGGATTTGAAGTCAAACTTTGTTCAGTGTTAGTCTTTAGGGAGGTACTTTGACTTATTTGCCTCAGTTTCCTCATCTGCAACATGGGAGAGTAATTAGTTCAGGACATGGGACATAGTAAAGTTTCAATGAATGGTAGCTATAACAAAAGCATCAACAAAAATACTCTATTATGTGTCTTCTCTTTTTTAAAAAAAAAAAAAGGCACAAAAACTATAGAGACAGCAAAAGGATCTATGATTGCCAGGGTTTAGGGGGAGTGCATTGAATAGGTGAAGCAAAGGGGACTTTTTAGGGTGGTGAAACTCTTCTGTATGATACTATGATAGTGGATACAGGACCTTATTTATGCATTTGTCAAAATCCATAAAACTGTACAACAGAAAAAGTGAACCTTAATGCACAAAAATTTTAAAAAATCATTTAGAACACTGGGAGAATCCAAAAATGAAATGTGGAATGTGACAAACCAATCAAATTATGTTACAAATATATGAAACAACCTCACTGAAGGGGGTGGGGGAAAGGGTGTTGACTTAAGTAACTTTAGAAATGAGTGGAGTCTGTAAAACTAAAAAGAAAGTATACAGAACTACTGCTCCAGTTGATAGTTTCCCACAGGGGTTTGGGTGAACAATGCTGATTCTGATTTATATATACTGGAATTCAACAGTTAAGTGGGTGGATGGTGGATGGTGGGAGCCAGGTTTCTCACTGCTGGAGTGGGAATTTACAGATAAGCAAGGGGAGGAGGCTAGAATGAGTCATGTGGTAATGGATTAGAGTTGAAAATATAAATAGGAGCTTATGTTTAGATTAATATAGATACAGATGGTTACACATAGAAATATTCATAGACATGCCTATATGCATAGGTTAGTATACACATCTACATTATTCTGTTAGTTGAGAAGGCTTAAAAGAAACAACACCCCAGTAGCAATGAGCACAGTTAGCACCAAGATCTTGGTTTTTAATACCATTCTCCAGTAGGAGGAATCAGGGCTTTTGAGAAAAAGCTGATTCTAGGACTGATGCAGGGAATATACAAGATGAGTCTGGGACATCATAAAGTAAGGAAGGCTCAAGAACAGCAACAAAAAGGTATGTCAAAGGGACAGAGGAGCCAACTAAATAAAAGAGCTCCCACAAGCCAAATCTGGAGCAATTTGAGCAACAAAATTAAGTACTACTGGATTATAACCTAAACTATGAAATAGGTATTTATGAGTCCACTGATGTAAATAAATAGAGGAAAAGAAACATATCCTCAGTACAGAAAAATTCCAAATAACTTACGCAGATACCACACCTTCAAGGGGATAGAACATTTCTCCCCACTCAAGTGTGGGCTAAGCACAGCCAGTCCCTTCCAAAGAGGAAACATGAAAGGGAGTGAAAGAAGAGTAACTTTACAGTGGAGGAATATGACAAACAGTACCTCAGCCAGTTGATCAAGGTCAACATTAATAGTGAAAAGTCCTGTTGATGTCTGAGAAACTGCCCCAGCCAAGAAGAACCTAAGGAGACATGAAATAAATGCAACATGGCATCCTGGATGGGATCCTGGGATGGAAAAGGGTTATTAGGTAAAAACTGAGGGAATATGAATAAACTATGAACTTAAGTTAATAATAATGTATCAATATTCATTTATTAATTGTAACAAATGCACCATATTACTGTAAAATATTGATAATAGAGAAAACAGAGTGGGTAGGGAATGTAGGAACTCTGTATTATCTCTGCAATTTTTCTGTAAATCTAAAACTGTTTTAAAAAATAAAGTTTATTTTTAAAAAGACGGCACAAAGTTTTAAGAACACATTTAGTTTATTTAGAGTGTTAAACACAACCTGCCTTAAAAATGGAATTTCTTCAATTGAGTAAGAAATATTCATTTATCCTACAGTTTTAAAATGTTTTGAATCTGGGAATTAAATTGTCTAATAAAAGTAGGCTACCAATTACTTAGGTCAATGTCTCATGGACTCAGCATCAAAAATTGAGCATCTTTAACTTGTATTGATTTGAAATACAAACAAGCAAAGATACTAGTTCCTCGATAATTTTAAATTAGATGAAAATACCTATAATGAAAGAAATCCACATGGAGCAGATATCAACCCCACTGCCTAAAGTTTCATTGCCTAAAATTGTTTTAGTATAAAATGACATATATTTTGTTGTGTAATTGGAGCAGTTTTGTTCTCCTTAAATAAAATAGCAGCCAAAGATTATTCAGGCTGCAACTGACAGAGGCGTTACTGCTAGTTCCTTCTAATTTGGAGAATTCCTTTTTTTGAAAAATCGAATCTTGTTGCTACATCGAATCTAGAAGAAGAGCAGGGTCGAAGCTCATTGGTGGTATCTCAGGACGGAGGGCAGGACTCAAAGACAAGGGACTTGCCCATTGGTGGGCTGCCGGGCAGCTGGGATGGAGCTGGCAGCCCATTGGCTGCGTCGCTGGAGGATGGTGTAATGGACCGCCAAGGCCTGTGCAGCTGGTTTCTACGGCAACGGAGGCTTGAAAGAGCCACTCAGATTTCGGCATTCTCTCCTAACTCCCCCCTTCCGGAGGGGGATGGGCGGCCTGGATTTGAAGGCTGGTGGAGGCGGCGTGGGGGCTGGGAGTTAAGGGGACAGGGCTTTCTTCTGACCAAACCAACCCAGCAAAGCAACATTTGAACTGGGTTCGAGGAATCTGGCCTGTGTGCGCACTGGAAAAAAATCAGACAAACAGAAAGCCGTAAAGAAGAAAGAAAAATGCCCTATAATTTCATCCTCCCTTGACTTCTCCATTGGTAACATTTTGCCTGTGAACGAACACAAAGTCTGGCACAGAGGAGGAACGCGATGCTTAGTGGGAGGGAGAAAGAGAGGAAGGGAAGAAGGAAGAGAAGGAGAGAGGGAGGGAGGATCCATGATGTGGACAACGTGGCGTGAGACAAAGTGCCCGCCATGTGGTGCCAGAAGTCCACAGACGGCCCTGAGGGGGGATGACATACTTGGGTCTTGAAGGACAGATGGGTCGCAGGCGCACTGGAAGGAAGGAGGGAGCGGCTTTTGGGAGACCTGTCTCTGCAGTAGGACCCCCGGGTTCATAGCCCCGCGATCTCTGCCGCTTACCAGAAGCCAGTGCTTCAACTCTCCAGTTCCCGGCGGCGTCTTTGTGTGTGGGGAC
The DNA here is from genome assembly GCF_048564905.1 of Vicugna pacos. NCBI lineage: Eukaryota > Metazoa > Chordata > Mammalia > Artiodactyla > Camelidae > Vicugna > Vicugna pacos. The sequence continues at coordinate 23,307,598 of NC_133005.1, forward strand.
TGATAAACAAACAGTACTCATTTCAATGAGTTGGTGTCAGAACTGAGTTGAGATCATGCATGTCAAGTTCTTAATACAATGCCTGAAACAGTCAACTGCAATCACTAGCTGCTATTATCATAACTGAAGGAGTAGGATTTGATGAGATGGAGAGAGTAGGGGATTATCGTTACGGGTTTGGGTAAGGAGGGAGGAGCAGGCTGGAACTCCTACAAAAGAGACCAGTTTGGATGTCATATAGATCATGGGAGGTGAGAGCCAGAGGGCAAAAAGGAAAAGATAATGAGAACAGCTACTGTTTACTGAGGGCCTGGCACTCTGCCAAGTCCTCCACATGAATTTTTATTTCATTTTCTCACCAGCCTTGATCAGGCAAGTTATCCTTAAACCCATTTTTCTAACAAGGAAACAGGCCCAGAGAGATGATATGGCTTGTCTGAGCTAAGAAATGACACAACCAAACAGGGGCATTTGTGGTATCCAGGACAAGAGTGCAATTGGAGGTCCAGATAACATGTCTCTCCAGTTAGAAGTGATTCATCAGTCTAATGTGTTAAATAAAATATGTTCTATTCTCCTTCATGGATCTACCTTTCAATAATCTCAAAAGCCAGGTTCAAATTAGAATTCCAGGGCCCTTGAAATTCTGTGTCAGAATGTGTTGGCCCAAGGAGGGCAACCCCCTGGGTCCTGCATCCAATCCTTGTCCAGCTACCTCCCATCCCATCAGCGAGGGACATGGAATGCATGAGTGGACACCCCAGTCCCCACACCCAGCTGTCTCTTGCAGAGACCTACTTTGAAACCTAAGCCTCAGGTCTGTAAGGTGTGCATCAGGCCCGTAGCTGAGACGGACCCAGGGTTGAGGCCCACAAAGGCTCTAAATGAACTTAGGGATATTTTGGAAGGGAATTTTGGGGTTTCAGAGAATGTTCTAGAACAGGAGGGCAACAGATTCTGGGTGGGCAGTTCCTCTAGTGCCTACAGAATCCCACCCCACCTCCTGGGGAGGGGCAGGGCTCAGGGCTGGAGCTACTCTTGGCAGGGATAAGGGAGTGTGTTGAAGCCAGGCCTTCACAATCCAGGAGCCTGGCACTCTCTCAGCATGCTTACAGTGCCAGGGAACAGGCAGGCTAAGTTTCAGTGATATGCCCTCAGAGAAGTGCGGGAAGATGGGTCTGACCTCCAGGCTGAAGTAAATCTTTATCAAAGGTGAGAAGACCAAAGGAGTGAATTTACTTTTTGAAGATGAATAAATAAGCCCTTATTCAATACAGAGTCAGTGACAGGTGTGCTAAGGAATACTTTGTGTATCATTTTAAAAGGACAGGTAGGCACATATCCTGATACGTAACTTCAGCCAAATAATTTCTAGATCATTCATGCAATAAATATTTATTGCGATTTTACTATATGCCAAGCTGAATGTTGGAGCTACAACAAAGGGCAAAACAGTCATGTCTCTGCCCTCTGGGGGCTCAAAATTGAGACAAAGAGGCAGATATTAATCAAACCATGGCGTACACAGTACATAAACACATCATTATACCTGCAGTGGCTGCTAAAAGGAGGGAAGAGTGTAAGAGATGTCTGGTCTAGAAGATTAGGGAAGGCTGCTGTCAGGAAATGACATTAGAGCTGAGCGCCAGGGGAGGTAAGGGTTAACCACGGGTCTGGGAGGGTGAATTCCTGGAATGACTAGCAGGAGCCCAGCAGGGGTGAGGGGGTGAGGGGGTGAGGCCCAGAGGAGGCTGGGCCAGGCCGGCCTGGAGGGCCCCAGGGAGGACACAAAGTCTTTGAAGGTCTTTAAGCTGGGGCTTAATGTGATCAAATTTCATTTTGGAGACGATTTTCCTGGGTTGAAGGAGGCCAAGTTTGGAAGCAGGGAGATCAGTGAGTTGGCTGCTCTGGAGTCTTGAACTTTCCCATCAAAATTTCTTATTTTTAAAGAGGGAGGAAATGGACTCCTGTTTCTGCAGAGTCCACAGGAATTTCTTTGAAGTCTTGTGTTTTGCACTTATTTTTATTGTTAAAAACATTTCTTGGGGGGTCAGAGATAATACATGAAATGGTTAAAAACAAAAGCCTCCCTGCTCCACCCTGCCCCCGGGGTACACTCTGGAAAATAAGTTTTCTTTCCATCCCAAATCCCAAACAGCTCGTTCTTCTCAGAAGCTACAGCAGTGACCAATTTCACTAATATCCTTTCAGAGTTATTCTATACATAAATGAACATATGGATATATTTATTTCATCATTTTAAAATGTAATATGTATGTCAAATCATCACATTGTACATTTTAAATATCTTATAATATTATTTGTCAGTTTTACTCAATAAAGCTGAAAAAAAAATTAAAATGTAAAGATTAGCATACCATTTCCTGCTTTGTTCACTTTAAAATATCTTAACCTTAAATATAAGACATGATACCATAAAACTCCTAAGAGAGAACATAGGCAAAATATTCTCTGACATAAATTGTAGCAATGTTTTCTTAGGTCAGCCTCCCAAGGCAAAAGAAATAAAAGCAAAAATAAACAAATGGGACATGATCAAACTTACAAGCTTTCGCACAGCAAAGGAAACCATAAGAAAATGAAAAGACAACCAATGGAATGGTAGAAAATTTTGCAAACAATGCAACTGACTGGGGCTTAATTTCCAAAATATACAAACAGCTCAATATCAAAAGAACAACCAACCCAATCAAAAAGTGGGCAGAAGACCTAAATAGACATTCTCCAAAGACATACAGATAGCCAGTAGGCACATGAAAAGATGATCAACATTGCTAATTATTAGAGAAATGCAAATCAAAACTACAATGAAGTATCATCTCACACCAGTCAGAATGGCCATCATCAAGAAGTCTACCAAAAATAAATGCTGGAGAGAGTGTGGAGAAAGGGAACCCTCCTACACTGTTGGTGGGAATGTAAATTGGTGCAGCCACTATGAAAAACAGTATGGCAGCTCCTTAAAAAACTAAAAATAGAGTTACCACATGATCCAGCAAGACAAAAACTCTAATTTGAAAAGATACATGCATCCCAATATTCATAGCAGCACTATTTACAATAGCCCAAACATGGAAGCAACCTAAGGGTCCATCAACAAATGATTGGATAAAGAAGGTGTGGTATATATAATGGAATACTACTCAGCCATAAAAATAATGAAATAATGCCATTTACAGCAACATGGATGGATGTAGAGATTATCATACTAAGTGAAGTAAGTCAGAGATAGACAAATATATGATAGCCCTTATATGTGGGAATCTAAAAAAAAAGTATACAAATGAACTTATTTACAAAACAGAAACATACTCACAGACATAGAAAATAAACTTATGAGCACAAAAAGGGAAGGGGGGAAGGATAAATTAGGAATTTGGGATTAACAGATACAAACCACTATATACAAAATACATAAACAACAAGGACCTACCATATAACACAGGGAACTATATTTAATATCTTATAATAATCTATAATGGAAAAAGATCTGAAAAAGAATATGTTAATCACTTTGCTGTACACCTGAAACTAATACGTTGTAAATCAACCATACCTCAACAAAAAATTAATAAATAAATATAATGTCTTAGAGATTGTTTCATATTAATACATATATTCTTTTAATAGCTGTTCTTTTTAACAGATGCATATAAATAGTTACACTATTTACAGCCTATATAACTATTATTGATAGATAATCAGGTTGTTTCCAGTCCTTGGTGCTGCAAGTAATGCTACAGTGAACATCTTGAAACATACATCTTTGTGCATGTGTCCAACTTCAGCTATAGATTCATTTCCTATAAATGACTGCTGTGTTAAAGATTATGTGAATTTAAAATTTGAAGAGAAAGTGCCAAACTGCTTTCCAAAGATGTTGGTCCATGTTTTAAGTCTGCAAAGTTTGCATTCTCCTCCATAATGTATCTGTTTATTTTCATGAAACACGTCCTTCCCCAAATATTCTTTGCCATATTGACTAGCCAGCAAGTCATGCTGTATGGAGCCACTGGCTTTGTCCAGGTCTGGTAACACTCTTGTGGGATTCCACCTTCAACTTGGTATGATCTGACTCCTGCTCTCCCTCAGCTTCCTCCTGTACCACCCCAGCCTCCACCATACTGACTTCCTCCTGGTTGCTCTTTGTTGGCCATACCTGGAGTTGACTTGAAGCGATGTAATGGGCACTCTGGTGGAAAATAAGGTCCCAAAGGATCCCTGAAGCCTCTTGTAAAAGTTGTACACTAGGCTGACTCTCCAGAGCAATTAGGGAGCCTTAGAGGGAGTAAAAGAGTCAGAGTGCTAGGTGGCATTTTAGGAAGATTATTTGTTCCTTAGTCTGCCTCTTTCTTCCAACACCCAAAACAGCCTTCACCAATGAACTCCACATTATTCAATCCAGTGGGCACTCTTCAATCCTGACTTCCAAATCTTGACATTTGTGAAGGCCAATTTTACTTGACCTCTTGCATCACTTGATAGAGTTGTTAATCCCTGCTGCTTGTAGCTAGCCTCCCTTGGTTCATGTGTCTCTACGCTCCTGTTTTCCTTTTCCCTTTCTGGCTGTCCTTTATTAGTTTGTCATGATCTCCTTTTCCATCAGGGAAAACTGTCCAATGTCAGAGTTGTGTAAGGTATGATCTGAGTTGATATAATCTTTCTCTCCTACTCTTTTTCTCATGACCTATTAGGAGATTGTAAAATCAACTTAGTGGGTCATATAAGCATTTATAAAAGAACGAAGCAATAGAATAAAAAATATCAGAGCATACCATCCACAGGTATAATTCTATTTCTTTATATATATAAACTTATTGCTTTATATATAAGTATACACATGTATGTATCTGATGGCTTCAATGTAAAATGTATATCTTACTGTGGGATGCAGTTAAACAGTTTGAAAACCATTGCTGTAAGACATCCATGTTTATTTCTCAAGCCCAGAACCCTCCTTAGAACCCAAGACCTGTGGATATTGAAACATCCATTCCACACCTTCTCTTAGACATCCTCTATAGATACCTCAAACTCAACACAGCCAAAGTTAAACTCAAGACCTTTGTTCCAAACTTGGATTTTCTCCTTTGTTCTGCAACTTAGGGAATGGCCCCACCATCTACCCAATTGCAGAAGCTGGAAACCTGGGTGTCATCCTTGGTACTTAACCTTTCCTCCAGCCTGTATCTGAGTCTTATTGATTTAAACTCCTAAAAATCTCTTGACCCTGCCTGCTTTTTTTAATCTCCATCATCCAGGTCCAAGGTACCCTCATCTGTCACCTTGGTAAACTGGACTGCTTCCCACTTGGGCTTCCCTCCGACCCATTCTCTACAAAGTATTATGGAATGGGCTTTTAAGAATATTATCCTGATCTTATCACTTTCTTGCTTAAAAATCTTTCAGTGGCACCTCATCATTCTTAGACTCAAATTCTAAACCAGGCTGCCTAGCACCCTCAAGATCTCCAGCCTTACTCTGTAGCATTATCTCCCTCCCCGTCTCTGCATTGTAGCCACAGTGGCTGTACCAGATGTGATCAGTTGGCGGATTGCTTCCAGTTCCACTGTTTATGTGTCTTCTGTGCCTCACATGCTGAAAAGCAAAAATACTTCCTGACTCCCTTGCAGCTAGGGTTCCAGCAATTAGGTGTACTTGCATGAGGTTTGGAAGGTGGAAGTAGGCAGAAGTCAAACAATTTTAGTTGTTTTTGCTTGTAGGTAAGATTTTGGAGACACTAGAATATGGTCTCTGACTTCAAGGAATTGGCATTTCACTGTTCTAGCAGTAACACTGGCAGTGGCATCCTGTCCTTGGTGGCAGTTTCCGCAGTGTGTCCTCAAACTCAGCCTTTCCAGTGATGGCCTCCTGGCTCCTTTCTGACTATGAAAGAGGTGGTATCTCCACTGGTAGGTCAGTTCTGTGGTGTTCTGGGAGTCATTCCAGCCTAGAGACCATCACTTTCTTCAATACCTAGAATGGTTTCTGTTTCTGAGCACTGGACTACTTTTGCTTTCTAGAATTGGCCATGCCTTCTCCCACTATAGGGTTGTTATATTTGTTACCCCGTAGGCAAATGTAGGCTAATACCATGGCCACCACTAATCCCCCACCTCATCTCTCAATTAACTCTTTATATACTCTTGATCTCAGTTCAAACATTTTGTCTGGGAAGTTATCCCCAGTCCCCCAAGACCAGATCAGTTTTCCTTGTTCAACGTATCACTCCATCTGTTTCTTTCAATGCATTATCATAGATTATAACTATGTATTTGTGTGACTCTAGACTTTGAGACACAGGGGACTTGACTATTTTGCTGTATTCCATTGCCTTAAAAGAGATAGTGCGTTTAACACACAGTGTGTTAAATGAATGAATGGAATGGAGGCGGCTATAGAGGAGGGTGTTAGGACAAAATCAAGCCTCTTATAACACTGATAAGCCCTGTGTCACCTTCTCTTGGACTTTTCCCAAACATATCTTCCTGTGACTCTCTAGCCAGCCTGAACATGCCCTGTTCTCTAGCCTCCAGGTCTTTGCACAGGCTGTTATCTGTTGCTTGGATATGTCTTCCCTCTTCTCTTGACTCTTCTTCATCTTGCAGGTTTCAGTCAAGACCTCATCATCTCTTCTAGGAGACCTATGCTTGAGACAATTCTATACTCTTCTTCCAGAACATTTAAACATACTTAATATTATTTGAAAAACTGCTTATTACTTATCCGTATCTCACTCTGCAAAAGCACACCATCTTATTCATGGGTGAATGCAGAGAATCTTGCATGGGGCCTGGCTCTCATAGCCTTCAGGATTGTTGAAAGCTGAATGAATGAATGTCAGCTAAATCAGCCAAACTCAGTCTGGGGCATCTTGACACCTCCCCCACTAGGGGCCCATGAACAGTGGGGGACTGTAATTTGGGGGCTGTGAGATCAGGAGAGGAAGCTGGGGGAGGTTTCTTCCGCTCCAGCCAGTGGCTCAATCCCCAGAGCAGGCAGGAGGCCCTGGAGCAGATCCTGGGGGGGGGGAGGAGGGGGATGGGTAGGGAAACCATTTCTTCCTCTGCGCTCTCCAGTTGGTTGGGGGGAGGGGCAGAGAGAGGGAAGATTCCTTCCAAGGAGGGTCACTGGCACAGTGCCTGCTCAGAGTAAGGGGGCAGGGATGATGATGAATGCAGGCTTTCTCCCAGCCTCCAGCCCTGTGAGGGAGGGTAACCTGTGGCAGAGACAGGAAAGATGAGGGGGAGAGAGAGGACAGGAGGGGGAATTGGGAAGGAAAGAGCGTGTTTGCCTTGGGAAACAGGAAGAAGGGCTGAGCTGGCTCTGAAAGGCAGGATTTCCAAGAGCCAACCAGACCTCAACCACACCAGGTCAGCTCTGGAAACATCCTCAAATCACTGGGTCAGAGAATCAATACACTGAGGACACTAACTCTTAGGATCAGATCATCCTATCATCTCAGAGCTAGAAAATCCGTCAGACGGTTGTGTCTGCGGTTTCCGGCGCTAGCTTGGAGGAGGGACTCAGCTCTATTGGAAGTTTCCTGGACTCTTTCTTTCTTCCTCCCTTATAGCAGGAAGAGATGGCATTTTTTTTAAGCCTATGAATACTGTGTATCCAATTCCAGAACACAATAATTTTAAGATGCTTAAGTGACATCTTACCTGGGGTCTTTCTCACTGGTTTGTCATCTCCAGGGCACAGTTCCTCTCACTCATGTTAGTACCATGCAGAACTGTGGTCTCAAGCCTGGCTGCCCATCAGAATTGCTTGGGGGTGCTTACTAGAAATATTTTCACTCACTCCAGTGATTCTGATTCCTGGGAGCTGAGTTAGGGCTTAGCAGTGTGCTAAGCGACTGTGACGCACAGGGCTAGATAACAACTTCCTAGGGCCTGGGACAACATAGTAGGTGTTAAGTGTTGCCTGCAGGGGCTGGGTACGTATTTGCAGGGTAAACAAATGGTGTGTAGGAAGCCTGGGTTGAAACCAGAATCTGTGTACCTATGCATCTAACACTGGGAAAAGAAATAGTGCAGCAGTGTTAGTAATACAAAAGATAAATATTTATTCAGAACAAAACTTTTAACAATCGATTTTACATTCTAAGCCACAAGGAAATAGCAAAACATAAAGCAAAGGAAAGACAAAAAACTAAAAGAAAAAGCAGCATACTGTCTTTTCTACTTTAACTTGTAACACTTAGTTGGCCCAATGCCCTTTTGCTTGGCCTAGTTCACAAGTACATTTTAGAGTTAACAGCTCACTTATAATAATTCCGGTTAAAACTGCCTTTCTCTTTAGAGTCAGGAGGTTGCAGATGAGCTCCAGTGAGCTGCTTCTCTGGGGTTTATAGCTACTGAGGCTAAGGTGCAAATGTAAACCTTTGGTAGGTTCCTTACTCAGAAGCACCTCTATTTCTCATTGATGCCAATGCGTGGGGAAGGGTTAGGCCACAGAGGACCTGGCCCACCTTAATCCAGATATGGTACCCCAAGGAGCAAGGAGCACACCCTGGATTATGTTCCTTTGTCCCTTCCGTATCTACTAAGAATTCAAAAGCCCCTGCTAAATCTTCTGCTTTCTCCCCCAGGTGATTTCTTAGCATTCTCCTGGGCTCATTATTCTGGAGAGCAGACTTTCTGGACCCTCAAGTGTTGAGGAAAATGTTGTGAAGTGTGAGAGGTAGTGAAATGAGCACCAGGCTTGGGGGCAGGGAACTCTACTCTAGGCTAGCTCTGGCACCAGACAGCGGTGTGATTTTGACATATTCATTTAACCTCTCTGTATCTGTTTCATTGGTTGGAAAACCAGAGATTGGTCAAAATCAATTTTTCCATCTTTTTCAGCAGGAAAATTCTAGATTCCATGATTCTGTGAAGAATGGCTTCTGAGCCACCAAAAGCGCTGTCACAAAATCCAAGCATTTTAATGCCGTAAGAGAGGCCCTTGGCCACCATTCAGAGCTTATTGACTCAGATTACATACACTTCTAACAACACTGGTTTCACAAATTCTCAGACCACATAGATTAGAAGCAGCAAATTAAAAGGGGAAGGGACGAGTTGCAAAAGATAGACACCCTGACAGAAGCCACAGTCAACAATGTTCTCAATTCAACAAACAATGGTGGCGTGCCTACCATGTGCTGGGCCCTAATGCAGCGCACTAGCGCTGGGGCATAAGGGTGAACATGGCAGCCCAGAGGGTGAAAATATGGGAAGACGACAAGGCGTGGGGAGTAAAAGGTACCAGAAAAAAAATCCCCCAATACAAATATAAAAACAAAATATAAAAAAGGAAGGGGTGACATATCTGCACACGACAGTTCTCGGTAGTGTTACTGATGACAGAGTCACCAAATTCAGGAAAGGCTGACGTGGAGTAAACTCGGTTTAGGAAGGCAGAGCGAGATGTCTCTCGTAGGTTTAGGAAAATCTCCTTCAAAAACGATTAAAAAATGGTTTTAAAAAAAGTTTTGGCACTTAAGAGGGGTAAGCTGGCTCTGTGTTCACCGTGGCAGGCAAGCGGGTGTTCAGTGCCCGGCCACGCCGGTTAGCTGAGCTGCCACGGAATTGTGAACTGCTTTGGGACACTGGGCAAAGGCGTGTCCTCGTTTGCCACAGAGGTTGCACACGATGCCCTTCCGGCAGTAAGGGCTGAGGTGCCCCTCCTCCCCGCACCTGAAGCACCTGTCCTGTGTGCAGCTGCCGCTCATGTGGGTCCGGGAACCACATTTAAAGCACGTCTTGGGCTGCCCCTTGTACCAGCTGTAGCCCCTCTCGGCCCCCAGGAAGAAGGCCCCGGGCAGGTGCCTGACCCCGCCCTCCCCCTGGCGCAGCTCGATCTCGCACTTGTACTCCCCGGTCCAGATCCCAAACCTGTCGGTCACTTTCACCGGCACGGCCAGGACATCGCAGTGGCGCTTGAGCCAGGTCACGATGTCCTCCACGTCCACCGTCTCGTTCCGGAAGAGGATGAAGAGCGTCTTCAAGCTGGACTTGCTCCGCCCCAGCACCACAAAGTTCTCCCAGCAGTCCTCCTGTTCGCGCTTCTCCTCGTAGACGCGTAGGAACAGGGCCAGCTTCTCCGCCGAGCGGAAGCTCACGTCGAACTCGCGGCTGCCAGGGATCTGGATGACCGCGTAGATGTCGCTCGGGTCCATGCCGATGGAGCGCAGGATGAGCGCGCCCACCACGAAGTCCCGGGTCGGGCAGGCGCCCTCGTCTCCCTGGAAACAGATGCGCACGAGAAAGCGGCCCTTGCCCGGGCCCGCCGCGGGGCCCGCCGCCGCTGCCTGCTCGTCCTGGGGGAGCCGCTCGGTCGCGTCCTCGGCCGCGCCGGGCCTGGCGGGGGCCGCCATAGCCGCCCCCTCCGCCTTCTTCCTCCTACCGGTCTCGGCTGAGCCCTTCTTCTTACGGACGTCCGCCGCCTCGCCGGGCGGGTCTCTCCGGCGGCCCTTCGTGTCCCCGCGGCCGGCCGGGGGGAAGTCACCGAGGCCCGGCGGCGCCAGGCCCGCGGAGGCGCCGAGCCCGCTGCCCGCACCGCTGCCCGCGCCGCTGCCGCTTTCTTCCTCCCGCCGCGGCGGCCGCGACTCGCGGAACTCGCCCTTTTTCTCGGCCAGGTTCTTCACCACCTGGGCCCAGCCCATCTTCTCGCGGCCGCCCTCGGCCTCTTCGGCCCGGGCTGCTGGGCGCGCGGGGGGCAGGAGCTGCGGCCGCCCCCTCTTCCTCTCCTCCTCCGCGCCGCCGCCGGTGGCCATTTTACCTCCTTCCCAGCATCCTCCACTCGCTCCCGCAGCCAAAGGGCGCCCATCGCGCGCGCCCGCCCGCCCGGAGCTGTGGGGGTTTGGGCTTTTTTTTTTTTTTTTGAAATTCGATGCTTCTCTCCCCCGCCCCGCCAAAGGTATTTACTTGAGGCCAGCGCCGGCCGGGAGCCCCCTGACAACGGCCCGGCTGCGTTTCCTCCAGTGCTCGCTCCAGCCCCACCTACGCAACGAAGCTGGACGGGGAGCTTGGAGCGGGTCCCTGTCCCTTGCGAGGGTTTGGCAGCCTTGGGCCTCGCTCTCGAGGATTTGGTATTTCGCAAGCGGTCTTCGATGATTTCATTCAAGCAGCTTTACTAACGGCCCACAACCCGAAGGCGGGACAGAACTGAGGAAGATTTCGCCCATTTTGTTTTCATTTTTGTAGTTTTTCAATTAAAAAAAAGAAAGACAAACCTGGCTTTCCCTCCTTCCAAAGCAGATCACAATGCATTATTTTAACAACGTTGGATTATGGGCATGTTCAAACATACAGGAAGTTGAAAGAATTTTGCAGTGAATATTTTACCTTTAACTTTTTAACTTTTAATTTTCTATCATTAACATTTTACTATACTTTATCATACTACACTTCTATCCATCAGTCCTTAGTTTTTGATACGTTTCCAAGTTTCCAAGTGAGTCATATAGCGTTATTTTTAAACAAGACCTCCATCATATTCATGATGACAATTCTGTTGAGCGCTATGTGCCCAGTACGGTTCTAAGCATGTTGCAAGCTTTATAACGTGGAATCTTCCAAAACAATGCTGTAATTATACCCATTTCACGGGAAGCAGGGGCTTGGAGATAGGGGTTAAATCACTTGGCCAAGTGGCGGAGTTAATAGGCAGCCCTATGCGTAGGTGGCTTGTATTTATTCTCCATCTTTGCTTCTGACATTGTGAATCAAGGACTATTTTGATCAGACTTTCCAGGAAACCTCATAAAGACACAGGTTCCCGAACTAAAGTTAGCACTGGACTCTGCTCCTCCCTCATCTGTCTGAGCTGGTGCTTCAGCAAGACAGATAAAACTTGGGTGATTGAGGGGATGGGGTTAACATCACCTTTTGTCATCCTGCTTTCTTTACCATACCTGCGTGCATTTCAGGGTGCTCCAGTGAGCTTTAGTGAAAGAAAAGATGGATTGTGGAGTCAGGGAGACCCTAGTTTTAATCTGACTGCTTCAGATCTCAGCTTGGTCACAGAGGTGGTGGGGGAGGCAATGACCTCAGTTTTCATAGCTCAATTTGCTCATCCATAATAAAGGGATATTAAAATCTACTTGCAGAGGACTAATGTGGGTATTCAAGGAGATAACATGTGTCAAAGATCTTGGTCCACAATGGATTTCTAGAAAAGGTTATTCCTTTCTGCCTGTGTTGGATTCCTTCCTATTTCTTTTGCAGTTCTGCTTAGTTTGGGAGTCCCTGTGACTTCTTAAGATCTTTCCCTTTACCCCAATTCCAGTTTTGGTCTCAGCATCTCCAATTCTTGTGCTGCTTGAACCTTCCAGTTCCCTCACTTCATAACCCCTCAGGGGCTTTCCTCCATCACTTCTCTACCACACACACCCACGATAGATCGATGGTATTCAGATCGTTAACCAGAAACAACAAGGTCAGATTCACACATTCCACTCTTTCATTGAGGAGGATATTTACATAACAAAACAACCTATGCGTTTTAAATAATCTCTTTTATTCCTCTTACCCTAACTCTCCACCTCAGCTAACCAGCACACAATCAAATATCTACAAGGGTCAGGGAAGTGCCTTAAATAAGGAAATGTGCTGGGGGAACTTATCTCAAGGGGCAGTTACTAGTCAACTCCAGCTGATTACTGCTCCCACTGTGGCCAGATCTTCCTGTTTTTAAAGAGAAGTCTAAACTCTGGTTTCTTTTTTTTTAATGGGAAACATTCTTCCTTCTCCTTCTTCTTCAAGATTGTCTCAGCTATATTTGGATCCTCCGTATAAATTTTAGAATCAGCCTGCTGAGTTCCAGGAAACCACTTTTGGGGATTTTAATTAGACTTGCATTGCATTTATACAGCATTGCCATATTATAATAATGAGTCTCCCCACTTATGACCCTAGCATTAAAAGGCTAGTTAGGAGCCTGTGGAGGAGGTATGATTTGATATGGACTTTGAAAGGAGAAGCAGGTTTTGGAGACCTAGACATTACCACTTTTTTTGTGGGGGATATGGGAGGCAATTAAATTTATTTCTTTACTTATTTTTGGAGGAGATTCTGGGGACTGAACCTAGGACCTTGTGTATAAGCGCTCTACCACTTGAGCTACACCCTCCCCCCTGGAATGCACTTTTAAATCTGCTCTATCTGGCAAATGTGGGGTGTGGAGAGAGAACTGGAGTAGGGCAAGGATGGCAGCAGGGACTATAGTCCAGGGGTGAGAGGAAAGTGGGGTGTATGTTTGTACTGGTGGTGGTAGTGATAAGTCGTCTGATTCCAGACATACTTTGAAGGTATTGCTGACAGATTTGGAGGTGGGATGTGAGATGAGTCAAAAGATGAGTTAATGGTCACTCCAGGAAGAGAGTTGCCATTATGAGTTAGGAGAAAATGTTTCTGGGGAAAGGTCGAGTGTCAGAGTTGCCTATTAGGTGCCCAGGTGGAGATGTTGAGTAGGCAGCCAGTTGTATGTGGCTGGAATTCAGTGGAAAGGCTGGAGATGTGACTCTGGGAGGCACCTGGGTAGAGGTGGCATCTGAAGTCACAAGACTGCAAGGGAGCATGAGTGGACTGATAAAGTATGGATAGAGACACAGAGAGGGCTGGGTCTCAGTCCTAGGGCAACCCAGGAATAAAGGGAGACCAGGAGGAACCAGTAAAGGAAAAGCGAAGGAGGTAGAAAGCCATCCAAGAGAGTGGTTTCCTGGACACCACGTTTAGAAAGTTTGTCAAGAAAGGAGTGATTTGTTATGTCAAATGCTGCAGACAGATCAAGAAAGATGAACGCTGAGAGGTGACCACGGGGTCTAGCAAAGTGGAGGCCACTGGCAGCCCTGACAAGGGCAGTTTAGGTGGCGAGGTGGAGAGTGAAATCCTGGTTGGAGAGGTGGAAAGGAATGGGAAACAAACCTTTCTAGAAGTTTTGCTGTGAAGTGAAATAGAAATGAGAGGGTAGCTGGATGGGAACTGGTAACTTTAAAAAATAGAACAAATTAAAATATGTTGCTAAAGCGTTGAGGATAATACAGAGAAGAGGATGATGGAGAAGTGGGGAGAATTGTTGGGGGGATATTTTAGAGAATATGCGAGAGGCCAGGATTCAGTGCACAACTGTAGGACTCGGTGTCAGTAGGTAGTTTATACATAGTTACAGGAGGGAGGTGTGTAGGTGGGTAAATGAAATGATGTGAACTTGTGAGTTTACTGAGCTCCACGATTTTCCTAGTGAAATAGGAAGCAACGTTATCAGGCAAGAGTAACGATGGAGAAGGAAATGATGGTGGTTTGATGAGAGGAGAAATATGGCATAATTCTTCAGCATGACAGGCGGGGCCAGCCGAGGGGAATTTGAAACCGCGTTGAAAAGAACGCGGAGACTGCTACATTTTGTCTTGCGTTGTTAGTCCCTCAAGGCGCTCAGTAGTCTGCGTCCGTTTCCTTGGAGACGGAGACGGGAGAGGGAGCGTCAGGTCTCCCTGGAATGTTTGAGTGGCCCTGGTTGCCGCGCGACCCACGTTGAGACAAGAAAGTTGGAGAAGCCGAGTAAATAGACATCCCCAAAGATCAAGGCCCCAAGGATTGAGGACTCTTCTTCCATTTTCCTCAATGGCGCGCGTCTTCCCAAAGTAGGTGAAAGGAGTAGCGCGGGCTGATGGCGTGCGCATGCGTGTCCCCAACCTTGCCCCGGCTGGTCCTCGCCAGGTGGCCTCCCGCGGTCTTGGCCCCGCCCTCTCCCTGCCCATTTCTCTCTAGACTGCTTTTTCCTCGCGCTCTCCCGCTCCGGGTGGGCTTGTGTCCATAGTCACTGCGCTTTCGGGTTCGGGACCCATTGCCTGTTTTCGCTGCAAACGTTTGCCGCTTGCAGCCCCATGGGCTGGGAATGATGGGAGTTCTTTCCAACTCTTTCCAGACCGAGCCACGCTGGGATTTACTCCACAGCCCACCAGTTCCAGGTTCTGGTAAGTCCAGGAGGGCTAGGGCAGGTGTGGGGGGCTCGCTGACCCTGGGCTTGCAGTCCGCCTGTTCTCAACCCCCACGGCGGTGACTGTCCCGGGCGATAGAATCCAGAGACCTGAATTCCAGGCCAGGCTCTGTCACACATTTGCTGTGGGACCCGGAGTGTGCCTCTGACCTCACGTTTCTCACCACCTTATCAGATGTAAGGGTATATTCTGTTGCTCTCTTATTTATCTCTGATTGCTATTCTGCTTTCCTATTGGGTCTTTTCCATGCCTCCTGTTTCTCACAGTTCTTTGTACCTCCTAGCCTGGATGTGCTTTGTAAATTCTGGCTGGTTGATAAAAAAGTGATAGCTAACATTTATGGAGCACTTACCACATACTTCACAAATGTCTTCTCTTGGAATTTTCATACTAACCTATGGAGGTAGGTTTTATAATTAGGTCCAGTTTACAGATGAGAAAATTGAGGCTCAGAGAGATAAAACCACCTAGTCAAAGTTACAGATATCTATAAGGGGTGAAGCTGGGATCTGAACCCACCAGGCTGTGTGACTGATTGTGTTATGTCTGGTAGGATTATGTTCCACGGCAGCGGTCCAAGCAGAAAGCCAAGCCATCTACTCTGCCTCCAATCCTACAAACGGTTGACACTAAGAAAAGCAAAATGAAGACTTTGCCAACCATCCAGCCAGGTGGGCAGAAGCACTTGGGCGCTGGAGTGGGAGTTGGGGACAGGATAGAGTGGATGCTCATGGCCCTTGGTGGAAACATTTATATCAGGGTAGGCCAACTACTACAGCAAGCAATCCCAGATTTCAAGTATTAATACAGAAGCTTATTTCTCATCTATGTCAAAGTACTTTTGTGGATCTTGCAGGGAGGAGGTAATCTTTCTCACAGATGACATGACTGTCTCTGTAGAAAAGCTTAAGGAATCTACTAAATCTAAAAGAAAGTAGAAGTAATAAGTGAGTTTATCAAGGTTAATGGATACAAGCATAACACACAAAAATCAATCACATTTCTATATGCTAACAATAAATATGTGGAAACCAAAATTAAAAACACATTTACAGTCACTTCAAAGAAAATGAAATACTTAGGCATTAACTTTAAAAAACATGTACAGGATCTGTACACTGAAATTTATATAATGCTGATATAAGAAATCAAAGAAGACCTGAATCCATGGAGAAACTGTACTATGTTCATGGATTGAAAGACTCAACATAGTAAAGGTGTCAGTTCTCAAACTGATCCATGTTTTTAATGCAACTCCTATCAAAATCCCAGCAAGGTTTTTTTTGTAGACATGGACAGGTTTATTCTAAAATTCATATAGAAAAGCAAGGCCCTAGAATAGATGACAACTTAAAAAGAAGAATAACATGGGAAGAATCATCTTACCTGATACTAATGTGTACCATATAGTTATAGTAATCAAGACAGCATAGTATTGGCAGAGGGATTGGCACATAGATCAATGGAACAGAACAGAGAAACCAGAAATACAGCCACACAAACATACCCAGGTGATTTTGACACAGGTGCAGAAACAATTGAGTTGAGGAAAGAAAGCCTCTTCCACAAGTGGTACTGGAGCAAGTGGACATCCATAGGTGAAAAAAAGAATGTCAGTTTAAGTCACATAACTTACACAAAAATTGACTCAAAATGTGGATTTAAACTGAAATCAAAATCAAATGTAAAACAGTAAAACTTACAGAAAAAACATAGGTGAGAAAAATCTTTGGGACTGGTGGCCAGCTGAAGAGTTCACACCAGCAGCTGGATCTGTAAAAGAAAAATGAAATAAATGGATAACTTGGACTTCATCAAAATTTAAGACTTTTGTTCTGTGAAAGACTGTTAAAAGTATGAAAGGGCAAGCTACAGACATGGAGAAAATATTTGCAAACCATATCTGACAGAGGACTGCTTTGTAGAATATATTGGGAACCCTCAAAACTCAACAGAAAAACAATTCACTTAGAAAATGGGCAAAAGACACGAAGAGACACTTGACTGAAGAGGAAGTACAGGTGCTAAATAAGCACGTGAGAAGGTGTTCAACATCATTATCCATTAGGGTGATGCAAGTTAAACCACAATGAGTGTCACTGCACACCTATCAGAATGGCTAAAATGGAAAATAGTAGTAACACCAAATGTTGGCGAAGAGGAGGAGAAACTGGGTCCTGCATACACTGCTTAGGGGAATGTGAAATGGTGTAGCCCCGCTGGAAAAGAATATGACCATTTCTAATGAAACTAAACACACATTTCCTATAACAACCCAACAGTTGCACTCTTGGGCATTTATTCCAGAGAAGTGAAAACTTACGGTCACTTCAGAACCAGTGCATGAATGTTTCATAGCAGCCTTGTTCATTATACCCCCAAACTGGAAACAAGCCATATGTCCTTTAACAGGTGAGTGAGTTAAACAGACAATGGTACATCTGTTCCATCCTGTGCAATCCCATTCAGCAATAAAAAAGAAATAACTTTCGATATGTTCAATGACTTGGATGAATCTCCAGAGATGCTGAGTGAAAAAAGTCAATCTCAGAAGTTACATACTGTATGATTCCATTTGCATACCATTCTGGGAATGACGGAATTGTAGAAATGGAGAATTAGTGATTGTCAGAGATTAGGGACAGAGGTTGGGGGAGGATGGTAGGGGGAGGGAGTGACAATAAAAGACAACAGAAGCAATCCTTGTGGTTGTGGAGATGTCCTCTATCTTGCCCATCTTAACATCAGTGTCCTGGTTGTGATATTGTACTTCGTTTTCCAAGATGCCACCACTGGGAGAAACTGAATTAAGGGAACATAGGATTTTTTCTGTATTATTTCTTGAAACTGCATGTAACCTGAACTTATCTCAAAATAAAAAGTTTAATTAAAAAAAAAGATAAACCAGGGCTACCACCACTAATGAAAAGAAATACTCATTATTAAAGCTACAAATCTTCCTAAGTATTTAAGTTCAATTTACAAATCTTATAATTTTATAAACACTTGTAAAGAGGGTTTTGGAATGTGGTTAATTAAATTCCCCTAAATTGTTTAAGCCACGTTTAAAAATTTAATATATTCATTTTCATTTTCACATATTTCACTTGTTCTAATTAACAAAACCATTGAGTATTTAAGTAATTCTTTGTATATCTAATAAATATACATCTAAATATGGGTAATCTTATGTTCTCTTAAAAGTTTTGGTAATTTATACACATTTAATAAGGGTGTTTAAACCTTCCAGCTTCAAACAAATCTAAATCAAAATCTCACTGACACATTTTAAATTAGAATCGTAAAATTAATCTATTTTTTGGGGGGGAATAAGATTATTTATTTATTCATTTTTAATGGAAGTACTGGGGATTGAATACAGGACCTTGTGCATGCTGGGTACGCACCCTGCCACTGAGCTATACCCTTCTCCCACAAATTAATCTATTAATCACTCCATCTCTCAAGCAATACCATTCAATGCCAGATATGTACAGACAATTCATAATTTTAATACAAAATTATTAAAATTTACTTCATCATTTAAATTCATAATACAAACATTTTCCAGGGTTAAGGGAATTGATCTATAAAGGAAATAGTATTTTTCAGAAATGAACTGGCTTGCACCTCCAACAGGGATTTTGGTGGGGGCTGAGAAGGCAGTGGCAGCCCTTGTGATGCTTTGGGGGATTTATCTCATGCTGGTGCCGGACATGCCGAGAGAAGCAGGGATTCTAAGAACGTGCCCTCCAAATGCCTTATTCTGATCTGAATTATCTTTGTATACTTCGTATCTGGCAGGACCACAGCTTTTACACATATTTCAGGGACAGCGAGTTGGCATGTTGCATAGCTCCTGGGCCTTTATCTGATGCTGTGGTCCTGATCCCAATTCTCAGGTCATTAGTAGTAACAGTGACGACAGTAATTTATATTTAGCACTGGATATGTGTTAGGTACTATTCCAAACACTTAAAGCCTAGTAACTTCTTATTTAATCTTCACGACCACCCTCTGAAGTAGGGATGATGATTATTCCTATACAGACGGAGAAGCTGAGGGACAGAAGGTCATGTGATCTGCCCAAGGCCACATAGCTAGGAGACTGCAGAACCCAGATTCAAACCCAGGCTTTCTGGCTCATTAGTTATTGCTCTTAAACCCTGCACCTTCTGACCTTGCCACTGGCCAGCTTGATGGGAGAGATTGGGGGTGTCTGTTGTACCCCTCTCCTCCCCTCTGTTCATACCCACAGACACTGTGGTACATGAAAGTCCTGTGGCTTCTCCATCCCTTATAACCAGGCCCACAGTGGGGCTGGGGAGCTTATGGATGGATGTGAGTTTCGTCCTGTCTGACTGTCATGCATTATAAGGCTGGGAGTGGATGGGGCTGGGACCAGGCCATCTGTCATGGCTGGTGCATTTCCTGGGACCTGATCCCAGACCTGCTCTACCCTCACTCTCTCTCTGCCCTTTCCCATGCCCTAGGCTTGCAGTCCAAGCCCACCTTGTGGATGACAAGCCAGCTGAGGACTCCACTAGGACCGTGCAGAGGGAAGTTGGACCCTGGGAAGACACAGACCAAAATCCAGCTACTTAGAGTATGGGGACCATCCTCCCACAGGCAATAGGGCCTGGTGGCAGGCAGCTGGGGAGTTGGGGGGGATGTGATAACAAACACGCACTGAGCTGCTCATGGGTGCCCGACTTGACCCTTTTTTTTTAAATTATTATTATTTTTAAATGGAGGTACTGGGGATTGAACTCTGCCACTGAGCTATACTCCTCCCCCTGACTTGACTCTTTTTTTCCTCACAGCAACTCCGTGGGCATGCCTTGCATCATCCCTATTTTACAGATGGGGAAACCAAGGTGCAGGGAGCTAAATGACTTGCACCAGATCACACAGCTAGAAAATGCAGTACCAGGGGTCATAGCCAGTTAACCGAAGTGTTGGCTGTTGTGTTTAAGACTCAGGAAAACGATCAGAATCACTTCTGATCGTATTGCATGAGGTGCACAGTCCTGGTGGCTTGTTCATTTAAAAAATTTCCAGGAAATTAACCTTTCATGGAATACAGTTCACCTTGAAGCAAGGCTTAGGAGCTTCCTGTTCAATTTGTGACAGTGACTGATAGAACTTTTGATAATTGATTTTTCTCAACATTCATTGTTTTTAATGGCTTCTGAACATTGTTTGGAAGTATTTGAAAAGAAGAGGGGTCTTTAGTGTCCATAGCAGAAAGTAAAATAATAAAAACAAGAAATACTACAAAATACTATAGAAGAATTCTTTTTTAAAAATTTATTGTAGTATAGTCAACTTACACTATTGTGTCAATTCCTGGTGTACAGCATGTTTGTCATACATATATATACATATATTCTATGGAAGAATTCTTCTGCAAGAAAGTTTTTTTTTAATTTTTTTGTGGGGGAGGTAATTTGTCTTTTATTTATGTACTTATTTATTTTTAATGGAGGTACTGGGGATTGAACCCAGGACCTCGTTGCTAGGCACGAACTCTACCACTGAGCTATACCCTCCCCCCAAGCAAGTTTTTAATAGCTCAATGAACAATGATTACTATATAAAGAACTAGGAAAAAATGTATTTGCTTTGAAACCTTTTTTCCCGTTTAAGCTTCAATTTTTCAAAAATGGTTTAGAGGCAGCTCAGCCTTCTTAAAGGAGTAACTCAAATTTCCAATGTTATTTTTATCCTGAGTTTAGCCAGGTTGATGTGTTTTTATTTGATACACAGTGTGAACTTGGACAATTGACTCTAAAACCTGTGCTCCTAACCAGTTCCTAACACTGTCTCTTGTAATCATTCATTTGCTGAGTCAACAAATATTTATTGAGCACCTACTATGTGCCAGGCCCTGTTCTGAGTGTGAGGATTCACCTGCAATGTGACCTGTGACCTTGGGGAGCTCACATTCTGTTGTGGGGGACAGACAATAAACAAGGCGAATAAAAATATAATATGTGTAGTGAGGATAAGAGCTATGAAGCAGTAGAAGGGTTAAGGTTAGGGAACTAGGGAGGTACAGAGGAGGGAGTAACTATGACTTTTAGGAGAGTGATCAAGGGAGGCCACTAAGGTGGGGACATCTGAGGGAGGAGTGGTATAGGCAGAGGAACTGGAAATGCAAAGGCCCTGAGGTTGGGAAAGTCAGTGTGGTGGAGCTGGTGATGAGGAGGCGAGATAGTGGGTTGTGGCGGGAAAGGGTTACCTTGTATACAGCCCTGTAGTCTGTGATGTGGCTTTGTGTTTTTATACTGAGTAAGGCAGGAAGACCCTGGAGGGTTCTGAGTAGAGCAGGGCTGTGATCTGACTTAGGTTTTCATGGGAGTCTTGGCTGCTGCTCAGGCCAGACTGGACTGCGGGAATGAGGGGGAGACAGAGCAAGGAAGTAGAAACTACCCAGCTGGTTTGTCCTCTTGGAGATGGAGTAGAATCCTGACTCTGCCCCTCAGCCTCAGGTCAGTTATTTAGTCGATCAACAACTCCTGAGAGCGTACCCACGATGTCCAAGGCACTGTGCTGGATGCTGGGGACATGGCCATGAACATGGCATTCAGAATCTGTGCTGTGATGGAGCTTATTCTTTAGTGGGGAGACACATAACCAATGAATTTTAAAAACTCCAAAGAATAGTTACCCAGCAGTTTATACAGCCCATACTTATGGAGCTCCAGGCACTGTCCTGTGTGCTGGAGATGCAGCTGTGACCAAACAGCCAACGCCCAGAGAATTTCAGAGCCCTCCTGGCTGTGAAATTCGAGTTCAGGGACAGATAAGAAACAAGGTAATAAGAAAACAGGTTATGTTGGGTCGTGATAAGTTCTAGGAGAAAAAGAAATTGGGAAAGGGGGAGACAATTTCAAACTGTAATTCTGTAATTACAAATTGGGGTAAGGGTTAGGGGGGACACAAAGCAGGCTTCTACACTAGATTCTAGGAGTCAGGGAAGAGCCATTTCTCCAGCCGAGGTCTACACTTTATCAGAATCACCTATGAGTAGGGCTCATTGGGCCCAAGGCTTGGAGACTGGTGTTTTTCACAAGATGCTTCTGTTCCCAGTGGGCCATATTTGGAGATATTTTGGTCTGGAGATGTGAAGGCAAGACAGTGGAGTGGCCAGGAGCCCAGACTTCCAGGACAACAGCCGTGCTATGTGTGACCTTGGAAAGGTCCCAAATCTCTCTGACCCTCAAGTTCCACCTCTCTAAAGTGGGGCTAATGGTAGCTCCAAATGAGGGTGCGCGTGCTAAGTGCTTAGCACAGTTTCCAGCTCATAAGTCCTCCGTGCGTTCACCCTCTTACTCTCATTATTGTGTGAGGAATATGGGAGCTGAGGGCTAGGAAGGGGTAGTTTCTAGCAAAGGACAGACAAGTGAGGAAGAACGGAAGGAATAAAGAAGAATGGTGACAGGTGACTGCATGTGTGCTGGGTGTGCGAGGCACTGCCACTAAGCGGCTTGATTGTGAACCTAACCTCATTTATTTTTTATGGCAGCTCTCTGAAGTGAGTTTTGGTTTCCTAACCTACAGAATGAGGATAATGGGGTTCTGGGAGGTGAACTAACTTGCCCAGGTTCCCTTAGCTAGCTGGTTAAGTGGCAGAGCTGGGATTTGAAGCAAGGTGTGTAGAGGTCTAAAGTCCAAGTCTTGATCATGGTGAGGTCCGGCCACGCCTTATAGCCGTAGGCCCACTCAATTCCTTGTCTTAGTGTAGCAGAAAGACAGGCAATGGGAGTCAGCAGTCTGCCTTTTGAATTTCAGTGCCACTGCTTTCTGGCTGTGTGACTTCAGGGCAGTCATCTAACCTAGCTGAACTTCCCCTTGTTAGTACAACAGAGTTTGTTAGCAAAGGGTTGTTGGAGGGTGAACTGCTACTGTGTGCCATGGGCTGAGTGAGGCCACTCTCAACCATTGTTACTGTTACTGTAGGTTATGTGTACCTGCTGAGGGTGACCTTGGGCAAGTCACTTAATCCCTTAGATGCTTATCCCCAGGGGTGTTGTATGAAATGCAAGTCCTCCCTCAGCTCAGCTGCCTGATGAAAAATGGTAGTGATTATCATCCATTCTGCCTCTCCTGCTTCTTCTCCAGACATGGCTCGTCTCCTGGGCCACCTTCTTTTCCCACTTGGGCATTTTCTATAACTGTTACCACTGCTATATTTCATGGATTATAAGAAGCCATAGACAATAAGGCACACCTTTATCTTAATTACCCGCTAATGAAATATTTATCGATTACATTGTGACACTTACCAACTGTAAGACATATCCCCATTGTAGAGATGTAAAATTATGGGGAAATGGGCGTTTCAGAATGGATGAAATTGTTAAAGGTGCTCTGACCTGCAGACAATGGGGAACCGCCGCCCAGCTTGGGTGGCATTTCCTAGTTGAGGCCACAAGGGTGCGGATGTCCGTCGGGAGGGAACTGGTTCCTAGTCTCCGGGAGGCTCCTGCCTGCCCCGCGCGGCACAGCCTCCCTTCTCTGTCCTTCTGCCCGCAGACGATGCTCAGGAACCGGCGAATCTCACACCAGGAGCTCTGCAACCACGAAGACTTCCTCTCCAAGCTCACTGTGGAGCTGATGAAGGCCATCCAGGACATGGAGGAGAGCTCGGCCATGAAAGTGCGGGTGATGCTGCAGCAGCAGGACGTTTTCTCGGTGAGACCCTCCATCGTGGCCCGGCAGCCCCGCCTCTGCCCTCTGCGCCGCCGCCCTCCTGAGCGCTCGGGCGCCCTCTTCTGCCTTCTCCCCGCCTCTCCCGGCCTGTAGCACAAGCTGCTTCCTGCTTCCTCCATCTGGAAGATAAATTTTAACACTTTGCCCCCAACCCCCGCCCCAACCTACCTGGGCTTTGGAATCAGACTGGGATGCGGGGGGGGGGGTGTGGGGAGCTCATCCCAACCAACACTTATTAGCTGGAAGACTTTGAGTTAACCTCTGAGTTCTGTAAAGTGGGGCACAGTAGCACCCACTCCAAAGAGGCGTTGTACTTGGCACACAGTAGGTGTGTAAGAGAAATTAGCTGCTACCACCAGCACCGTTAGCAGATACTAATACGGAGTAATACTATGTGTGTATTCACGCAACCCTTACAACAGCCGTGTGGGGTGGGCATGATTGTTATCAGAATCAAGGCAGTCTGGCACCGGGATCTGTGCTCCTTCCACAATGCTGGGAGTACCACCCTCACCCAGTGGTGGCGCTTGTGGCCTGTGGGTAAGAGTGATTTGCAGAGAGCCCAGTACCCACAGCCTTCTCTGGGAGAGGCTTGGTGAGGCTTCCATGGGAGGGCTAAAAGTTCACACGGGATCAGGGATTCTGGCTGGAGAAGAGTTAGAGAAAATGGTTTAATGGAGAAGCAGTTATCCTCTGACTGCAGTCTGCCCGGCGGGGAGAGGAGTTGAATTTACCCGGAGCCTCTGAGATGAAGAGAAATTCCGACATCTTGGGGTCTTCATTGGTTTGCTTGGGCTGCCACAACAAAATGCCACAGACCGGGTGGCTTAAATGACAGAAGCTTATTTTTTCACAGTTCTGGAGGCTGGAAGTCTAAGGTTGAGGTGCTGGCAGGGTTGGTTCTGGTGTCCTTCCTTGGGGTGCAGATGGCTTCCTTATTGCTCTGTCCCCATCTGGCCTTTCCTCTGTATGTGTGTGTGTGTTGGGGGGGGGAGAGGGCAAGAGAGAGCAAGAGCCCTGGGTGCCTCATCTTCTTCTTAGAAGGACACTAGTTTCCGGAGTAGAGCCCCACCCTTTTGACCTAATTACCTCTCTAAAGGCCCTCTCTCCAAATACAGGACTGTGGGGGAAGGGATTGGGCCTTTAACACATGAATTTGGGGAGGGACACAATTCTATCTATAACAGAGACCAAGCATGTTCTCCAAACCTTGACAAAGTCATTGTCTGATTTTCCTCCATTGTTTTATGTCTTGTTCATCTGGAGTGATTCTTACAGGCCCTTGGGAAACAGGACCCAGTGAGACACCTGGTCCACATCAAGCTTTCAAGTGGGTTGACAGGCAGTTAGAAAGCCTTTTGTGTAGACTGTGATGGGGATGGGGACCTGGGGAGGTAGGAGAGGCCTTGTAACACAGACACGGAGGATCAGGAAGTGATGCTTGAGTTGAAACTTGCAAAAGTCAGTGTTGACTGGTGGAGATCAGCGCTGGTCCCAGGCAGAGGCTGGGGGTCCACGAGGCCTGTGGGGAGAGGAGCATGGCTTGCTCAAGGAGCCACATGGCACTTTGTGTGGCTGGACAGTCAGGTGTGAGAAAGGGGTCAGAGAGAGGGGAGGTCAGCCCGGGCCGGGTCGGGGGGCTCCTTGTCAGCCAGAGTAAGTAATTTGGACCTTATTTACAGGGCAGAGGGGGCCCTTGGAGGGTTTTAAATAGGGGAAGGATGTGGCCGGCTGCTTGTTTTTTCAAGAAAGAGCACTCTGACTGCCATGTGGGGAAGAGGTCAGAGGAGGATGAGTTAGGAGAAGCCGTTGTGCTGCTTCAGACAGAAGGTGAAGAGAACTTGAATGAGACAGTGGCGCTGGGGGTGGAGAGAGGGGCATGGCTGCGCAGGCTGTTTGGGGAGTAAACCTGTTCTACTTGGCACGTTTTGGGTGAGAAGAGGGAGGAGGGACCAATGCCTGGTGCTTGAGTGTGTGGTGGGGCCGTCTGCTGAGGCGGGCGGCAGGAAGTGGGAGAGTTTTGGGTGCAGGGGGGGCAGCAGGTAAAGATTTTCCGACCTCTAGTCAGGTTCCTGGGCCTGGGAGTAGGGTTGGGTTTGGGGACTTCCCTGAGGAAGTGCTGAGCATGGACAGCCCATGCTCTGGCAGTGCCAGCAGAGGCCGGGGATGAGCTGACCCCCTATGCCCACAGACCATCATCAACATCTTGGAGTGCTCCAACCAGAAGAAGCTGCAGCAGATGAAGTGTGAGCTTCAGGAGTGGGAAGAGAAGGAGGAATCCAAGATACACAGTAAGAATCCCCGGGCCAGCACCTTCATGCTCCCCTGGTCCTCTTGGGAGGTCAGTGGCTGGGCATTCCGTAGGCACCTCCCTTTCGGGAACCATCAGGCCCGTCACCTCCCTTCTGAGGCAGGTGGAATTGCGAAGGTGCAGGGCTACCGGCTTACTTATCCAGCACTTAGCACTCGCAGGCCCTCCGTGCCTTGTCTCTATGGGCCTGCTCTCCATCATTACAACTACCTGTGAGACTTGGACCCTTCTCCCATTTTACAGATGAAGAAACTGAGGCTCAGGGAAGTGAAGTAGCCCATGGAAGTTTAGACAGCTAGGACCCAGAATCCAACCCCAGTGCACCTCTTTCTTGCTAAGGTCCCTCTGGGAGTCAGTGGCTGGGACAGGTCACTGGCCTCAGACCTGCTGAACCTGTGGTCTCTTTCTCCCAAGCAGACCAGACGCCTCCTGAGGGGAGGGGCAGTGTGTCAGGCTGCCTCAGACACTGGGGATCCCCTCCATGGAGGACGGCAGGATAGACTTTGTCTTAATCCTGCCCTGGTCATGTCTCAAGAGCCAGTGTCACGCCATCTCCCTGGGCTTGTTGACTTGGGAGCATTTGTATGAGGAAACGGAGGCCCAGAGAGGGAGGGTCACGTGGTGAGTCAGTGGCAGAGCTGGGGCTGGTCTAGGGATCCTGCACTGGGATAGTTTCTTTCCTACCCAGTGTTGCCTCTTCTGCGAAGGTAAAGAGCTTAACTGTTCACCACCTCCTAGCCTTGCGTGAGCTCGCTTCAGCCCAGACCCCAGTCTGTTGGTCAAGGAGAGCTCTGCCTCTTGGGTCTCCCTGGAGCGGTCCTTGAGGGACGCTCCTGCCTTCTGTCCCTCCTGACCTTGCAGACCTGGAGCAGCAGGTGGAGCAGCTGAATGCCAAGATCAAGAAGACCCATGAGGAGCTGAGCTTCGTGAGCACTTACAAGGACCGTGAGTATCCCATCAAGTCGGTCCAGGTTGCCGACCTTGGGCACCAGCTGCATCAGATGAAGGAGAGCCAGCAGGTAGGTCGGCCCCTGGCCTGGCCTCGCCCGATCATGTGGGAGACAGGGCTGGTGCCCAACACTCCCTTGCTGACCCCCAGGATGAGCTGGAGGGCCTGAGAGAAATGTGCAGGATGGTCTTGGCGTCCATGTCCAACCAGATTCAGAAGAAGAAGAAAAAACTGCTGAAGTCTCTGGTGGTGGTGAGTAGCCAGCTACTGTGGTCGGTCCTGCTCCCAGCCCTGCTTTCTTCCTTGGCCCCTGCCTTCAGGCCCCCCGCACCCTCACCTTGGCACCCAGTGCATGGTAGAGACTGGGGGCCAGACCTCTCCTTCCTCCACAGAAAATCCAGCATGCTAACCAGGAGGCTCTCCTGTACAAGACTTGGAACAGCCAGGCCATACTGAAGTGCATGGACAAGTTCAGAGAAGTGAGTGAACATGAAGGTGGTGGTCCCCTCTGGGAGAGAACAGGAGGGTGGGGGGGTCCCCAGGACCACTGGATCAGTCTGGTTCTGATCTGGCGCCCACGAGGTCTCTAACTCTGGTGTTAGCCTTCCATCTTGGCAGTGCCATTAATGTTCCTTGTCATTCATCTGAGAGAGGGATTAG
Source organism: Vicugna pacos (assembly GCF_048564905.1). Lineage (NCBI taxonomy): Eukaryota > Metazoa > Chordata > Mammalia > Artiodactyla > Camelidae > Vicugna > Vicugna pacos. The sequence goes on from NC_133005.1 coordinate 23,335,246, forward strand.
TGCTGGCCTAGGCCTTGGCTCATTCACCACCACCACTGGTCATGACCCATCAGCAGCATCACCAGGCATCACTCACATGACCATCACTACTGTCACCCCATCCCCTGTTTTCACCTCTGAATTCTTTTCATTGACCATCACTCATGACCAGTGTTAGCAAACTCCACCATCACCACCCTCTCGCCATCATTTTTATTATCTTGCACCTTCATCTGTCTTCTGGGTGAATGGCCTCTGTCATCTCCACCAGCCCCATTCATTCTGATTAGGAAGCACTGCCACCCCTTTACAACCTGTCTCTGTGCTCCACGGTCCCCTCACCCTTTCCAGCACCATCGAACATAGTCAGTAATCGTGAGCCGGCCCTGCCCTGCACGGAGGGGCCCGTCCCTGGAGTCCAGGAGTCCCAGTGCCAAAGCCCAGGACATTTCCCTTGACGTCTTTATTGCTCATCCAATTTGCACTTTTCTCCCTTTGGTTGGGGACTTCTCACCCTCCCCTGCTCTCCTCAGTTTATGGACCAGTTTGAGGAGGAAATAACCATCTTACGGGCCGAGATGGAACAGCTCCAGGCTCAGATCTGGGAACCCCGAGAGATCGTATTTGCGGACGTTCTGCTTCGGAGAGCCAAGTACGTGATCCTTTTGCAGCTGCCTCTTAAACCAGCCGGGCTCTGGGCTTGAAGAAGCTCGTTGTTCTCAGGGAAGGCAGCACCCTGTGCAGGGAAGCAGGAGACCTGGGATTGTGCCTCAGCCCTGCCACTGACCATGTGGCGGATGTGCCCTTTTCCATCTCTGGGCTGCGGGTGTCCCATCTGTGCCCAGAGGGCTGAGTTAGGAAATCTCTCTGAACCCTTCCAGTTCCCAGATTCCATGTTTCGACCAAGTGGGTGCACCCCTAAGCTCCTGGGTTGTTCAGGAAGGTGGAGCTGAGTGGGGTGGTTGGCTCCAGGGGAGAACAGTCTGGAAGACACATTGCAAGGTGAAAAAGATGTTTTCTTTGTGGGGCAGAATCCAGGGCCCCAAAGAAGAACTTCCTTCCTTCCAGAACCAGTTCTCTGCCCTCCGGGTCTGAGCTGGGGGTCCCCCCAGGCCGCGCCTCTCCAGATGGGGCAGATTCTGCCATTTGCAGATTATTTTTCTTCTTAGCTTCTGTGTCTGTCTCTTCTTCTTCCTTTCCTTCCTCCTCCGCTGCCTCCCCCTCTTCATTCTCCTCTTCTTTTCCTTAAAAAGTACTGTGTAATTTATGATGTGCCTACAGAGTCAGGCACTGTGAGTGCAAATGACCCTTGGCTCTGCCACTGTGGAGCCAAGGAGGGGACCAGACATTAACTGATAACAAGCCACAGACATGTCACGTCGCAGCTGAGCCCAGAGCCACTGAGGGAGAGGGATGGATATGGCCCTGGGAGAGCATATCTGGATGGTGAGGAGTCCAGAGCCATCAAAGAAGGTGTCCCTGAGAATGGGACATTTCTGAATTGAGGTCTGAAGATTCATAGGAGTTCACTAGGCAAAAGGGGCTTAATGGGGAACTGAAGGAATAGCATTTTGAGGCTGGTGTCTCAGGGGTGTGATAAGTAGGCAGCCAGGGTCCCTGTCTGAGCTCTGAACACTTTGGAATAAGACTGAAAGGGATGGGGGAGGGTCTAGCTCAGAAGTAGAGTGCGTGCTTAGTGTGCATGAGGTCCTGGGTTCAATCCCCAGTACTTCTGTTAAAATAAATAAATATAAATAAACCTAATTACCCCCCCAAAGTAATAAGGTAAAAAAATGATTTCTCCCCCAAATGAAAAGATTGAGAGAGAGAGGAGAGAGAGAGGATGTCCTGGAGCCTCATAAATGTTCATGCTGATCACTGAGATGGGAAAATAGCGCAGATGGGGACCCATTGCTCTTGCTACTTTGATGGACAGACTAACATCTGTCATTTACTGAGTCCATGTTACCTGCCAGCACCATCTCCTTTAATCCTTTTATTGAGGACAGAGGTTGAAATTACTCCCCCATTTGACAGATGAGGACACAGAGGCTGGCCTGGGGTCTGTCACATAGTGAATGCTTGTTACATAGGTGCCAGTGGGAGGAGGGAGGCTCAGAGAGGAGGAGCCGTGATTCTGACTCCAGAGAGTGCTTGTCCTGAGGGGCCCCTCGTATTTCAGAGCTGACTTCCTGCTCCCTCTTGACCTCAGACCTCTGTCAGGGAACACGGGTCCTGCTGAACCAATTCCTTTTTCATTTTGGTGTGTGTGTGTGTGTGTTGGCGCTGCACGGTCACAGGTTCTGTTTTGGAATGGGGCTCCCCAGTTGAGTATATGTTCTACTTTTTTTTTTTTTCCCTTAACAGAGGCACTGGGGATTGAACCCAGGACCTGGTGCACACCAAGCATGCGCTCTACCCCTGAGCTGTACCCCTCCCCACCCAGCACCAATGTTCTAAAGAGCAGGGCTCCCCTGCTTGGCTTCTCACACCCCTCTTTGCTCTTCCACACCAGGTGCACCCCGGACATGGACGTTATCCTCAACATCCCCGTGGAAGAGCCGCTGCCTTTCTAGATTCCGGGGCCTTGGGCCACCCTTTTTCCCGGTCTCTTCTCCAACCTGGAGTCTTGAGTTCTCTCCTTCCAAGACCACGCCCCCATTCAGCTCCTGGTCTGCAGTTCCTCCCTCCCTCCCTCCGTCCTTTCTTTCTGGTTGGTGCTGCTACTTGGGCGAGGTAGGAATTCCTAGTCAAGTCCTATTTACCAATAAACCTGGATTTGCATTTGTTCTCTGCCAGTGCTTGGGGGGTTCCCAGCGAGGCCTTGAGAAGCAGCGGTAGGAATGGACTTTGTCTTAAGATCAGGGGTGGGCAACTGTGCTGATGGCATCTGGGGCTCCACACTTCTCGGGAAGCGCTGGAGTGACCCCCCTGCCTGAGTCTCCTGAGTCCCCAGCCGCCCCCATCCCTGGTGCAGTGGGGCCCAGCTTTCCCTTCTGATTGGTGCCCAGACCCACTGAGGCTGGTGCTGGGATGGTGGGGAGATTCCTCGGGTTTGATCTCCCTGGGAACTTGCTGGGCCTTCATTGCTGCTGGCCATCTCTCTTCCAGTCCAGCTGTCTGCCTGTCTTTCCACAGCTTCATGGCCTCTACCCACACTGTGTGTGGACGTGAGCACAAACTCATCCTCAGGGCCTAGCTGACCCCATTCCCTGCCACGTACTCTTCTGTGGGGGACTTAGAGGTGTGCCGCCTGGGCCCCCTTCACACAGGGGCTCGTGGCTTCAGTTACAGGGTCGGAGGGCCGTTGGCAGGTGTCCTCCCGTGGTCAGTCCCTTCTGGGTGTGCCTGAGCTGCGGAGAGCCACCTTCTCCAAAGCCAGGCCCCTTCCCTCCTCCAAGGACTGCTTGGCGTGCAAACCCCAGAGGCCACTCTGGCTGCAGAGGTCCCTGTGCGGTTGGCTGAAGCTGCCTGCTTGCTTCTCCTCGTTCCTCCGTCGACCCCAGGGGCAGTCATTAGTAAACTTCCTGCACCCTACAGTCTGTCTCCGAGTGGGCTTCCCTGGGGACCCAGGCTGCCACCCAGAGCTTCTGGTCCCTCTCAGATCCACTCTGTGTGTTAGGAGACTGGTGACAGGTAACAAAACACCCAACTCCAATTGGCCTACACAATAAAGGGCTCAGGTAAATAAATATTCTAGGCGGGGTAAGGCTTCATCCAGAATCAAGTGATGACACCGAGGACCTAGTTTCTGTTTCTCTACTTTGTTCTCCAGAGTGTTTTTTCTTGCTCCTTGTGGTCCCAGTGTGGTCCCAGCACAGCTGGCAGTCTCCTGTGCTGTTTGGATTCCTTGTTCATGTCCTGCTGGAAAGAATGCATCTCTGCCCCAGAATTTTCAGCCGAAGTCTTAACATTCACTGTGACTGGACTGGCATATATATATATATTTCATGATACTATTAATACTATTAATGATACTGTTTAATGATATATAAATATATATAATGATACTATTACTTTAACCAAATATAATTTAAAAAATCAGATAAATCCCATTAACCCTTTTACTATGTGTGCCTTTCCCCCACTTCTTGCTATACAGTAGGTCCTTGTTGTTTATCTATTTTATATATAGTAATGTGTATATGTTAACGCCAAACTCTTAATCTGTCTCTCTCTACCCGTTTCCCCCGGTAACCACAGTTTGTTTTCTATGTCCGTGCGCCTGTTTCTGGTTTGTAAGTAAAATTTGTAAGTTCACTCTTAACCACTGTCCCGTCAGGAGCTCAGCTGGGCTGGAGAGAGGGCAGAGCCACCAGGTGTCAGAGGAGCCAGTTAAGAGAAGTCCAAATTGCAGTAACAGGCAAGCTTGGATAGTAGAAGCAAGAGGCTAAACTGAAGAAGCACTGACATCTACCCCTTGGATTTTCCCCCTGGAACAGCACCATTAGGGCAGGTGGATCAGCACCTGGGATGGTCTCAGCGCTGGGGGAGCCCCCAACAGAAGGCTCCTGCAGTTTATGAACTTGGGGTCCAGGTTGGGTGGGGAAGGGAGTAGCGGAATCATCAGGATCATCAGGAATCCAAATCAGCACACTTGGGGTGGTGGGGGGAGGGAGAAACATTTGATAACAAAAGAATCCCACCCTATTATCTGTCTTCTGTCCACCATCTTGATTGGAGTACTGGAAGGCGGCGGGAGAGAGAGGGAATAGGTATAGGGGGGTCCGGAGGAGGGGAAATCAGGGCTAGGTGTTACCTTTGATGGCAAGAACAGGCAACAGGAGTGTCTCCAGAGCGTTTTGCTAAGGTGCAGGTGCCCGGAAGAGGGAGAACTGAGCATGGGAGGGATTGTGGGCAGGCATGACCCAGGCGCTATTCGACGACCAGGCACTATTTTTTTAATTTTAGTAGGGGCTGTAAGAAAAGCGTGTTCTGGCATTCAGTGAGGCCAGCCCGTTGGGTAAATGGAAGTGTCCTGTTCTAATTCCCATCTCTTTGTGTACCTTGTAAAGTGCATTGTGAGCCTTGATCTGAATCTGGTTTAGGTCACCAGTAGGAATTCGGAGGGCTTTGGTAAGGCCTTGAACAGCGGCGTCCCACCCGGAGTGTCCAGTATATGCCTGCCTTAAGGCGGGGTGTTGACCACGGCGTGGCATACCGAATGTCTCCAACAGATGGCGGTAAAGGGCCAATAAAATGAACCTGTCAACGGCCTGAAGGACGGGCCCCAAGGGAAGGGATGGTAGCTTCTAAATCGCCCATGGCGCGTTTTATTGTAGCCTTCTCAGTTGGAGATTTTGGTCGTTAGTGTGGCGAGTGGGAGGCTTTTGTTACGCGCCCATTGCTATTATCTGCTCCCTGCTGACGGGAGCGGGCCTCCAGCCTCATCTGTCACCATTTTTTCTCCCGTCCCTGTTTCCCATCCCGAGCCTTTCTTCTTCCTGTCAAACAAGCTCGTTTCCTGCTCAGCCTTTGCACTGGCTGGTCCAGTGCTCTGAATGCTGTTCCCAGGGTCGGTCTTGCCTGACGACCATTTTTCTAAGGTAGTTCTTTCCATCACATCACTCTGTTTTGGTTTTTTTCCTAAAAAAATTTTTTTTTGAAGTGTAGTTGATTTACAATGTTAGTTTCAGGTGTACAGCAAAGTGATTCAGTTATACCTATACATACACATATATATTTTCTTTTCCATTATATGGTATTATAAGAAATTGAATATAGTTCCCTGTGTATACAGTAGGTCCTTGTTTTTTATCTATCTTATATATAGTAAAGTGTCTGTTAATCCCCAACCCCTAATTTAATCCATGTTGCTGCAAATGGCATTATTTCATTCTTTTTTTTTTATGGCTGAACAATATTCCTATATATATATCTATATATATATATAGATATCACATCTTTATCCAGTCATCTGTCACACAACACTTTCTAAGGTTTGCATTCTTAGCAAAAAAAGATGCATAAGCTGAAAGAAGCATTCTTACTCGTCAGAACACATGAGTGAGTTCTGGAAGTGCAGCTTCACGGCTACGACATTCTGTGAGTAATCGTACAATGCTGGGTGCCTACTCTTATTACGGGGCTAGGTTCCCATTCCAGCAAGGTCAGGGCGGCTCAGCCATGGGAGATAAATGGAGTCCCTAAATGTTTCCATTTGCTTAATTGACATGCCTAGCTCAGTGGGAATGTCGGCACTCCTGTGAAGAAATGAACAGTTCTCACCTGTCCAGCAGCGTCAAGTTCAGATTATTCTGATGTTTTGTCACATCAGTAAAAATAATTACCTTGTTCTCCATGGGAGCCAGGGCTGGCTTCATGGGTGTGTGACCTGTGCTGTCACACAGGTCCCCATGCTCAAAAGAACTCTCTGCTTGGTTTAATAGTCTGCTATAGCTGTCTTGAAATTCTTCATAATTTTAGAAAAAAGGCCCCACATTTTTTCTTTTGTGCAGGCCCTGTGAATTATGTGTCTTGTACTGACTGGAATCCAAGAAGTTGAATCTCATTTTCTTGAAATCCCCTCATGTTTTGATTTGCAGAAGCAGCTCAATGCGTTCTTCATCAGATTTATGCCACCAGCCTGCATGTCTCCCATCTGATCCTATGAAAATGAATGCATTTCTGTGTTGTGTTTCATAGCCTCTGGACACCCTGGATGATGATTATGGGCAGGACCATCGAGCAAGGCCATCTTTCACTTCTTTCATCATCTTGTTTGATTGATAAATGATCCTATGGAAGAAGAGCTTGGATGACTGCTGGAGCATTCGCTTTTGGTTTGCATTGCTCTAGTGAACTCAGCTTTTCACGTTCATGCTAAATTTTAAAAATTATTTACTGGCATGCCCAAAGAGTTTTAGATGCAAAAATCAGGCCCAAAGCTTTTGCTAAAAATATCAAGAGGGAGACGCTTTGTTCAGAGGTCACAGTTGAATGCTTCTTAGAGGGACCCTTGTCTAAGGAAAAATGATATCAATGATAGAACCTGGAGGAGTTTGAATGCCAGGTGGGGAAACAGTTCTTTCCAGCTATAAGATACATGAAGGACCTCCCCAAGCATCCTCTCCTCCTTCACAGAGTTGTTTTTGGAAGCCATGACATCTTGAAATTAAACAAGGTTTTGTAGGGGGCAGTGATCAAAGGCGCCTGCCCAGGAGGCAGAAGGAAAGAACTGTAAGTGTCTTAGGAGACCTTCAAACTCCTTTTGACTTGAAAGGAAAATATACCCATGAGTGAGAAAACCTCACAAGTGGTTAGCCTATTCAAAGACATTATTTAATACCAGAATCACTTCCTCCAACATTTTCTTATTGTAATAGGCAAGAGCAAACCTGACTTCATGTTAGATCTGTTCCTTTAGCTCTAATCCTGTGCTCTGTTTTCTGTGCTTAGTCATCCTGGTTCTGCACTTTTTGTAAAAGCATGTTGCCTATAGCCTGAAATATATAGGCTAGCCCATTCTGAAAACTCTGACCTTTAAGAGTATGATACTTTCCCATTCATACAGAGTTTTTACTCATACAGAGTTTCCATTCCATTCATAAAAAGTTGCAGAACAGAGAATAACACTTGTCTTATTGGAGGTTTGCAGGAACACTGTGATCTGACCTATGTGGACAGCTGCAAGAACAAAACATCCTGACACCAAGAAGTTTGCAACAACTAGCTACATTCTGGGTCCTAAGGACAGTGAGGAGCAGAGCACCCCGTTGACATGTGTTGGACATTATAACCTGAGCAAGAAAGAAACCTTTTTCTTTAATACCATTGAGATTTCAAGGTTGTTGTTACTGCAGCATATTCTTTCCTAGCTGTCCTCAAAGTGTGGGCAGTAGACTCCTGAGGACCCGCTAAACCCCTTAAGGTGGTCCTCAGAGGGACCAAACTATTTTCATAATAATACAAAGGCATGATTTGCCTTTTTTGCAGTGTTGACATTTGTATTTGTGGTGCAGAAGCAATAGTGAATTTAAAACTGCAGGGGAGGGTATAGCTTAAGTGGTAGAGCGCATGCTTAGCATGCTCAAGGTCCTGGGTTCAATCCTAGTACCTCCATTTAAAAAGTAATTAAATGAATAGACCTAATTACCTCCCCTCCAAAAAAGGAAAAAACAAAACAAACAAACAAACAAAAAACTGCTGGCACCATCGCATGAAGCAAGGTGGTGGTACTCGTTTGTATTCTCATCACCTTCCTTCCCAATAAAAACAAATGAGCAAGCAAAACACCCGAACAAACCCCCGAAACTAGTTTTACTTAAGAATGTCTTTGATGAAACTGATAGTTTTTCTCAATTCATCCCTCGAGTACACATCTTTTTAGTATTCTGTATGATGACATGGGAGGTACATCAAAAGCAATTTTGAAATACAATGGTTGTCTCACTTGTGCTATTGGTGAGCTGGCCTAGCCACTCTGTCCATGAAACATCGTTTTCATGTGGATGAAGGACTTGCAGACAAACTCTGGCTATCCGGACTTTGGTATTTGCTAGATTTTTTTTTTTAAACAGATGATTCAAGTGAGCCAGTCACTTCAGGGACAATGACTGATAGTGTTTGTTGGCTTTGACAAAATTCAAACTATATCCACCATTATGAGCCTGAAGTTTCTCAGGTCTTAACGACTTCTCTATAAGTGCTGATATTAACCAATATATCATGATATTGTATAATGAAACATGTCAAATGTGGATGAGCTGCATAACTCATTGAACCAGTCTTTTCCAAATGACCAATGCATGAAGTGACCAAATCTTGCATGGGAAACAGATCCATTTAAAGAACAAAACAGACCAATACATTTAATGCAACAGAGTACAAGAAATTTCTTTGATATGATTTCAGGCTCCATGCGGCAACTAACCTTTAAGAAACTACCACTTGTTTGGGTTTGGATGTAATAGCAAAGAAGACTAGCCACAAATATCTTAAAAGGCTATTAAAATACTCTTCCCTTTTCCAACTACATGTATTTCAACCAGATTGACATAGGCAGCAGAATGAATACAGAAACAAATATGAAATTACTGATGTTTTCTATTAAATCTCAGAAAGAAATTTGTAGAAATGAAAAGAAGTCATTTTCTCCTTCAAATATTTCAAAATATGCTTATTTTTTCATGCTATATTTATGTTAGCATGTAATGAGTTTATAATAGCTATTTAAAAATCAATCAATACAGAAATGTTAAAAATTTTAGTTTAACTTCAAATGTGGTCATTATTGATAGACATAACCCACATAAACAAAAGCTCTAGCTGTATCTCAGAAATTAACACAACATTGTAAACTGACTATACTTCAATTAAAAAAAAAAAGAGAATTGTAGAGGGAGAGGGTATAGCTCAGTGGTAACAGTGTGTGCTTAGGATGCACAAGGTCTTGGATTCAGTCCCCAGTCCCTCTATTAAAAAATAAATAAATAAGCCTAATTACCTCCTCCCTGTCCAGAACAAAAAGAAAAAAGAAAAAAAAGACTTGTAATTTTTAGCTACATAATTTAAATTTTTTTATTTGATCATTTATCTGTTCATTCAACAAATATTCTTTGAGCACTACTATGTGCCAGTTATTTTTCTAGGCCCTGAGATTTCAGCAGTTAATAGAAGAGATAAAATGACCCACCCTTACATGCAACCCAATGTTCATAGCAGCACTATATACAATAGCCAAGACATGGAAGCAACCTAGATGACCATTGACAGATGACTGGATAAAGAAATTGTGGCATATTTATACAATGGGCTACTACTCAGGCATAAAATAGAATAAAATAATGCCATTTGCAGCAGCATGAATGGACCTAGAGATTGTCATTCTAAGTGAAGTAAGCCAGAAAGAGAAAGAAAAATACCATATATCACTCATACGTGGAATCTAAAAAAAAAAATGGGAAAAAGGACACTATGAACTCATCTATAAAACAGAAACAGACTCGCAGACATAGTAAACAATCTTAAAGGGGGTGGGAAGTGATAAATTTGGGAGTTTGAGATTTGCAAATGTTAGCCACTATATATAAAAATAGATTGTAAAAAGTCAACCTTTATGAGATTTACATTCTGGTGTGGAGGGGGAATGAAAAATAGACAAAACAAATATGTAAAATCTTTAACATGTTAGAGGGCTATGGAGAAAAATATGACAGGAAAAGGGAATAGGGAATTCCTAGGGTGAGGCTATTCCATTGTAAATAGGGCAGTCAGGGAAGGCCTCACCATGTGACATTTGATCAATGACCTAAAGGAAGAGAGATGAGGAGCCATGTGGATCCTTGGAAAGGTCACCTCAGTCACAGGAACTGCAAGTGCAGGAGCCTGTCTGGGTACCTTCCAGGAGCATCCAGGAGACCAGCTCGGTTGGACTGGTTTATTGCGAGCAGCATTATTGGATAGTTTATTACCATTATTAATAATATACTTTATGTAATTTTTCCTTGTCTTCCTAATTATCTACTGGCCCTAGATATGGATCCTAACTTTTCCCTGGTGTATCTGGATGGATATAAGCTATTTTACTGGAGAATTTTGGTTGGTATCATCTTCAGAATGTCCCCTATAATGTGTATCTCTGACTGTTTAATTATTCCTATTATCTCAGATAGCAGGTACTGTCATTCTGAGGATGTATCCCTCAGTTTTATGAGGCAAGTGAGAGAAGATCCAATATTTAGAAACATTAAGGCTTTTGTATATAGATGCTACAGGTGGAAGAAGGTATTCGTTCACTCAGCAAACATTTACTATTTGCAAGGCCTTGTTCTAGGCTCTTGAGCTGTATCTGTAAAGAAAACAGACAAAGATTCCTGCCCTTATGAAGCTTGATTATTAAGTAAGGAGAGGTAGAGACTCAATGACAAACATCACAAGGAAGTAAATTCTGTGCCATATTAGAAGGTAATGCGATGGAGAAACCTGCGGCCTTGATTGTCGTGATGGTTTCACAGGTGTACACTTAATTCATCAAGTTGTATACACACTAAACAGCTACAGCTTTCTGTATGTCAGTTATACCTCAATAAAGTGATCTTTAAAAAAAGAAGGTGACAGCAGGCGAGCTGCGCGGCCGCGCGTGGCGGGAGGGCCTGGGCGGGGCGCGGGCGGCGACCTGGGCGGAGCCCCGCGTGGAGGTCTCGCGGGCGCTTCCCGCGACGGCCGAAGTTTCGCGAAACCTGGGCGAAGAGGCGCCACTGGGGTACTTTTCTTTCCAAGATGGCAGCCTGTGGCCGCACACCGCTGTGGGACGTGTACGGGGCGATGCTGAGGGAGAGCAAGACTTCAGCGCCTACAGCTATAGACGGAGGAGGAGGAGTTTCCGCTCTGGCGTGGACCCAAGCTTGTGGAGACGCTGAAGTGACCTTACGCCGTCAGGAGGATGAGAGATGCCTTCAGAGAAACCAAGCCCTAGTGAATAAAGCCAGAGGAGACCTTGGAGTAATACGCCGACAGGTCCACATTGACCAATGTATTCGACTGACAACTTGCCGTTGAAAATCAAGAGAAGCCCAGGACCCCGGGAGCCGGGACCGGCCACCGGCAGCAGCGTGGACCTCCCAGGGGCCTGGGGGCTCCCCGCAGACGCCGGGGCTCTTACTCTGCCTGCCCTTTAGGAGCTGAGCTACTGGGCGAGGCTTCGATCCTTCCGCAGCCTGGGTGAAAAGGGATGGCTGTCTCTCCGTGGTTCAAGTGTTAGAATGAAGAGCTGGAGCGCCTCAGAATAACGCTGTGTATTATTGTGTCTCCTCCCGCCCCTCTCCTGTCTCCTCAGCCCTTGTAGGGAGCATTTGCAGACTTTGTTTCTTGGTCCTTGACAATAAATAGAAATGTCTCCCCCCCCCCCCAAAGAAGGTGACAAATAGCATGGAGGAAAAAAGAGTAAGGAGTTCTGACTTAAGTCTTCGTAATTTTTACACGTAAGTACATCATTAAATAAAAATCCCTTCTTTTTGTAGTGATCAAAAATTAAAATTCCGTGGCCAGTACTCTTTTGCCTTCACGTTTAGACCCACAGAATCTACCTAGATAATAACCTAGGAAGATTAAACTGGTGATTATCAGGGTAACTTTTTTTCTAATGTCAGGATCTTAGTAATTTATTTGAAGGATTTCTTCTTTTCTTCTTTCCTAGATGAACCATTTTTTAAAAAATTGAAGTATAGTCATTTATAATGTGTTAATTTTTACTGTAGAGCATAATGTTTCAGTCATACATATACATATATTCGTTTTCATATTCTTTTTCATTGTAAGTTACTATAAGATACTGAATATAGTGCCCTGTTTGAAGGCTTTCTTCTTTGACAGAAGAGAGATTAGTACTGTAAATATTTTGTCTCTATTTCTTGTCTTATTTTTTGGTATTGGTTGTGGTAACATCAGATCACATAACAAACCAATTTGGAAATCCAGCATCTTAACCTAATAACTTACTCTCCAAATTTATCCTCATTCACAAGGTGAAGGGTGGTTTGTTCCTCTATGCAGTTATTCTTCCACTTAGACCCACAAGGATGGAGGCACTACCATCTTTAGCAAGTGGTTACCAAGGTCACCCTGGGTATCACCATCCTCCTGAATGATATTCCATTAAAGAGAGTGAGATTTTACATAGAAGGACTTTCCAGGTCACCAAGAAGTAGGATAACTCCCTTCCACTTACATTCTTCTGGCCAGAACTCAGTCACATGACCCTCTTAACTGCAAAGACCTTCGTGAGGTGTAGTCTATGGGTGTACCCAGGAAGGAAAGAAAATAGTTTTGATGAACAGCTAGCCTTGTTTTGTCACTTCCTGTGGAAAAAGATAATGGTCATTTCTTTAGCAGGGAAAGGGTCAGTGTGTTCTTTTTGCTCTAAGGGCTGTAATCCCACATTTGGCTTCCCTGGACCAAGGTGGTAACTGGAGAAACAGATACGGAGTTGGTATTTCATGTGGTCAGAGGTTGCAGGTGGCTGTCGTTACCCCATGCAAAAGGCTTGTCATCTTTTCTTTGAAAAGAATGAGTCCCGAGACCACTGTTTACAATTTTAAAAAGTCCAAATAGTAAAGTGTTTCAGTTAGTTATTTTCCTCTTTTCTGATTTTTCTCATTCTTCCTCTCACTTACAACTCCTATTACTATTTTAAATCTTAGTTTAACATCCTATTAACATCTAATCTTAATATTATTTATATTGTCATATCAAAGAATATGTTTAAATTGTAACATTATTTAAAACTTAAAACAATCTTAATTAGAAACAATTAAATCTGAAGTAAGTGTATTATTAAGATAATACCTATAATGCACAATTTCACTTTGGAGTTTAGAAAAGAAAACGTGTTTATATTTAGACTATGTATACTGATAAAGCTTACCCAGAGACATGGGATGATGGTGTATCTTTTTCTTTTAACTTTTTATAATTTGATGACTTTGGAATTAAATTCCAATTTAAAAACATCTTTAGATGTACACAGGTACTTATCATTGTATTGCATTAAAGCCTCAAAAGGCATTTTAAAATAGCAGAAAATATAACATCTCAGTGCAAATAATATTAATTGGAAATCTGTTCTTGTTTGCTGTTGCTTTAGAACAAATCACCATAGACTTAGCAACTCAAAACACCATACATATTTATTAACTTACAGTTCTGTGGGTCAGAAGTCCAAGTGGGCTTAAATGAGTTCTGTGCTTAGGGTATCACAAGTCTGACATCACGTCTTGCCTAGGGGCTCTCAGAAAGAGTTGTTGAAGTTCCTTTCTCCTTGTTTCCTTTCTGGCTGCTGCTACCTGGGGACTGCTTTCAGGTCCCCACCTTCCTTGTCATCCACCATTCAGGCAGGCAGGGATGTGTAATGTTTGTCATGCTTCAAATCTCTCTGACTCCTGCTACCAGTCAGAGAAAAGTCCCTTTAAAGACTCACCTGATTAAATCAAACTGACGCGGCTAATCTGTATATTAAGGCCAACTGACTTGGGACTTTAGTTATACCTGCACAATCCCTTCATAACAGTACTTAGGTCAGTGTTTGATTGAATAATCAGGGGACAGGAATCTTGAGGGTGGGGGCAATGTTAGAATTTTGCCAACCACAAAACCCATGTTTCCATTAACATTTACATATGCTTGAGTGTCATTTTACGTAACGAAAAGTCTAATGCTTTATGGAAAGGCAAAGGGAATTAAAATGTTCATAGGCAGTTTTGCTTTAGTGTAAAAAGCTAACTTAAAAAAAACGGAATAAAATATGCCTTGTTTGTACTTTAAAAACTTTTTACATTAAGTAATCAATACACCATTGTAAAAGAATTGAAGCATATCTGTGATCACTTCCTTAAAACAATTACATTTACAACTATTCAGCAATAGGTATTTTTCTTTTTGCCAGTTGTAAAATTAAGTATTGAAATTCTAAAACTGAATATTTTAGACTTAAAACATTAAAATTCATACGTGCTTGTTTGCAAATTTGGGGATTTCCTGGGTGAAATCTGAACCTGGCTGCCAACACGGAAGGCAGGGAGAGACCTAAGAATGAAGCAGCCACTCCAGATTGGTAGGTGACAGGTTTAATAAGCAAGGGAATTTACATAGAAGGCTTATCTTGGGTGGCTGCAAGATGAATAGATCTCCACACCCACCAAAATCTGAAGAATTTGGAGCGAGGCCCTTATGGGGTTCACAGTCTAGGTGGTCTCTACAACCCATTGCTCTCTCAAGGCTGCATCCTTGAAATGGCAAAAAGAGGGGGAGAATCAGAGGTGGGTTGAGGGGGACTGAGTGGAGGAGTAGAGTGACTTTGAGACCCTGGGCCCTTGGGCTGAGGCATCAGTGGCTGAAAAGGAAATTGAAAAAAACCCCAGAAAGTTTAAATGGAATTGTTACGAAGATCTGCTGAATAGTGGTGGTGCAGAATGCCTCCCACAGCTCCCTGTGCAGTCTTCAGTAAAACATTTATTCCTCATGACTGCATTGTGGAGTGAAATCTATTTTGGGAGGCATTCTACTTCATCTTTGAGTAGAGTGTGGAGCAAAAAGTGTAGCTATTGATTAGACCCCAGCATTTTAAGTGCCTGTTTTTGTGTGTATTTTTGTTATAAATGGGGATCAACTTATATATATGATTTTTAAATTATTCTTTGAATTAACAACACTTTTGGATTCCTTCTCTACGACTGAAGAAAACTCTAAATTTATTCCTTTTAAGGGATGCATAGCATTCCACATCATGAATATAGAGCTTCTTAATTTAGCAAGTCCCTCATTCCTGGGTATTTAGGCAGCTTCCAGCTTTTCATTATTTTAAACTATGCTGCTAGGTTTATGCTTGTACATACATTATTATTTTAAAATATGAATTCTGGTTAGTTCCTCAGAATGTATTCCTGAAATTAGAATCTCTGAGCCAAAGAACATGAATGTTTGTAAGGTTTTGAATAGCTAAATGTCCTCCAGAATGTGACCATTTAGCCCTAAATAGGAATGTCTGATGGTAAGACTGTTTCTGTTTATACTTTGTTAGACTTGGGTTTGCAAATCTTTTGAATCTCTGACCAACTGATAAAAAAATGAGATCTCATTGTACTTTGAATTTGCATCTATTTGGTTACAAGTAAGATGGATTTTTTTTTCCTCCCATATTTTTGGGCTATTTTAACAGTTAAGTTGCTAGTTCATGTTACTTACCCATTTTCTTTAAGGGATTTCATGTTTTCCGTGTGACTTTATGTTAACTTGTTCTATTTTAAGGGTATCAACACCTCATCATATATGTCTCAATTTGTTATTTATCTTTTTTTGGAGGGGGAGGTAATTTGGTTTGTTTATTATTTATTTACTTGTTTACTTATTTTTTAAATGGGGGACCCAGGGATTGAACCCAGGACCTCATGCATGGTAAGCACGTGCTTTACCGCTAAGCTATTCCTGCCGCCCTGTCATTTATCTTTTAACTATTTATGATACTTTAATTTTTCTCTTTCATTTTGAGATTTATTTTATTTTAATAGTTTTTTTTTGAGTTACAATTGATATACAATGAACTGCACACATAGGAAGTGTACTGTTTGGTAAGTTTTGACTCATGTAGGCGTCTGCTAAGCCATCACCACAACCGAGATAGTGAAATACCCGTCACCCCTCCACATGTCCCCATGCGCCTTTGTGATCCTTCCCTCCAGTCCTTCCCACCCATCCCTCATATCCCCAGGCAACCCCTGATCTGCTCTCTGTCCTTAGAGCTTTTCTTTGAATTTTCTAGGATTTTGTATACATAGAATCATACAGAATACACTTTTTTGAGGTAATTAGTTATTAAAAGAAATACAAACTAAACCCACCCTGATATACCACTACACACCTGGTAGAATGATCAAATTTAAAAAGACTGACCATAGCAGATGTTGGTGAGGATGAGGAATAACTGAAACTTTCATATGCTGCTGGTGGGAATGTAAAACCACATAACCATCTTGGGAAACAGTTTGGTATTTTCTGAAAAAGTTAAACATTCACCTACCATGGGACCCAGCCATTCCACTCCTAGGCATTTACCTAAGAGAAAAAAAGCATAGATCCATGCAAAGACTTGTATATGGGTGTTCACAGGTTTATTCGTCATAGCCCCAACCTGGAAACAACCCAAATGTTCATTGACAAATCAGTGGATGAATAAGCTGTGGTAAAGTCACACAGTGAAATAGTGTACATAAATAAAAAGAAATGAACTATTAATACATGCAACAATATAGATATATTTCAAAATGATGTTTTTTGAAATCCAGGTTAATATTTTCTGCTATGTAATCAGTTTATTTTTACATGAATTTCACCTTTGTTGTCATACTTAGCACTTCCTCACTCCCAAAATAAATATTTGACTATGATCTTTTAATACTTTAATTTTTTTACACCATCATTTTCAAACCATCGGAAATTAATTTTGGTCTAAGAGAGGAGGTAGGGAATTGGTATTTACAGTTTTTTGGTAGGGTTAGCTAATTTCCAGGATGGCTTTGAATTGTTTTGGCCTGAGGATCCTGGCTTGTTCTTCTCAGATGGAATTAACAGACATCAAACTCTAAGAGGAAATTTATGCAGGATCCTGCTTTCCAACCAAATAAAAAAGTTATTTTCATTGTATGACTTGAAGAGACATTTTTGATATAATGGCAACAAATGACAAGTGGCAAGAGTATAAATGCTATTTTGAATACTATTATTAGTATATACTATTATTCTATAAACACTTCCATTTGTCCATATGTATACATGTTATTAGTGTATAATATTTCATCATTTAGAATTTTCCTGTTTTCTTGCCATTTTTTGGTTTTTATTGCTTTTATTATGAAAAGTATCAAATATGCACAAAAAGATAGAATAAGATAATGAGCCCCCAATTACCTAGCACTTAGATTTGAATAAAACAATATTTTGCCAACATTGTTTCACCTACTACCCCCATCCTTTCTGGCCCTGCACAAACATTTTTTTCTGGATTATTTTAAGCAAAGCCCGCCATCCCATTTTTTTCCTACCCATAAATTCTTGCCATTTGAAATAACTTTGCATTGAACACCTTTGTGCTCTAAGCTTTTTGCTTCTTTTGAATAACTTAACAGTGGCTAGATTCCCAGAAGTGGTGTTAACGGATTGAACAAATAGAAGTTCTCTTTCTTTGTTCTTGATTCCACTCGGCTTTCCCACAGGGTTATGCCAGTTTTATACTATGGGTAGGCACATCTGAGTCACCAGTCTCATCGCAGCCTTGCTTTCAGAGAATATTAACCATCTTATTACCCAAATGAGTAAATGAATACCTCGTCAGTCGGTCTCCCTGGCAAACCAGACCCACCCGGTCAGCCCCTTTCTCCCTCTCCTTATGCTCTGTGGCAGCCCTGGGGCGCACCACTCAGCTCTCCCTTCAGGAGAACTGCTTTGAGGATGTAGTTGGTGGAGCGCCTCCAGCTGCCATACTCCCAGATCTACAGTAGTGTTCACCCCAAGGTCATGTTCCTTGGAGGCTGCTCCCAGCCAATAACTGAACCCAGTGGGACCCGAGAGCCTGCCTGGCCGACCCTGCCCTGGGTGGGACTCCTCTGAGGAGCAGTTCTTGTTTTGGGTCTTTCCTTGGGCCTGGCTGAGACTTTCTTAGATCTGTAGCCTCAGGCTTCTCCTATCCAATTGTCCATCTGTCTATCTCTCCTTTTACAGCATTGTGGTCTGAAGGCTCTCCCTGCCTCCTCCTGCCCCCTCTCACTTCCCCCCATCACCAGTGTTTCCCCTCAATAACTCTTTTTGTGTCTAATTCTGTCTTGGCATTGGCTCTTGGAAGATCCAAGTTGAAGACCCACAAGTCCACATGGCAGTTGTTCTTGTAAGATAGATACAAACTCCAGACTATTTATTGAGTGGATGACAGAGTGATAGAGAAAACAGGAGCTTTCAGGCTGGTCATAAACTGAAGCCCCAGAGGAAGGAAGCCCCAGCGATTTATAGGGAAGTGATAGTACTTTGAATCCACGGAGCGATTATATTGTAGCGATTTCTTGCTGCTTGTTTTGGCTTCTTGAGTTTTCTGTGCATTGATTCTTAGCTTTATGGACAGGTGGTGGCACAATGGGCTCTGGTATTAAGTGGCCTTTGACACAGCACTGTTTGTACCTGTCACACATGAACATCGCTCTTTCCTGGGAGCCGCAGTGGAGCCTGCAGTGTCCTGGGACCTTACGCCCACAAATTGTCCCGCCCCCACTGGCTGCAAGGAAGAGGAAAAGATGGAGAATTCCAGGTTAGAAACAACAGAAGGACTGACGAGGGTTGGGGGCTTTTTATTCTCAAATGTATGCTTGAGATATCGTGCAAATGAGGCTTGAGAAGGACTCTGAAGAGGAGACAGACTCTCTCTTGTTTGATGGTCCCTGGCAACTCCGACAACTCTTTGTCTGCTGGCATCTGCATCTTTGCAGCTAGTTCAGGCCTGTAGTTTTGCTACAGTTGGTAGCACAGACAGTATGAGTGAAAATAGAGGGTGGGGAGCCAGGTCTTCATTGACAAGGAGGAACTTGAACAATTGAAAGGGGAATTGGGGCTGTTCTTACTCATCCCATATGCTCTTCTTTTAAAAAAAATTTTTTTAACTTTATTTCATTTTTCCCTCTTTAATATAGGCACTGGGGATTGAACCCAGGATCTCGTGCACGCCAAGCACACACTCTACCACTGAGCTATCTCCCCCGACCGTATCCACTCCTTTTAAGGGTGTTTCTGCTTTATTTGTTCTCAGGGAACATAAAATTGTAAATATCAGTCAACCCAGGGCAAAAAAAAAGTCAAATCATTCTCTAAAAGCAGTAAAGGGGAAGTAACATTTGCTATTCACAAGGTATTTTTGCATTTGTGCACTGTTGTTACCAAGGACCATCTTCTGGTCAAATCTGCAGGCTTTTTTTTTTTAATTTTGTGGGGGAGGTAATTAGCTTTATTTATTTGTTTTAATGGTGGTACTGATTTAATGGAGGTGCTGATTAGGATTGAACCCAGGACCTCGTGCGTACTAAGCACACGCTATACCCCTCCCTCCCCCGGGAGGGCTTTGTCTCAGCGCTCAGTGTCGGCCACAGGCCCACAGCACAGGCAGCTGAACAGACACCTCCTCTGGCTTTCTTCACACCCCCTGCCTGGTTCTCTGATTTCTCTCTCTCTGTCTGGCTCTTTGTTCTCTCCTCGCCCCAGAGTTCGAGCTGAGCACCTTATTGCCATCCTGTGTGAACTTGCCCTCTAAGAGATCTCCTCGTCCTCTCCACCAGCCCTCTGGTGGGCATGAGGATGGGGTCCCTAACTCTCTTCCCCCAGGGCTCAGCCTCTCCTCTGAGCACGGACCTGGACCTGATCCCAGAGGAAGAAGATGGTGAAGCGAGACCCCTTCTCAACATCTATGGAGCTTAGACTTAGGGATCTCACTTGAAGTGAAAGGAGGCTATTTTGGACCAGGCTGGGGCTGACTCTTGTTTTAGAACAGGAAAAAAGTTTTTTGGGCTGGTTTTTGTACAGGATTGTAGAGGCTAGGTGTCGGGTACTGAGGCCAGTGGTGGATGTTGGGAGAGCCTTACTTTAGGTTGAAACTCATTGGGGTGAGCCCTGCCTACTTCCCACCTGGCTTATCTGTCACCAGAGCCACTAGGTCTGCAAGGGTCCGTGGTGCTCAGTCCCTTCTCTCTCCTCCTCCAACCAGTTTACCTGGAATCACCAGGAATCCGAGGGCTGAAAAGACCAGGAGCAGGAGCTTCATGGCTGAAGGGATAGCTTGGGGAGCAGGTGGTGATTTAATGGAGTCAGTGTCCTCTGTGTAATATGCTTGGAGCTACAGCTTTTATAGGATCTACATGATGCCAGGATCCTGGGCAGTGAACCAGAGGGAGAGTTCTCTGACATCCAGAATGATCAGATTAGATCAGAGTGTCTACTAGAGTGTAGCCTGGATTGATTTGCTGAGCCCCTGGATTCTAAGCTGTCAGGAGGGAGAGAGGCAAAATGAAGAGAATACCACTCCACAGCACTGTCTTTGAAACTATGCCTTCTAGCCAGTGTTGGTGAGAGTGTGGGGAAACTACTGCTCTCTTGCACTGTTGTTGGGAGTTTTGCTTTTGGAGAGCAATTTGGCATCAGAAGTCTTAAAAAATCTGCCTTTTTGACTCAAAAACCCTATTCCTTGGACTTTTGTCTAATGGAAATAATTAAACAAGTACACAGAGGGGTTTATTTCAACGTTGTTTGCCATAGCAGAAAACCAAAAGCAGCCTGATGGTGAAACATGGATGCAATAGACTGTAGAATATACTAGAACACTATGCAGTCAGTAAAAATGATCATAAAATGTAAAAATATAAGCTATAAAGTATACATCTCATGTGATTTAATCTTTGTAAAGAAATGTCTGTTTATATGTCTTTATGTAATGTCTGAGTTTTGGGGAAAAGATTATATGTACTTTCATGATTGGATAAAGAGAAGATATTTCTGTAGGAAAATCAATTTTGCTTGAGTTTCAATATGAATACTCTCATTGAAACCAAGCAGGACCCTGAGGGGCCCTCCCAGGGCCCTCTGTCCCTCATTTTTGGTTTGTGAAAAAAAAGACCTTCATCTCCTAGGCCTTTGCTGAGTTCCATAGAGCAGGCACAGGCAGTTACTAATTAGGGAGGTGAGGGGATGCAGAAACAAGGGAAAAGTAGTTAGACAAGAAAGGTAATGACAATAGTTGAGTGATAAAAAGAGTCCGAGGTCCTTCTCAGGGGATATACAGAACAATTTGACACATGTCTTTGAGTTATTCTTCAGGAACTAAGACCCCCGCCTCCCCGTCCAGGTGGAGGATGGTGACTATACACTAAACACAAGCACTAGGCCCCAGATTGGTTGGAAGGAGAAGACTGAGACATGTGCAGTTCTTCTCAAACCACGTGTTTCCATGAGCTAAGGCTATTCTCGCTGCCAGCTAAAGAATGTCACTTGTCATCTGACCCTACAAGAATTAAGTCATTAGCCACTGTGGTTGCTAATCTTCAAAACACTCTGAGAGGAGTTCAGGGTACAGATCAGAAATGAAACACTCTATCCTCTGGAAAAAGGGGTAGAACAGGTCTTCAGATAGTCACATCTTTTCAGGAGAAAACCTTATAAACCTGGATTCCTGTATCTTCCCATACTTGAAAAAGCATTAAAACCATTAACTAAAATATCTGTCCTTTGTGACTAGCAGCAGCCTTTTACTGAGCTGTGTGCTTGGTTGCATGTACCTCCTTTGCCAGAATCATATATATACTGACTTTTACCTGTATACTGACCTTTTACATGTATACTGATCCTTACCTCTTTGGAGCAATTTCTCAGAGCTATCTTGAGAGGCTGTCTCCCAGGCTATAGTCCTTAGTAAGACACTGAATAACTTGACTCACTGCTTTTATGTTGTGTTTTTTTTTTTTTACAGTCAATGTTGCAAATCCCCATTCTGACACCAATCTAATGTGTGTCCCAGTACCACCAACAGAAACAGCCAGATGGAAGAGATGCACAGGACAAGGTATGTGGGAGGAGGTGCAGAGTTCTGTATTTCTCTGAGTACACAACCCTCCCTGAATCTTTGTGTATTCACCAACTTGGAAGCGCTCTCTCTCTCTCTTTTTTAAAACACATAAATTAATTTTCTCACAGTTCTGGAGGCTGAAAGTGGGCGTTTAAGGTATCATTATGGCCACTTTGTGGGGAGAGCTCTCTTTCCAGCTTCAAATAGCTGTCTTCTCACTATGTCCTTGTATGGCCTTTCCTCGGTACTTGGCATAGAAAGAGAGCAAGTGAGCTCTCTGGTGTCTCTTCTCATGAGGACACTAATCCTAGCAGATCAGGACCCCATCCTTATAACTTCATTTAACCTTACTTCCTTAGAGGCTCCCATCTCCAAATACAGTCACATTGGGGGTATATTTGCAGGATTTTGCAGGAACACAAATATTCAGTTTATGGCACTCAGTAAGACTTATTTCAGTTTGTCTATCTCTTTAGCCTCTAATTTGGATACTTCTATGGTTTTCTTTGTCTTTTATAACTTTGTAATTTTTGAGTAATACAGTCCTTCTTATTTTCGTTTTAAGAGAATATTCCTCATTTGTTTTTGTCTGATGTTTCCTTGTGATTGGATTGAGGTTATGCATTCTTAGTCAGAATTCGACATTGGAGATACCATGTCCTTTTCAGGATATCACACCTGGAGGTGCACCATCTCCATCTGTCCCTCCTAGGTGATGCTAATTTTGAACACTTGGTCAGGGTACTAGCCCAGTTTCCCACCAGTTTATATATACTGTCATGTAAGCAGTCTGTGCAACACATGTTAAGACCATGCAAATCTCTGCTTATCATCAAAATTTCACCCTAGATGTAGCAACTATTGGTGACTCTTGCCTATACAGTCTTCATACAGTGACTGCACAGTTACCCAGTCTGCTTTTGAATGTGCTCAGTCTTTATAGCTCATAATCAGTACCTCCATTTCCTTAGATTTCTTCACTCCCATGTGAACATGAGAAGTTAGATGTTTTTGAGGCTATTTCATGAAATACAATTTTAGAATTTAAAATAACTCACAAGAGTTACTGTGTTTATGTCTCTAAGCAGAGAACAATAAATCTACTATTAGCTGAGGGCATTGGCAGCTGTCATAAAGATATGTGCATCAGATACTGTTATTCTAGATACTTTAGAGGAACTAAAGCAGAGGGCATGGTGGGAGGGGGTCTGTTCTGGGAAGTCCTCATAGGTGCTGCTTGGTTACAAGATGTGGTCTTATTATTCATGGGGAGTGGACAGTTAAGCCGAAAACAGTGGTGTGCAATCTGTCAATCACGCTAGAGAAAATCACCAATGAAGTCACCTGGTCCTTAGATAAACAGTAGCCCAGCCTGGGCTTCTTGGCCTGGGTACCCTTCTTCTGACTCTGTTGGCCAGCCGAGGGGGCATCTGTACATTGACCAAAACATCATATTGTGTTTGAGTCAACACCAGCCGACTAACTGAGTTAGAATAATAAATTGCCTGCATACAGGAATAGGTAGAATAGTTGACATTGGCATGCCATTTAGCACACTAGGAACCACTTTTTTTGGCTTGGTCTGGGCACCTGGTTTAGGAAAAAAAACCTCAAGTGCTACTTATTGTTCCAGTTATCTGTTGCTGCATAACAAACTAGCCTAGTGGCTTAAAACAACAACAGTCATTCACTTAGCTCATAAATCTGTGACCTAAAAAAAATTCCAATTGAATAATAAAAGCAAACCCAACCCTATGCTATACATAAGATACAAAATTTTTTATTCAGAAAGAAGAGAGATCTGTCTTACAGACGGGGGTCATAATGTCAATGCCAGTTAGATTCATGCGAAATCCATCAAAATTTAAACATAATTGTATAAGCAAAAATACCACCCCCTAGGAGTAAAAGAGAATTGAGAGTTAAAAATTAAAGGATTCCTCTAGGATTCCAACTAAATATAGGCAGGAGGCAGGAAGCAGGATAAGCAAGTTGCTTAGTTCTAACAGTCCATTTCTTTTATACACATACATACAAATATATATGTATATGTACATATGTATCTCAAATATATGTGAGACATATATTTATATGTGTCTCACAGTATGGAGTCAACTGCCTAAAAGGCAGAGCCAAGAGCAGAAGTGAAAAATGGATTGGGAAATCATTCCTAGGGCACAGAACTACTTAATAGTCAAGAACATTCTCTGTTCTCAGAGTGTAGGAAACTGTCAGTATGTGCCTGATTAATTTTAAAAATTGCTTTGGACCAGTCACTGCTTATATATATATCTCATCCTACCACTCTCTTCCTTTTGACCAGGAATGTCAATTATAGCTATCCCATCCTTGTGTCTCCATTGTACTTTGAGTTGGGTGTATGTGTAGAGTGCTCAGATAACTCATCTTTTTAGTTCATAGGTCTTCTGCACTTTTACCTGTATTTGGACTTCTAAGGCTTAGATGTTGAGATCTTAGTCTTCATACCTAAGCTTGATGTCATAATGTGATACAAGTTTGAGAGTACATTTTTTTTGCATGTAGGAAGGATATGAATTATTACAGCCTAGAAGACAGAGACAGTTACATTAACAGTCCCCGCTGAATCATGTCTCCCAGTGTTCCCATCCTTGTGTTATCCCAACATTGACTATGCTATGCTACTTGATTTGCTCTGGCCAATGAGAAACTGATTCAGAAAGAGGCTTGATAAGCATTTGTGCACTGTACTTTGCCCTCTTGGAACTCAGTTTCCATGCAAATAAAGTGGCCTTTCCTACTGGTGGATGAGAGGCCTATTGGAAGCATACTGTCTATCAACCAAATCCAATGCTTCAGACCTATGGATGAAGCCATCTTGGACCTGTTAGCCCAGGACAGTTGAATGTAGCTGTCTGAGTAAGTACAGGTGAAATTCACAAAAGCATACACAGAATGTGAAAAAGAATAGGTCATTGTTATTTTAAGCCACAAAGTTTTGAGATGGTTTGTTTTGCAGCTCTAGATAATGGATATGTTCAAGTTTCCTATTGCTATCCTCCATGACTTTTATTTCGTGTTATTAAAAAATGTGTCTTTCTGTTGGTAGGAATGTAAATTGGTGCAGTTACTATGGAAAACAGTATGGAAGTTCCAGAAAAAATTAAAAATAAAACCACCTTATGTTCCAACAGTACCACTTCTGGATATATATTCAAAGGAAGTGAAATCATTATCTCAAAGAGATATCTGCACTCCTGTGTTCATTGCAGTTACTTACAATAGCCAAAATATGGAAACCACCTAAGTGTTCATCAATAGATTGTTAAAAAACAAAATTCAGCTGAGTAAATTTTAAAGATCTTATTGGCTTTATTCAGTTCTTCTTGAATCTGGCAGCATCCCATCTAGCAGACAGAAAGGAACTCTGAAGAGCTGTGCAAAATGAAACACTTTTATAGGCAGAATGTAGTGGGAACAAGGAAGTTACCCGAGCAATAAGTGAATTGATTGCGGCAAGATCACTTTCCTTTATGGGATGGCAGGAAGATATCAGGCAGATTACCTTGCTAGGTGACCAGGTGATTCCTGATTGCCTGGTTTAAGGTTTCATTTCTGGAGAAGTTGAAACTGTAATTAAATCAAGTCTTGGTTTAGTGATATGTGGCTTAGCACAAGTGACTCCATTTTAAGTCTGTTGTCTTATTTTTTAACAAGATGAATGTATAAGGAAAATGTGATATATATATCAACTTTATATATATATATTCAACAATATCAACTACATATATTCAACTTTAATAATATAATAGCCAGTTATTTCACCAGCAAAAGCAAGTTTATTCAGGAATAGTCAAAGGAATTGCAGTTCAGGATATGCCAACTATGGTAGCCCATAAACAAACACAGAGAACAAGGAAGGGGAACTTGCTTTTATAGGGAAAAGGGAGGAGTTGGGAGGGACTGTAATAACAAGAGTCCATTGGAAGGATCTGGGAGTCCGAACTACGAACTATGGAGGTTTCTCATTGGCTGGGCTGCTGCTGTCTCTGATTAACTAGGCTGTCCATTGGGCCTGCTGGATAGCAAAGTAGGCAGCACCTTCCTGTTGGAGATGCAGGCATGTGTTTCTGTTTTGAGTAATTGATGATAACATGGCAGAATGTGAAAGCTCCTCCTGTGAACCTGTCCTGACTCTGATTTTAGCTGAGGATTCTTTAATTAATTCCACAATATATTCCAATTATATATTAAGTTTGTTCCATGTTCATCCAAGCACTAGTAGCTCTCAGGTGGTTGCTCTGGTTGCTCTTGAGTGGGTTCAGCCAAATGCATGTGCACAGCGTTCCAGGCTCCCTCAGCGAAGACGATTCTGGTAGGGCCCTTCCAAGCTCTGCCTCTCATTGAAACTACTGGCTGCCCTGCTGTTTCTTTGTTGCTACTAGTTTTCCAGAGCAATTACCCTTCTTTTTTATTGTTTGCCACTAGGATCTTTATTGTTCCCAATAACACCTTACGGCATGAATTCCCATACTCTCTTCCAAATAAAGACAGCCCCCTAAGCAGAGATGCAGAGCTGCCCGTACTCCTGTCTTTTCCCTCCCCTTAGATGGAACCTGAAGTGAATCAGCTTCTCCTGGAGTGACACCACTGCCCTACCCAGAGCTTGGGTTGGGAGAATGGCAGCCTTTGTCTTCTTGGCTTGCCCCTCTTGGAATCTCTGCCTATGATTGGGAGCTGGGAAAGGAGGGTGGTCACAGTTCAAGTGTTCAACCTGGCACTCCTGGGGTAGAACCTCCCCCCTAGGGATGGGAGTTAGGTTGGGGAGGGGAGGCTTAGTCTTCTTGACTGGGCTTGCCTTAAACAGAGCTGGAGTAAAACCTGGGATGAGACCCTGTGACTGTATGACCCTGTGACTGTGGCTTGGTGGGGTGCAGAAGGGGGTTACTGTCCTCTGAGCTGTCCCTGCCAGGAGTACTTAGACCTGCTGTGTGTGTGTGTGTGTGTGTGTCTGTGTGTGTGTGTGTGTGTGTGTGTGTGTGTGTTGGGAGTAAGTGCTGGCTCCAATGTCATAGACTGTATCACAGTGAGAGTTAGTAGGTTTTCTTGGGTAAATGCTTCGTGATTTGCTGTATACCTTAGGTAAATTTCCAGAGACTGTGTTTAAAAAATTTGCCCCCAGAGACTTTCAGTGGTTGTTTTAAAGATTTCCACCAGCCATTCTGCTGTACTGTCTCTATAAGGAGTTTTTTATTTCGTATTTCAGACACTCTTGAGTGATCAGTTCAGTGCAGTAATTCCCTGTCCACCTACTTCCACATGCTCTCACCTGTAAGGATCCTCCAGGTTTTACTGGTGGTTCTCAGATCTGTTTGCCTAGCCCAGTGGTTCTCAAACTCTGGCATGCATTGGAGTCATCCAGAAGGTCTGTTAAAATACAGACTGCTGAGCCCCCAACCCCAGGGTTGCTGATTCAGTGGGTCTTGGCCAAGCCTGAGAAGTTGCATTTCTAAAACATTCCCAGGTGCTGTTGATGCTGACGGTTCAGAGGTGTAAAAGTTAATAAACAGAAACCTCAACTGAACAGAGTTGGGAGACCAGAAAGGGCAGCTCTCACACCCTGTGATGATAGCAGAGCCAGACAGGAAGAAGAAAGACTCCTCTTCTTTCCTGACAAGGACTCAGCCAATGACAATCCATGGAGTCTTTGTTTACTAGAGCCCTCCCAACTTCCTTTCTCCTTCTATAAAAGTGGTCTCCTTCCCTTGTTGTGGGGGGACTTGCATGTGACTCACCATAGTTACAGACCCTGATTTGCAGTTCTCTGCTGATCTTGAATAAATCCCTCTTTGTGGAAGAAATATCTGATAGTCTCTTTGTTTCAGGTCAACAGAGGCCACATTAAATTTTTTTAATTGAGGTATAATTGAATACAACATTATATTAGTTTCAGGAGTACAACATCATGATTTGGTTGCATTTTGAAATGATCACCACAATACTCTAGTTAACAACCATTGCCTGCAGAGTTAAAGGATTGTTTTTCCTTGTGGTGAGAACTTTTAAGATTTACTCTCTTAGCAACTTTCAAATATGCACTACAGTATTATTAACTATAGTTGCCAAGTGGTACATTACACCCCTCTGGCTTATTTATTTTATAACTAGAATTCTGTAACTTTTGACTCCCTTTACCCATTTCACCCAGCACCCCCACCCCACCTCTGACAACCACCAGTCTGTTCTCTCTGTATCTATGAGCTTGTTTTTGTTTGTTAGATTCCTTATATAAGTGAGCTAATATGGTATTTGTCTTTCTCTGTCTGACGTATTTCACTCAGCCCTCAAGTTCCATCCATGTTGTTGCAAATGGTAAGATTTCATTCTTTTTTAATGGATGAATAATATTCCATCTTATATATACACACCACATTTTTTTATCCTTTCATTTGTCAGTGAATACTTAGGTTGTTTCCATATCTTGGCTATTGTAAATAATGCTGCAGTGGACATAGTGTTACAGATACCTTTTTGAGTTAATGTTTTTTTTTCTTCAAATGAATACCTGGAAGTGGAATTGCTGGATCATATGGTAGTTCTATTTTTAATTTTTTGAGGAACCTCCGTACTGTTTTCCTGTAGTGGCAGCACCCATTTACATTCCCACCAACAGTGCACAGGGGGTACCCTTTTTGGAGACCACACTTTGAAAACAGCTGATTTTATCTGACATTCAAGGCAAGATGGTCTCCTTGTTGAGGCACGTGTTAGTGTTTATATTGTACTTTTTATTTCTTTCTACTCTTTTTTTTCCTGTTTTTTTTTTTCTGGTCTGGATCAGAGTAATTCCATCACACCTAGTTATGTTGGTGATATTATCTGTGTGTGTGTGTGTGTGTGTTTGCTGTTGTTGGGGACAATATAATTAAAAATGAAATCTCCTCTCATCCCAGAAAACCTCTCCACAAAGGTAGAAGAGAAAGAAAACAGTTTTGTCACTAAGCATTAAACCAGAATGTAATGTGTGGCAGACAGTCTGCTAAGATGGCAAAGATAGAAATCATACATATTTATGCAGTCAGGCAGATGCAGTCATTATGTACATGTTCTCAAGATAAACAGCAACTAGCCCTGAAGTTAGAGGACCTGAAAGCATCATTTGTCACACATAGTTTACCCTAGATTCACCTGGTAATTAGAGTGGCCATCTGTGTTTGCTAATTCTCTTCATCCAAAGGAAAAACACAATTCTCATATCCTTGTTCCAAGAGGCACTTTTGCAATTTGGAGTGAGGAGCCCAAAGAACCTGCTGAAGTTGGGCTCCTACCTTCCTACAGAAAAGGGGAGTGAGAGGCGCCATCTTCTTGATAATTACATCTCAAGGGGGCAGCTCCCAGGTCTTTGAGAAAGACATTCCTGGGTTGTAAAGCTATCAAGATGACTACTTAAATTTTAAAAAAATCTACATTCATTTTAAAGAGAGAGAGTAAGAATTTTAGAAGTTTTCTAAAGAAAATACTCTAAGAAAAGGGAGGAGGGGATAAGTCTCTTGCCTTATTTTCAACAGGGAGAATTAAATATCTTATTTTAAATTTGTGTTTGATTTGCACTTATACTTTCCTGCTTGCTGTTTGCTTTAGGGAGGAATTTGAGGGTGTTACAAACTATTCTCATTATGTATATGCCTCCTAAATTTAAAAAGTTCATTTTGATGTTCTTTTTATAGCTTCTTGAATTGCCTGCTTATTTTTATATTCCTTTAATGCATTTGTGTTTTGTTTTAATCACACAAATAGCACATAATATACTTTTAAAATTCTGTGAATTTTAAAAGCAATTGTATCACTGCACACTGATGAGAATTACTAAAATAAAGATTCCTTACCACACCAATTGCTGGCAAAGATGTGGAGCAAATGGAAATTTCATGCATTGCTTGTGTTGACCTAAGACAATAAAACAGTCAATTATTTTACCAGCAAAATGGGTTTGCTCGATAACAGCAAATAATTGCAATTCAGGACATGTAAAACTATGACAAACCACAGACAGGTCCAGAAGACCAAGGAGAGGAAACACTTTGTTATAGAGGAGAAGGGGAGGCTGAGAGGGCCTGTTATAAACAAAGAGTTTGTGGGAGGAAACCGGAAGCTTGAAATGTAGTGACTTCTCATTGGCTGGGTTGTGATAGTCTTTCATTGGCTGGGTTATTGCTGGGTCAGGAGAAGTCCTTTCTTCCTCCTGCTGGGTAGTAAAGTATTAACCTTCTTCATGTTGGAGATGCAAAGGTACCATCTCTTCCTGTTGGTAATACAGTATACGCTGAGGGGTAGAGTGTGAGATCTCCCCCTTCTGAACTCCCGACTCCATTTTACATGAAGTTCCCCAACCTTACACCTGTGTATTTACCCGAGTGAAATAAAAACTTAGGATCACACAAAAATCTGTAAACAAAGGTTTATAGCAACTTTATTTGTGTTAGCCAAGAAACTGAAAACAAGCCAAAATTCCTTCAGTGAGTGAAAGAGTAAATAACTTGTACTATATCCCTAGACTACAATACTATTCAGCAGTAAAAAGGAAGGTGTTCTTGATACCCATGGAAACTTGAATGAATCACATTCCATTTATGTGAAGTTTTTAGAAAAGGCAAAACTATAGTGATGAAAAATACATCATTTGTTGCCTAGAATTATGGTGGGATGAGAGTTGGAAAACAAAAGGGTATCTTTTTAGGGTGATGAAGCTATTTAATGTTCTGTTTGTGGTGGTGGTTACATGAATCTAAAGATGTTAAAATTCATAGAACTGTACACTGAAAGGAAAAAGCCAAATTTACTATATGATGTTAACAAATCATAAAAAATAAATAATTGTATCATTCTGTACTTACTGTTCTTTAGCTTCCTTTTAAAATTTAATGTCCAAGAGCTCTTTTCACATCTAAAACTGTAGAAATCCATTATTCTTTTCAAATTTTACATGGCTTTATATATATGAATATGCAGTGGTTTGGTTAAATCCTGTTGATGGCCATGTATTTTATTATCCCAATTTTTCCCTTTGGCAAACAAAATGGGAGTAATTATTTCCCATTACTTCAAACAGTTCTTTTATTTGTGGTTATGCCATCAATTCGATACACATTTTACCTACTTAGATTAGGTAAAATATTTAAATAATTCCAAAGTCGAATCTTCATAACCAGTATATGGCTAGATTCAGAGAAATGTAGCTTTTTAAACCTCTTCTCTTTGCCTTCCTCCTCCTCCTATACATGTACATTAAAATTTTTTTCTTTCCTTTTAAAACTAGTGTCTATGTTTCTGTCTCCCCTCCCCTCTCTCAGTCTCTTCTCAATATGGAGAATTCCAGATTACTTAAGGTTGCTGAAGCCAGGAACAAGATAGCAGCAAAAGCCAGAGGCAAGAACTTCATGCCTGAAGGGTGGGGACAGGCCTGGGGAGAGTGCAGTGGGTCAGATGGGACAGAGCTGCGTGTCACCTGCCTGGAGCTGAAACCTTAATGAGACTTCAGATGAAATCAGAAGTTGGGCAATGGGCCGGTGAGAAAGCAGAAATCTCTTACATCAGGGCAAACAGGTTTGGTTAGACTGTCTAAGCAGGGGCCGCTGTGTACTGGTCCTGTGATTTTAAACTGATACAATATATTTCAGAGAGCAGTTTGTCAGTAAATATTCAATGTCTTAAACAAAGTAAAGCAAAACAAAACTAAAACTATGCTTGCCCTTTGACTCAGAATTAACACACATGGAATAAATGGATAAGTTCACAAAGATGAAAGTACTGTATTTCTGAGCATTACTCATAATGAGTATGTGAAAATCTTAGAGAATTTGTCCAAGATAGAGAATGTCCATCAATAGGAAATTTGCTCATTTATGACACATAACAAACATTAGAATTATGTGCAATTTTAAACAATGGTGATAATTGAGGATTTGTAACGTAAAAAGTTGTCAGTGATATATCAGCGTAAAAGGAAAATTTTGAGAAAATATATATAGTATGATCTAGTCTGATATATAATCTGGACGGATATATACCAAAATTTTTAAGAGTCTTTATCTTTGGGAAGATAATTTATTTGTGATTTTTATTTTTCATTTTATGTTTCATCTGAATGTTGTAAAATGACCATACGTAACATCACAATGAGGAAAAGTCAGTTAAGCTATTTCCATGTAGGAAAAACATCTTTTTTGAAAAGTTTTGCAATGAACATATTCACACAGAAATATTTGCTTTCTTTCCTGAGATTAACACAAGATTGATTAGATTCAAATCAGATTCACAGGAATCAGAGATCTTTCCCATATTACACTTAAGTAATCATTTCAAGGATACAAGAAATTATGAAGCACAGGTAAAACATGCACAAGTCTGGAGTGTCCACACCAGTTCCCAGGGCCTTTCTTGCTAAACTAGAATGAGCTACGGATTGGATTTAATATTAGAGATCTCTAAATGATGTCTGAGAGTTGTGTGTGAGCACATTACTTACAAAAATGGGACTGTTTCTGCACTTCTCCATTTTATTCTCTGAAAATTATGTATATTAGGCATGTACCCTGCCACTGATCTATATGCCTCCTCTATTCTCTGAAAATTATGGAGCATGAAAAATACATGACATTTTTTTTCGAGGAGCCATACCTATAAATCCATAGATTCCAAGTTTTGTTTACCAGAAACAATTCTAGATGAAGCAGGTGCATGCTGCTAGATAAAGACTGTTACTACTTAATATAGTTTAATGAGTTTGCCAGGAAGTCTGGCATGAGCATGTTTATAAGGGGACTCCAATGTAATCAACTTTGTTTTTCTTTTCCTTCCAGAAACAGCCCTGGTAAAGGGAGGAAACTGATTGTAGAACTGTTGTTTCTTTCACATTTCTTAAATAAAGCACTGAGAGGTATCATCACTGAATTTATGACTTACATCAAGAGTGTGTGTGTTTCTTTATGGGAACTTATAGCACTTTCATTATCATGACTCCTATTCTGTTCCCTAATTCCATCTCTCCTGAATTCCTTTTACGATGTGGTGGCTAGAAGTAATGGCAATAATCCAAGGGTGAACTAACCAGGTTACTTAAATTTGGCAATCGCAGGAGCTGTCAAAGTCCTTTAGGATTGTGAAGTCCTTTAGGATAAAAGCATATTCACTCCTCCCCTCCTTACATTGGGTCACCAGCATATGTAATAATTAAGATTTCCTTAGCTTCTTCCAAGCCATTGCCAAAAGTATGAGGTGAGGTTACCCATGTAGATGCCTTATTATAGAACTGTGACTGGGCACGTGCTCCAAAGCTGTTGCCCCTGGGAGTCAAGGTAGCCTGGCAACTAAATGTAAGGGCTCTGATATTAGAAAGACGTGATTCAGATCCTGGTTCTACAACTGATCTGTGACCTTCAGCAGTTTAACTAAAACCTCAGTTTTGTTATGTGTATCAAATGTATAGGGTTGTTGTGAGGACTAAATGAGATCATGCATTCAAAGCCCTCAGTACTGTGCCTGGCACTAGAAAACGCTCTACCACTCTTAAATACTCTCATTATTAACAGTACTTCTCTATAGTTCTTCCTCCAGGTTGCTATTCTTTCTTTCATGCCCTTTGGTATTATTATAGAGCACTTACTAAGTTATTGGGTTGCCTTTGACTTGAGCTTCTGTTTATTGATCTTGTTCACCAGCATCAATTTTCAGTTCTCAGGTTCCCTGAGAGGTAGACTGCATCATTGATAACCCCTGGATATATGATATAGATGCAAAAGATTTCTAAAGCCATTAGCATCAAGTGGTACTATTGTCATGATTATGTGTTAGTTTCTGGGATTGTTCTCAAAAACTCAAAAGCTAAGAAAAGGTTTCTTTTCCCAGACTCACTTGAGAGAGGGAGCAGCAGCCAACAGTATTAGTGATTCCCAGTCATGTAGTTTTTAAGCTGTTTGTTTCCACCTAATAGAGACTGCAATACACTCTCATTATCTTGTCTTAAATTTTTTCCATAATTTGGATCCACAGGAAGCTTGATAATCTTATTAGCTCACAGAAGATCACACAGGTCTGCAAAGTGAGGCTCAGACCCGGTGAAGAGAAAGTAGCTGGTACTCTGGTTGCCAGCTCGATATAAACCAAAGGATGCAGAGAAACTCCATGAAAATGATGAAGCCTTCCGCTTTA
Source organism: Vicugna pacos (assembly GCF_048564905.1). Taxonomy (NCBI): domain Eukaryota; kingdom Metazoa; phylum Chordata; class Mammalia; order Artiodactyla; family Camelidae; genus Vicugna; species Vicugna pacos. Next base: position 23,369,489 of record NC_133005.1, read on the forward strand.
GCATAGTTGCTACAGACCCATGATCCAGGGTCCAAAGAGAAAGACAGTCTGTTCTTCCTGTGCATGTATGTGCTGGCTAGCTGGGCCTTTTGAATTTTTGAGACATATTGAGAGTGTTCTCTGGCCTGTGTCTTCAAGATTTTACTGGGGCCAAGAGAGGGCAAAAGCTTTCCAACTGGGTCTGGGCCACAGGGCCAGCTACTCTGTCCCTTGGTATCCATCCCTCTCCCTTCCACAATTTTTTTTTTTAAATTTCAGCTATTGAATTAGTTACTTTCCCTCATTCATGACACAAAGTCATTATTGGTCAGTGCAAGGTCCATCTCTTGTTTACCCATTCATTTCTCTTAAACTGTATACCCTATTCTATTTTCCCTCCCTTTTGATCTAATGAATTTAATAAATATCTTTTTTGAAATGTTCTTTTAAATATGTACTTTCTACATACATTTTTATTTTACACAAACAGTAATGTCTTTTCTTTTTTGTTTTTACTCAGAGCTATAATAGCTTTGTGTATGTTGAATCCGTTGCTCTTAACTTATGTATAGTATTCTAAATTGTGCATCCATATAGTCTTATGGATCCATTACTCCACAGTGGCTCCCCAGATTGCCTTAGAGTGCCAGCCAATAGCAATAATGCTGTAGCTAACAATATAGTACATGTCCTCTTAGGACCTGGGTAAGACTATCTTTGGGGTATCTTGAGGACTAGAATTCTTAGGTCATAAGATAAATGTGTAATGAATTTGAATAAGTAGTAGCAGATTGTGCTCTAAAAAGAGGGCCTGGCCATACTTCTAAAGGCAGTATTTGAGGATTCCCCTATTCCTACATCTTCTCTGACTATGCCTTTATCCAGTTTTCTAATTTTACCAATACTATTATCACAATTTTGAGAATAATTTATCATTTTGTGTAGAATTAACCTGATACTGGCAAAAGTAGGAAAGATTCAGCTTCATACATAGTTTGGGGGTAGGGTAGCAGTATACTGATGGATTGATTGCTTGACTGATGGTTCACTGTGCAGTGCTAGTATAGAAGCAGTGCTAGTTAGTGGAGTGTTCATGGGCTTCTAATCTAATCAGTCTGGGTTTGAATAGTGTCTCTAAGAAGTTAAAAAATGCAGAGTCACACAGCCCCTGAATGGTAGGGTTTGGGGGCAGCACTAGATGAGGCAGGGTGACTCCTAATCTCATGGAGTGGCAGAGTCTGGGGACTGTACTAGGATGTGCTGTGAATCCCAAGGGAGAACTTGCGGTCACCATGGGGCTCCCAAAGCTTAAAAAAGGCCCTTCTTTGCCTCTAAAATAGAAAACAAGATGTTTTCACCAAGAATATTAACAAGTTGCAAGGGTGACCAGTTCTGGCTTCTCTGCATTGAAGAATGGCCAATTTGTCTGGGAAATGTAGCCTTTACTATGGCTGGCCTTAGGTCAAGCTGACATTAGGAAGGTTCTATTACTATAATCAAAGGGAAGAACAGATATTAGAAATACCATATTCATTACAGTGGATGTGGGATTTCTCTAAGGAAAAGGATTTTCCCCAGTATCATTCATCCTGAGAAGAGATGGGTGAGTTCTATGATAGAAAGTGAGAACTCAAAAGAAAGTCTTAAACTTAGGTAAGAAAGAAGTTTTCTCTTCTTTCTGTGGGTGGAAAATGAAGAGGGGACACCAAATGTGGGAAGATAAGCTGGACTTTTAGAATTTGGCAAATAGCTGTAGCAGGGAGGGAATCTAACGCTATAAGATATACTTGGGATTCTTCTAGGAACACATATTTAGCAGGAGTTCAAATTATTCTTTGTGTGGCAGCTCTTCTCTGTTGTACAAACACTTTGGCCATATCTTAAAAAGTAGCACTCTAGTATTATGGTGGGGCATTGTGGGAAAAACCTTGTCTTCCTTAGGGTGACACTGTAGTAAAGAACCAGTAGGTTAAAAAAAGATGGTCTTTATATTGAAGGAGATGATATGTAGTAGAGAGGGACATATTAAAAAATTGGACTCTGGGTATATGTTATTATAATTTGAGCAATAGAGTGAAGTGTGACCTGGGATATACAAAAGTGCATTCTGGAATATAATATAATGTTTACATCTCCATTTTATGCATGAATAAATGAATGCTCATATGTGAATAAGTGATTTGTTTAAGGCCATAGAGCTAAAAAGTGCCGAAACAAGAATGCTACCCCAGGAGCAATGGACCTGAATCTCTATACTCTTAATTTCTGTACCACAGCCCTCAGAAATATGGCTGTCTTCTTCAGATTAACACACCCCCATTGGCTAATAGTCCTACAGCTACTTGTGCCCTCAGAACTCTAACCTAGTGCCATTCAATATGGTAGCCACTAGCCACATAGGACTATTGGGCACTTGTAATATGGCTAGTATAAATTAAAATGTGCTGTCACAGTAATGTACTTGAGATTGCAAAGACTTAGTACCAAAAAGAAATGCAAAATATCTCAAATAATTTTAACATTGATTGCATATTGAAATGATGTTTTGGATTTACTGCATTACATAAAATGTATTGTTAATATCCACTTCACTTACTTAGTTTTACCTTTTTTAATGGGGCCACCAGAAAATTAAAAATTACCTATATGGTTTGCATTTGTGGCCTGTATCCTGATTCTGTTGGAAGCACTGCTCTACCTATTACCTGTTTTCCTGTTGGGAGTCTCGTTGAAGATGCCTTGACTCAGAGATAGAAGTCATATATCTTTACCCGCTTCTTCCTCCCCTCATCCCCCCGTATTTTTATCTTAAATGACTCCATGAATTTAGGTTATGTTTTTCTGTGGAGAAGGCAGACTTGCTCCTCCCCACATTCTGTTTTTCCTATGGGAAAAATCTATGAAAAAAGAAAATATGCCTACTGTTTTGATTCCTATTGCCCCAAGAAAAGCAACAATATGAGAACCGTAAGGCCTTATTACAGAGGCTTACGCTGGGTCATCCATTGGCCAAATTCAATGTTGTAGTCAGCATTCCTATTCCTTGCTTTCTCCTGGGCAGGTAAACTAAAATTCTATCACTTTGTAGCCCTGTCTCCTTTGTCAGACTCCTATGAGAATGATAACATCATGTAAACTGTGGGTGCTTAAATAGTGTTTATTGAATGACTGATGACAGAGAAAACAGTTCGACGTCTCATTTTATAGATAGCAAAGATAAAGAGGAACTGGTGTTTTAAGGGAAAGACCCACATCCCTGCTCATCTGCTTCCTCCAGCTCCAGTCATGCTGTTGGCAGTGTCTATGGTGGTGGTGCTAGTGGCAGGGAATCAGTGGCTGAATCTCTTCTTTCCTTGGTGTCACTCTTAGTAGAAGTGTATGTAGTCTTTCTTGAGATCATGGGGTTGGCGGTGGCAGAGTCCCCAGCGGTGCCATTTGGGATGATGATGGTGTTGATGTTGGCAAAAGGGTTGAAACTTTTGATTTTGGGGAGAAGAGAGAAAATACGATACTTTGTTTGCATCATTACGCTAGAATTCTTGGTAGTTTTTAGCAGTTTCTGGGAGTCTTCTTCAAGTCTGTGGAGCATTTCATTCTGCAGGTAGCTTTTTATTAATTGAACCACTTTTGGTCCAATACAACATTTTTTCTTTCTGCATTTCTCTACCTCTTTTTCATCTATGGCACAGTGGTCTTTGCATCTCCCAAAACCCATCACACATCTTCCCAAGCCAAAGTATTCTGCACAAAGGAAAGAGAAAACCAATGAGCTATGGTTAATAACTAGATCTGATGTTAAAATTGCTGGAGCAGCAGGAATAGAGTTAGAGGGAGTTTGTTAATGCTAAATTTTAAGTACAGTGGTTAGAATGTTGATGGAGGCAACTGGCAGGCCAAGAAAGTCTTTGTACACCTCTGAAATCTCAAATAAATCTTTAGTCTCCCCTCAATGGGTAATTTAAAAAATCTAGGGCACATAGAGGAAAGAAAAAAAGGGAACTCAATTATTTGCTTCAGGATAAGATTTTAGATCTCCAGTATAGCCACTTAGATGCTTGTAGGATATCACTCTCCCCCTGTGATCCTAGAAAATACTGACAAGAGTAAAATCTGTCATAAAACTAATCCAAGAAAGAATTTCCAAAGAGAATCAATAGGACGTTCAACAGTTCTGGCTTCTTGCCAAATCCAGTGGTCCATTACTTTATCTTGCTTGTGGTTCCAGGGGCATGGTGTTCTATCATTTTCAGCCTCCCTGGACACTATGTCCTTCAGATGTTTTATCATAGCCTTAACCTCATCTCTGTGATGATAACTCCCACATTGTTATCTGTATCTCTGAATTTCCTTCTTAGTTTAGTACCTCATCTTCATCTGCTCGATGATTTTTCCATCCCAATGTTTCGTCATTTTTTTTGTCCAAATCAGGAAACCTCTCTCTCACTCATCTTAGTTCAACTGATTTTCCAAAAATCACAAGAAATTTATTTAGTGCCTGATGTTGACATACATTTCACTATTGTTTCTCACCAAAGACAACACAGTAAAATTCTTGTATTTCAAGCAGCTACATTGATTAACCCTACTTTCTCATGTGGAATTTGTGGCTCAAGGTAGCTGACTGACTTTACCCAAGATGACACAGCCATACTTGCTTATATTATAGCCCTTCTCTTAGGGCCCCAAGATTAAAAAAATTACACTTTGACTCTTTTGTTCTCTCTTCCTTGACCCATTGCCCAGCTATTCCAAATATTCGGGTGATTCTTGTATTCTGAAACAAGTCTCAGTGCTTCTGTCTTTTTTTCAAAAAACAGTGGCCAGTCCTCTAATTCAGCCTTTTGCCACGATGTGTTGCTAGATGCAGATACGGGTACTTTGGGGGTTTCCAAGAAGACAAAGGCTGAGAGAAGGAATGAATCTCTGTAAAATTCTGTAAAATTTGAGATGGAGACCTGTTTACTGGATCCTAAGAGGAAACTGTTTATGAGCATAAGGGTAAGGACTTCCTCCTTATTACACCAGGGTACAAACGGATAGGAACCTTTACTTCAAGAGATGGTTTAAATTAGAAATAGAGCAAAATGTCATCTTGGGCTGAGTCCCAGATGATAGCTATGTAAAGGGCAGGAAGGCAGTTTTCTATGTTTGATCGTTTCTGAGTACACAAATAATACCCTGCTTTCTCCATAGCTCCCTGTGTGTGCCCATCAGACAGTCTAGGGCAGAAGCCTATGGAGATACCTGGGGGATGGTGCATAACTGATGCAGTAGGCTGACTTTTCAGCTGTATATTTGGGCACCTCATCTTTCAGTATCTCTCTGGGCTCCCATTGTCATGGACAGCCAAATCCCTGCTTTCTCACACCAACCCCTCTTAAACCCAGGATTCCACATTACCTGTGTTCACCTGGTACTGTAGCATGAGACTGGCAAAGATAGGAAAAAGGAGCTTCATGCCTGTGTGCCAGAAAGGAAGCCTTGTATCTGGCTGGTTCTTGAGCTCCAGCCTTTATTGGCTTCTTCCTGGCCTTAGGCCATGAGCAGTGAAGTACAGCGAAAGCTCACAGCAATTGTGTTTTCTGTGATTCAGTTTGAGAACAGCCCTTCCTGCACATTTCATGTAACAGATTTCCTGTTCTTGGTCCTGGAAGGAAATATAAGACACATGAAATGCGAAAGAAAATACAAGCCCTTTGCATCTCTCCTTAAGGCTTTTTCAGGGCAAGAATAATATATTTGCTTCCCTATTTGAGCCTTAATTATGTGTAAGGCACTTAGTGTGTGAGATTCAGAAGAGCAGAACTTGCTATAACCATGGATCCTGGAGGATAGAGACTCTGTCTTTTTTGTACTCTTGTCTCCAATGGCCAGCATGGGTACTGAATCAACATAAAAACTCAGTACATGTTTGTTGAATGAGTTTGTGGGAGGCAGCTCTTGACATAACTTTAACTTCATTAAAAAAATTGATGTATAATTGACATATAACATCATATTAGTTTCAGGTGTACCTCATAATGATTCAATATTTGTATATGCCCTCAGAAGTAGAATTGCTGGATTATATGGTAGTTCTATTTTTAATTTTTTGAGAAGCTTCCGTATTATTTCCATAGTGACTGAACGAATTTACATTCCTACCAGCGGTGTACATAGGTTCCCTTTTCTCCTCATCATTTGCATTCTTGCCAGCACCTATCTCGTCTTCTTAATGATAGACATTCTAACAGGTGTGAGGTGATGTCTAATCATGGTTTTGATTTGCGTTTTCCTGATGGTTAGTGATATTGAATATCTTTTTATATATCTTTTTGGCCATCTGTATGTCTTCTTTGGAACAATATCTATTCAGATTCTCTGCCCATTTTTAAAATCAATTTCTTTTGCTCCTGAATTGAGTTCTTTATATATTTTGGATATTAACCCCTTATCAGATATATGATTTACAAATATTTTCTCCCATTTGGTAGAGTGCCGTTTCATTTTGTTGATGATATTCTTTGCTATACAGAAGCTTTTTAATTTGTTGTACTCCCCGCTTGTTTATTTTTGATTTTGTTAACCTTTGCTTTTGGTGTCAGATCCAAAAAGTCACCACCAAGACTGATATCACAGAACTTACGTTTTCTTACAAGAGTTTTATGATTTTAGTCGTTCCAAGTCTTTGATCCATTTTGAGTTAATGTTTGTGTATGATGTAAGATAGTGGTCCAGTTTCATTCTTTTGCATGTGGCTGTCCAGTTTTCTCAACACCATCAGTTGAAGAGACTGTCTTTTCTCTGTTGTATATTCTTGGCTCATTTGTTGTAAGTTAATTGACCCCATATGTGTGGTTTTATTTAAGGGCTCTCTTCTTTCTGTTCCACTGTTTATATGTCTGTTTTTATGCCAGTATCATACTTCTCTGACTACTATAGCTTTGTAATATAGTTTGAAATCAGGGAGTGTGATACATCCAGCTTTGTTCTTTGTTGCTATTGCTTTTCTGTTTGGGGGTCTTCTGTGGTTCCATAAAGGTTTTAGGATTGTTTGGTTTAGTTATATGAAAAAAAAACCATTGGAATTTTGATATAGATTGCATTAAATCTATAGATTGCTATGGGTAGTATGGACATTTTAATAATATTAATTCCTCCAATTCATGAGCATGGCATATCTTTCTATTTATTTATGTCTTTTTCAGTTTCTTTCATCAATGTCTTCATGTTTCAGTGTTTTCAGTGTACAGATTTTTTTACCTCCTTGGTTAAATTTATTCCTAAGTATTTTACTTTTTGATGCAATTGTAAATGAGGTTGTTTTCTTAATTTCTATTTCTAATAGTTAATTATTAGCATATAGAAACAACAGATTTTTGTTTATTGATTTTGTATTCTGAAATTTTGCTGAATTTGTTTATCAGTTCTACTAGTATTTTTGGTGGAGCCTTTAGAGTTTATAAAAATATATAATATTAGTTCATATGCAAATAGTGACAGTTTTACTTCTTCCTTTCTCATATGGTTTTTTTTAATCTCTTTTTCTTGTCTAATTTCTATGGCTTTAACTTCCAATATTATGTTGAATAAAAGTGACAAGAGTGGGAATTCTTGTCTTGTTCCTGATCTTACAGAAAGAAATTTCAACTTTTCATCATTGAGTATAATGTTAGCTGTGGGCTTGTCATATATGGCCTTTATTACATTGAGGCATGTTACATACTTTGTTAAGAGTTTATATCTTAGGTGAATGTTGAATTTTGTCAAATGCTTTTTCTACAGCTATTGAGGTGATCATATGATTTTTATCCTTCATTTTGTTGATGTGATGTATCATGTTGATTGATTTGTGGGTGTTGAACCATCCTTGCATCTCTGGAATAAATCTCACTTGATCATAGTTTGTGACTCTTTAAATGTATTGTTGAATTTGGTTTGATAATATTTTATTGGGGATTTTTGCCTCTATGTTCATCAGTTATATTGGTCTGTAATTTTCTTTTCTCATGGTTTCCTTGTCTAGTTTTGGTATTTGGGTAATGTTGGTCTCATAAAATGAGTTTGAAGGTGATTCCTCTCTTCTATTGTTTTGGAAGAGTTTGAGAAGGATTGATACTAATTTTTCTTTCAGTGTTTGATAGAATTTACTGGTGAAGCCACCTGCTCTTGGATTTTTGTTTGTTGTGAAGTTTTTGATTACTGACTCAATCTCCTTACTAATTCATCTGCTCAGATTTTTTTTAACATTTTTTATTGATTTATAATCATTTTACAATGTTGTGTCAAATTCCAGTGTTCAGCACAATTTTTCAATCATTCATGGACATATACACACTCATTGTCACATTTTTTTCTCTGTGATTTATCATAACATTTTGTGTATATTTCCCTGTGCTATACAGTGTAATCTTGTTTATCTATTCTACAATTTTGAAATCCCAGTCTATCCCTTCCCACCTTCTACCCCCCTGGTAACCACAAGTCTGTATTCTCTGTTCATGAGTCTATTTCTGTCCTGTATTTATGCTTTGTTTTTGTTTGTTTGTTTTTGTTTCTTAGATTCCACATATGAGCGATCTCATATGGTATTTTTCTTTCTCTTTCTGGCTTACTTCACTTAGAATGACATTCTCCAGGAGCATCCATGTTGCTGCAAATGGCGTTATGTTGTCGGTTTTTATGGCTGAGTAGTATTCCATTGTATAAATATACCACATCTTCTTTATCCAGTCACCTGTTGATGGACATTTAGGCTGTTTCCATGTTTTGGCTATTGTAAATAGTGCTGCTATGAACATTGGGGTGCAGGTGTCACCCTGAAGTAGATTTCCTTCTGGATACAAGCCCAGGAGTGGGATTCCTGGGTCACATGGTAAGTCTATTCCTAGTCTTTTGAGGAATCTCCACACTGTTTTCCACAGTGGCTGCACCAAACTGCATTCCCACCAGCAGTGTAGGAGGGTTCCCCTTCCTCCACAGCCTCTCCAGCATTTGTCATTTGTGTATTTTTGAATGACGGCCATCCTGACTGGTGTGAGGTGATACCTCATTGTAGTTTTGATTTGCATTTCTCTGATAATTAGTGATATTGAACATTTTTTCATGTGCTTTTTGATCATTTGTATGTCTTCCTTGGAGAATTGCTTGTTTAGGTCTTCTGCCTATTTTTGGATTGGGTTGTTTATTTTCATCTTATTGAGTCGTATGAGCTGCTTATATATTTTGGAGATCAAGCCTTTGTTGGTTTCACTTGCAAAAATTTTCTCCCATTCCGTAGGTTTTCTTCTTGTTTTATTTCTGGTTTCCTTTGCTGTGCAGAAGCTTGTAAGTTTCATTAGGTCCCATTTGTTTATTCTTGCTTTTATTTCTTCTAGGAGAAAATTTTTGAAATGTATGTCAGATAATGTTTTGCCTATGTTTTCCTCTAGGAGGTTTATTGTATCTTGTCTTATGTTTAAGTCTTTAATCCATTTTGAGTTGATTTTTGTATATGGTGTAAGGGTGTGTTCTAGCTTCATTGTTTTACATGCTGCTGTCCAGTTTTCCCAACACCATTTGCTGAAGAGATTGTCTTTATTCCATTGTATATTCTTGCCTCCTTTGTCGAAGATGAGTTGACCAAATGTTTGTGGGTTCATTTCTGGGCTCTCTATTCTGTTCCATTGGTCTATATGTCTGTTTTGGTACCAATACCATGCTGTCTTGATGACTGTAGCTCTATAGTATTGTCTGAAGTCTGGGAGAGTTATTCCTCCAGTCTCTTTCTTTCTCTTCAGTAATGCTTTAGCAATTCTAGGTCTTTGATGGTTCCATATAAATTTTATTATGATTTGTTCTAGTTCTGTGAAATATGTCCTGGGTAATTGGATAGGGATTGCATTAAATCTGTAGATTGCCTTGGGCAGTGTGACCATTTTAACAATATTGATTCTTCCAATCCAAGAGCATGGAATATCTTCCCATTTTTGAAAGTCTTCTTTAATTTCCTTCATCAATGGTTTATAGTTTTCTGTGTATAATTCTTTCACCTCCTTGGTTAGATTTATTCCCAGATATTTTATTACTTTGGGTGCTATTTTAAAGGGGATTGTTTCTTTACTTTCTTTTTCTGTTGATTTATCATTAGTGTAAAGAAAGGCAACTGATTTTTGAACATTAATTTTGTAACCTGCTACCTTGCTGAATTCTTCAATCAGCTCTAGTAGCTTTTGTGTGGACCTTTTAGGGTTTTCTATATATAGTAACATGTCGTCAGCATATAATGACACTTTTACCTCTTCTTTTCCAATTTGGATCCGTTTTATTTCTTTCTCTTGCCTGATTGCTGTGGCTAGGACTTCCAGGACTATGTTGAATAGGAGTGGTGATAGTGGGCATCCTTGTCTTGTCCCAGATTTTAGTGGGAAGCTTTTGAGTTTTTCACCGTTGAGAACTATGCTGGCTGTAGGTTTGTCATATATACCTTTTTTATGTTGAGATATGTTCCCTCTATACCCACTTTGGCGAGAGTTTTTATCATAAATGGGTGTTGAATTTTATCAAATGCTTTTTCTGCATCGATTAAAATGATCATGTGGTTTTTGTCCTTTCTCTTGTTGATGTGGTGTATTACATTGATTGATTTGCATATGTTGAACCAGCCTTGTGTCCCTGGGATGAACCCCACTTGGTCATGATGTATAATCTTTTTTATGTGTTGTTGGATTGTATTTGCTAAAATTTTGGTGAGGATTTTCGCGTCTATGTTCATCAGTGATATTGGCCTATAATTCTCTTTTTTTGTAGTGTCTTTGCCTGGTTTTGGTATCAGGGTGATGGTGGCTTCATAGAATGAGTTTGGGAGTATTCCCTCCTTTTCAATAGTCTGGAAGAGTTTGAGAAGGACTGGTATGAGTTCTTCTTTGTATGTTTGGTAGAATTCCCTGGTGAAGCCATCCGGTCCTGGACTTTTATTTGTAGGGAGGTTTTTAATTGCTATTTCTACTTCCTTTCTAGTAGATCGGATTGTTCAAGTGTTCAGTTTCTTCTTGATTCAGTTTTGGTGGACAGTATGTTTCCAGAAACTTGTCCATCTCCTCTAGGTTATCCAGTTTGGTTCCATATAGTTTTTCATAATATTCTCGTATGATATTCTGTATTTCTATTTTGTTTGTTGTAATTTCTCCATTTTCCTTTCTTATTTTGCTAATTTGTGCTCTTTTTTCTTCTTTGTGAGTTTGGCCAGAGGTTTGTCGATTTTATTTACTTTTTCAAAAAACCAGCTTTTGGTTTGGTTGATTTTTTCTATGGTCTTGTTAATGTCTATTGTATTTAATTCCTCTCTGATCTTTATTATTTCCTTCCTTCTGCTGCTTTTTGGGGCTTTTTGTTCTTCTTTTTCTAATTGATTCAGGTGGTGGGTTAACTTGTTTATCTGAGAGTGTTCTTCTTTTTTGAGGAAGGCCTGTATCACTATAAACTTCCCTCTTAGCACTGCCTTTGCTGTGTCCCATAGGTTTTGAGTAGTTGTGCTTTCATTATCATTTGTCTCAAGGTATTTTTTAATTTCAGCTTTGATTTCCTCATTGATCCATTGTTTTTTCAATAACATATTGTTTAATCTCCATGCTTTTCTTTTTTTCTCCTTTGTTTCTCTGTTGTTGATTTCCAGTTTCATGGCATTGTGGTCAGTAAAGATGCTTGAGACAATTTCTATCTTCTTAAATTTGTTGAGGTTTCTTTTGTGTCCAAGTACATGATCGATCCTGGAAAATGTTCCATGTGCACTTGAAAAGAATGTATATTCTATTTTTGGGGGGTGTAATGCTCTGAAAATATCCACCAAATCTAGTTTTTCTATTGTAGTATTTAATTTCTCTGTTGCCTTGTTTATTTTCTGTCTGGAAGATCTATCTAGTGATGTTAATGCAGTGTTAAAATCTCCAACTATGATTGTATTCCCATCAATATCCCCCTTTATCTCTGTTAGTAATTCTTGTATGTACTTAGGTGCTCCTATATTGGGTGCATATATATTAATGAGTGTATTAACTTCATCTTGTATCACTCCTTTAATCATTATAAAATGTCCCTCTTTATCTTTCTTTATGGCCTTTGTTTTAAAGTCTATTTTGTCTGAAATCAGTACTGCAACACCTGCTTTTTTGGCTTTTCCACTTGCATGGAATATCCTTTTCCATCCTTTCACTCTCAATCTATATGTGTCCTTCTCCCTAAAGTGGGTCTCTCGTATGCAGCATATTGAAGGTTCTTGCTTTATTATCCAGTCTGCCACTCTATGTCTTTTGACTGGAGCATTTAGTCCATTAACATTTACAGTAATTAATGATAGATGTGTGTTTATTGCCATTTTGAACTTATCTTCGCAGTTGAATTGGTATATCCTCTTTGTTCCTTTCTTCTTCCTTTTGTGGTTTGGTAATTTTCCTTTGTATTATCATGGATTTTATTTAATTTTTGTGACTCCCTTGTAAATTTTTGACTTGTGGTTACCCTTTTTTGTAAATCTATTAACCTATACCCGTTTTTATTAAACTGATAATAACATGATCTCAAACCCATCCTACTGTTAAAAAATTTAAAAAAGAAAGAAAAAAAAATTCTATATTTCCCTGCCTCCCTCTCCCACTCTCAGTGATTTGTATGTCTTCTTTTATAATTTCATGTTTTCTTTATTTATAATTCATGAGTTATCACCTTTCCAGTTGTGAGTTTCTGATTTCTGTAGCATCCTGCTGCTTTTCTATTTAGAATAGCCCTTTCAATATTTCTTTTAGCATGGGTTTAGTGTTGCTAAACTCCTGCATCTTTTTTTGTCTGTGAAACTCTTTATTTCTCCTTCTATCCTAAAGGATAGCCTTGCTGGATAAAGTATCCTAGGCTGCATCTTTTTTTCATTCAGGACTTTGAATATATCTTGCCACTCCCTTCTGGCCTGTAGTGTTTGTGTAGAGAAATCAGCTGAGACCCTTATGGGGGTTCCCTTGTAATTCACTCTTTGCTTTTCTCTTGCTGCCTTTAGAATCATTTCTTTATCCTTGACTCTGGCCATCTTGATTATGATATGTCTTGGTGTGGGTCTATTTGGATTCTTCCTGTTTGGGACCCTCTGAGCTTCCTGTACTTGGATATCTGATTCCTTCTTTAAGTTTGGGAAGTTTTCAGTCTTGATTTCTTCAAAAACCTTTTCAATCCCCTTTGCTCCTTCTTCCCCTTCTGGGACCCCTATTACGCGAAGATTGGGACACTTTATATTATCCCATAGGTCCCTTATGCTATTATCATTATTTTTTATTTGCTTATCTTGTAGTTCTTCTGAATGGGTGCTTTCTGTTGCCCTGTCTTCTAGATCACTAATTCGTTCCTCTGCATTAACTAGTCGGCTTTGCACAGCTATTAGGTCATTCCTCATCTCTGTCAATGAGTTTACCCATTCTGCTTGGCTCTTCTTTATAGCTTCAATTTCATTTTTGACATATTTCATTTCTCTAAGCACTATCTCTTTTAATTCCTTCAGCAATTTGATCACTCCTTTTTTGAAATCTTGATCTAGTAGGCTATCGATGTCTATTTCATTGATCTTTCTTTCAGGGGATTCCTCTTGTTCTTTTAATTGGGAAAGGTTTCTCTGCTTCTTCATGTTGCTCATACCTCTCTGGCACTGTGGTTTATGAAGTATCAGTTGTCTATTTTGGATCTTAAGGATTTTATCTATCTAATGCCTATTTAGGAATAGAACTTAGGAAAAAAAAAAGAAAGAAAAAAATAAGAGAGAGAGAGAAAGATTTTTAAAAGAAGGGAGAAAGAGGGTTTGAAAACAGTGTGTAATGAATAATAGAAGAGCGGGTTGAAGCAGAGTATTAATTGGGTGGAGACGTCCTTTTAAAACCTTTAAAAAAAAAAAGAAAAAAAAGGGGTGGGTGGATGAATAGATGTGTTTGAAGCCTGTGTCTAATCAATAACAGGACATCAAAACCCAAGAGAAATAGAAGTGAATTAAGAAGTAAAAATTAAGAGAGTAATTGAAAATAGAACAGGTAAAAACAGATTTAAAAAACAAAACAAAAACAAACAAAACAAAACAAAAACAAAAAACAAAACAAAACAAAAAAGGGGGTGTCGGTGTTCTCCTGGAGTCTGTGTGCTTTTAATGTGATGTCCTTCTGTCTTCGTCCTGTTTTGGAAGCTCAGCTTGTTTTCATAGGCCCTCCTTTGGCGCCCTCTTCTGTGCTGCTCCCAGCCCCTGTCGGCAAGCAGATCGCGCCTCCTCCTAACACGGGGTCAGATGCAGTTCTCCTCTGCTGCGGGCGGGCGGGTCACTGCCCCTCCGGATGCCGCAGTCAGATGTTGCAGACTGTCCAGGCAGGAGGGCGGGTCGTGCCCCCTCCCAGCACCTCGGTCAGGGGCTGTGTTCCTGCCTGACAGGCGGGGGGCCGCTCTCCCTCTGCCTGCGCCGCTGGCAGCTCTGCTGCTCTGTGCGGCTGCGCGCTCCGCCCTGGTTGCGCTCTGCGGGTGGGCTCGGGGGAGACCGAGGGGCAGCCTCGTCCCTGCTCTGAGCCAAGACCCAGCTCCTTGTTTGTCTTTGTGGAGCAAGTTCTCTGAGGGACCAGGATGGAAGGATCCTATCTGCCCCGGGCTGTAGGCCCGTCTCAGTCTGGCCCTTGAGGCTGCTAAGCCCTTCGGTGCAGATGCAGGTTTCACCTCTGCCCCCGCCTGGGTGCTAAGCGCCGGAGAGTATGGCTGCTGTGCCTGGGCCCCGCCTCTCTTCCCCTGAAAAGTTTCCGCGGGTTTTCAGAGATGGGGGTATGCACCCTTCCCCCGAGAGCACATCAACCTTGCTGTTTTATGGAGGGCCCAGGTTGTTCTGTCCTGTACACCCACAGCCCCGGCGCCCAGCCCCTTGCAGTCCCCCGGAGCTGCCTCCGTGCAGCCGCCCCCGTCCTCCGCCCGGCTTGTGCAGCCTGGCCCTGCCCGCCGCTGCCGGCGCGCGTCTCAGGCTGGATGTCGGGAGGATGCTCTGTGCCCGTTTAACTTAGTTCTATCAGACAAGGGCTGCTCTGTACAGATCCGAGCCTCGGAGGCTCTCCCTCCGTCCGCTGGCCTCTCAGTTGGAGAGGGGAGACCCAGCGAGCGAGCGCCAGTCCTCCTTTGCCGCTCCCTCCCTGCGGGACCCGTCCCGCGCTGCTTTGCCTTTTGTTCTTTCTTTTTTCCTATTCTCCTACCAGATTTTTGGCGTCTTTATCTTTTGAAGAGGGCGATGTTCTGTTGGAGTTCCGCAGGTGCTCTGGTTGGCTGAGTGGGTCTGTAGATGTGGGTCTTGGTGTATTTGTGGGAGAGGGTGACTTATGAGCGTCCTTCTACTCCGCCATCTTGCCTCCACTCCATCTGCTCAGATTTTTAATTTCAACATGATTCAGAATTAGTAGGTTGTATGTTTCTGAGTAAATACTTTTTTTGCATTGTCCAATTTATTGGTGTATAACTGTTCATAGCATTCTCTTATGATCCTTTGTATTTCTGTGGTATCAGTTGTAATGTCTCCTTTTCTTTTTCTGACTTTATTTACTGTATTTGACTCTACTCTCTTAATTTCTTGGTGAGTCTAGCTAAAGTTTTGCCTATTTTATCTTTTTTTTTAAATTGAAGTACAGTCAGTTACAGTGTGTCAGTTTCTGGTGTACAGCACAGTGTCCCAGCCTTGCATATACATACATATATTCATTTCATATTTTTTCCATTAAAGGTTATTACAAGATATTGAGCATAGTTCCCTGTGCTACACAAAAGAAACTTTTTAAAAAATCTATTTTTATTGCCTATTTTATCTTAAAAAGTCCAGCTCTTAGTTTCATTGATCTTTTCTATTGTCTTTTTAGTCTTTAATTTTAAACAGTTAGAGTGCCAGATGTGGAATTCAAACACTTCACTCTTTAGGGAGAAGCTTGGGGTTGTGAGTTCCTGCCCAAATGTAGGTTGCTGCACTGAGGGTGAGGTTTATGGCAAGATTGTGTCTTAGCTTCCCCCACCTGCTTTGATGTGGGTCTTTTCTTGTTTGTATGTATAGGAGTTGCTCAGCTAGTTTTTCCTGAGAGGAAACTCTTCTGTATGTAGCTATAGATTTGATGTGTCCATGGGAGTGGGTGAGTTCCGGATCCTCCGGTGTCACCATCACGAACCAGACCTTCTTGTTTTTCTTTTGATTGATTGAATATTTTCCTTAAGTTTTTCCCATCCATTGGTCAGAAAGTACACACTCTATTTTCATTCATTCAATCGTTAACTTAGAAATTTTATTATACATACTCACCTATCAAAATCTTAAGTTAATTAGTATCTTTCTCCTCCCTGCAAAGACTAAGAACATAGTAACTCCACGTCTCCTGATTTATTCATAATGGATTTTGTGTATTTTAGTTGTATCATTTTAAACCCAAAGCACTAATATTATTGTTATTTTATAAATCAATTTTTTCTCCTGGTAATATTCCATGATCTGAAATGAAGTCGACTTTGATATTAATTATAGCCACTCCAGCTTTCTTCTGATTGGTGTTTGTATGGTATATTTTTTCCACCCTTTTATTTAGAGTCTACTTGTATTACCATGTAAAATGCATATATATATTTGTAAATAGCACATAGTTAAAAAAATCCATTCATGCTTAATGTCATTTATTGTTAGGGAAATGCAAATCAAAACCACAGTGAGATACCACTTCACAGCCACTGAGATAGCTACTATTAAAAAAAAAAAAGGCAGGGGGAAGGGTGTAGCTCAGTCGTAGAGCATATGCTTAGCATGCACGAGGTCCTGGGTTCAATCCCCAGTACCTCCATTAAAATAAATAAATAAATAAACCTAATTACCCCCCCAAATAAAAATAAAAAATAAAGTAAACAACAACAACAACAAAGGAAATAACAAGAGTTGCTGAGGATGTGGAAAAACTGGAATCCTCGTGCTCTGTTGGTAGGAATGTCAAACAGTGCAGCCACTATGGAAAATAGTATGGCAGTTGCTCTAAAAATAGAACTACTGTATGATCCAGCAATTCTACTTTTGGGTATATACCCAACCAAAATAATTGAAAGCGGGATCTAGAAGAGATATTTACACACTTATATTCACAGCAGCATTATTCATAATAGTCAAAAAGTAAAAGCAACAGAAGTGTCATCAATATAATATATACATATGATGGAATGTCATGCGTATTTTAAAATGAAGGACATTCTGACATGTGCTGTACCATGGATAAACCTTGAGGACATTATACTCCATGAAATAAGCCGAATTTCACAATTAAGACAAATACTGTGTGATTCTACTTATATGAGGAACCTTACAACCATCAAGTTCATACAGACAGAAAGTTGATGAGAGGAGGGGAAAATGAGGAGTTGTTGTTTAATGGATGAAGAGTTTCAAATATGCAAGATAAGAAGTACTCTGGGAATTGGTTGCACAACAGTGTGAACTTAACATTAGTACTTAGTGTTTGCCATCTTAACTATTTTTAAATATATAACTCGGTAGTATTAACACTAGTTAAGATGGCAAATTTAATGTTGTTAATAAAAAGAAATGAATTATCAATAAATATATGCCACAACATGGATGAATCTAAAAATAATTATGAGTTAGAGAAACCATACTGAAAAAGAATTACACCATACAATTCTATTTATATAAACTTCTAGAAAATGCAAACAATCTATAATGACAGAGCAGATCAGTGGTTGACTGGATGGGAGATAAGAAAGGTCAGGAGAGAGGAATTACAAAAGGGCAGAGAGAAACTTTTTAGGGTGATGGGTATGTTCATTACTTTGATGGTGGTGATAGTTTCACAGATATATACATACGTCATACATATAAATTTGTGCATTTTAAATAAGTGCAGTTTATTGTATGTTAGTTAAACAAGGCTCCCTTTTCTTTTTTCTTTTTTACAAAAAGACAGACCACCACCGTTACCAGCAGCAAAAAACAGAACTTAGTGCATTAAGATTTTCCTGAGAGGCATCTTCAATATCTGTTTTCTCAAAGACTTTACCTTATTGTGCAGTCATTTCAGCTTTCTCCTGAACTTTGTTTCTTTTTATTATCTTTCCCTTAATCAGTTCTTTTAGAGTATATTCTTTTTGTCATTGTTAATTTTGAGCTTCTTTGTTTATTTGATCTCAGATTTTTTTTATCTTCAATAAAATGTCTCTGAAATATTGCTTGTGGTATATACATGGTACCCAGTAAATATTTCATTATTTATAACACTTCTAGGACTATAATATGTAAGATTTCAGTAAAAGAATAACATTCTTAATAAGGGATGGCCCAATATTTCAAAAAATGTTCAGCTGTTTGAAATAGTTTCTTTTCTTTTTCCCTTCATTTTGGAACTTGCCCCATTATTTTTTGCTGAAATATTTCAAGGTAAATTGCAAACATCATGATATTCCATGTCTGTATATCCTAGTAAACATTTTTGAAAAGTAAGAGTTATTTTCCAACATAACCAACATAATAGTATCATCATACTTAGCAAAATTAATAAAATTTCCTTAGTAGTAAACACTACTTAGTCCATTTTCAAATACCTCCAACTGGTATGTTCAAGCTAAAATTCACTCCAGGACCAGTCAATTTAGAGCTTTCTCTTAACATAGCATTTGCTTGACACAGGTGTTCTAGGAGTGTGGTTGGGACAATTTGGCTGTCCATTGAAGTGATTTTTTTCTTAATTTTAGAAGATACCATGTACCTAAATATTTTGAGAGTTGTCTACACAGGTTATTTTTACTATTAAGTTTTTTTAATATATTAAAATTTTTACTATTAATTTTTTACTATAGACTATTACTATAATAGTCTCTAATTTCTTCTGAGGTTTTAAAAGTGTCCCTTGATATTAGAGAATTCTTTTGTTAACATTTTGAAGTCTCTAGATGTGCATGGGCCATGCAGAACAATTACCAAAGTGGGATGCTCATCATTTCCTGAGAGCTGTCCTGACGTTTTGGAATTTTGAATGTTTGGACAGCTAGTAAAAAGATTTGCTTTGTCCACTAGGTGGTACTTGAAACCCAGAATACCTAAATTTGACACTTGAATGGAAGACAGTGAAAACCAAGGCTAGCTATTTACAGGGTTTATGACAGAAGAAAAGGGGAAAGATGCATGGCTGTAATGGGTTTTTCAAGGGCTGCAGGAATCTTGAGTGGAGTATATCAACTGGGAAAAATAGGCCTAATATCTTCTGTTGCCTCTTGGTCTGATATGATCAAAGTAGGTCATGTACACAAATGTGACTAACCTGCAAGTTTACCCATAATTTTTGAGGCAAATCTATTTTATTGCTCCAAACATTTTATAATTATCTGTAACTATTGTTTAACACCTAAAATAATCAAGAGTAACTCTCCATAGGTAAGTATTTTATTGAGCCTTTACCTAAATACATAGTTCTCTCAATAGATGCATTTTCAGAATAACATTTTACACTAAAATTATTTTGGTAGAATAATTTTTCTTCACTTTTCTGGACGTCTAAAGTCATATGTGGTCCTTCTGGTTTCCTCACAAGGTTTCCTCACTTGATAACTGGCTGTAATTTAGCCTAGAGATAATGCTGATCTCTCTGGAGTTTTATCAAAAAAGGAAATGTATCTCTGATTTAGATTTTAAAACTTTGGGAAACTCCCAGGGAAAAATCCCTGAAACTGAGTTATCAAAGGGTTTATTTTCGGGGCTAGAAGATACAAATTATCCTATGTGAATAGTCTCATTTCATGTTTGGAAGCTGGTTGGCAAAGTGTGTCCTTTCTGACAGTACATTTTTTTTTAACAGTCACTTGGCCAAGTCATGAAATTATTTTAGATCATTGTAAGGCGTGCTGACATCTTGATGTAAGATTAACTCTTGTTACTAGTTTTCTATTGCTGCTGTTACAAATTACAAAGAGTTGAGTGGCTTAAAGCAACACAAAGTTACCATCTTACAGTTCTGAAGGTTATAACTCCAAAATAGGTCTCACTGGATTTAAAGGCAAGATGGGCACGCTGCTGACATTGTCTTCTTCGGGCCACCCTTAAAGCCATGTCGAGAACTTTCTCTCCCCTTTGCACAATGGCAACTCTTAAGGAAAAACTGATTGCACCAGTTGCAGAAGAAGAAGCAATGGTCCCCAACAATAAGATCACTGTAGAGGGTGTTGGACAAGTTGGTATGGCATGTGCCATCAGCATTCTGGGAAAGTCTCTGGCTGACAAGCTTGCTCTTGTGGATGTTTTGAAAGATAAACTCAAAAGTGAAATGGTGGATCTGCAGCATGGAAGTTTGTTTCTTCAGACACCCAAAATTGTGGCAGATAAAGATTACTCTGTGACCACCAATTCCAAGATTGTGGTGGTGACTGCAGGAGTTCGCCAGTAAGAGGGGAAGAATCACCTCAGTCTGGTGCAGAGGAACCTTAATGTCTTTAAGTTCATCATTCCTCAGATAGTCAAGTATAGTCCTGATTGTATCATAATTGTGGTTTCTAACCCAGTGGATATTTTCACACCTTACCTGGAAACTAAGTGGATTACCCAAGCACCATGTGATTGGAAGTGGGTGTAATCTGGATTCTGCTAGATTCCACTATCTAATGGTGGAAAAACTTGGTATTCATCCCAGCAGATGCCAGATGGATTTTGGGAGAACATGGTGACTCAAGCGTGGCTGTGTGGAGTGGGGTGAATGTGGCAGGTGTTTCTCTCCAGGAACTGAATCCAGAAGTGGGAATAGACAATGACAGTGAAAATTGTAAGGAAGTGCATACGTTGGTGATAGAGAGTGCCTATGAAATCATCAGGCTGAAGGGACACACCAACTGGGCTGTTGGACTAAGTGTGGCTGATCTCATTGAATCCATGTTGAAAAATCTCTCCAGGATTTACCCAGTATCAATGATGGTGAAGGGGATGTATGGCATTGAGAATGAGGTCTTCCTGAGCCTTCCGTGTATCCTGAATGCTCGGGGATTAACCAGTGTTATCAACCAGAAGTTAAAGATGAGGAGGTCGCCCAACTCAAGAAAAGTGCAGACACCCTGTGGGACATCCAGAAGGATCTAAAGGACCTGTGACTACTGGCTTCTAGTTCTAGGCTGTAGAATCTTTAAAACTACAGTGTGATTAACCATGAGCCTTTAGTTTTCATCCATGTACATGGGGCACAGTTTGCCTTTATCTCCCTAAATCTGTGAATCTGGGTTCACAGAATCAAAGCCTGTACTTGATTTAATGCTTGCAATATGAGTCCTTAAACAAATAAAATTAACGATCGTAGTGTGAAAAAAATAAAATAAAGGCAAGATGTCAGCTTTCTCCAAAGAAGTTATACAGATGGTCAACAGGCACATGAAAAGATGTTCATCACTAGTTATTCGAGAAATGCAAATCAAAACTACAATGAGGTATCATCTCACAGTGGTCAGAATGGCCATCATCAAAACAATAAATGCTGGAGAGGTGTGGAGAAAAAGGAACCCTCCTACAGAGTTGGGAATGTAAACTGGTGCAGCCACTATGGAGAATAATATGGAGATGCCTTAAAAAATGAAAAATATAGTTACCATATGATCCAACAATCCCACTCTTGGGCATGAATCCAGAGAAAACCCGATTCTGAAAAGACACATGTACCCCAATGTTTATAGCAGCACTATTTACAGTAGCCAAGACTAAACACCAGAGTGTTCACAGAGAGGTGAGATTATGAGTGATTTCTGTTTTCTCCCTTTTGTTTACCTGTGTGTCTAATTTTTCTAGCGTGAAATGTTAATTAAACCTCCTCTCATCCCTAAATAAAGAACAATGGAAGAATCTTGCCTGACTCCCTCAGTCTTTGTAAGGGGGAATTAGTAATCCTGTTTCTTGCCTGGATTCATCCTGTCCAACAGTTTGGAAAGACAACATCTTAAGTAGAATTCAGAGAATATTTCTAAGAAATGAGACACTTTTAAAGTTAATTTATAAGTAAGATATTAAAAGCAGTTTGTACTGCTATGGGTCACAGTGGGAAGTGCAGTAACAAATGTTGATAGGTGGTTTTTAAACACTGATCATGACTAAAAAGCAACATTTCATTACCCGTTCCATCCTACTCAAAGGGAAAATCTATTATGTGGCCACAAAGGGCTTTGAAAGTGAGAAGTCTGTGG
The DNA here is from genome assembly GCF_048564905.1 of Vicugna pacos. Lineage (NCBI taxonomy): Eukaryota > Metazoa > Chordata > Mammalia > Artiodactyla > Camelidae > Vicugna > Vicugna pacos. Next base: position 23,391,653 of record NC_133005.1, read on the forward strand.
GCTTCTTGCGCCTAGCCAAGATTGCATAAAGGCTCCCTGGTATTAGAGAGTTGATGTAGATGAACAGACAAACAGACTGTCTGTTGAAGTAGGCAAGCAGTGTTACTTCAGGAAATAGTAATGTCATCTGTGGAAATCATAAATGTGAATTCTCTCAATACAGGCTTTTCTCCAGGTGCTGTCACAGAAAGATACTTGGATGGGCCCTAATTACTATAAATTCAAGGTTCTAGTGTCCACAAATTATAAAACAAGGTAAACAAAATTCTTTAGGAAATGTCTTAATTAACTTCACTACTGTCTTGAATGTATTTTATTTAGCAATAATTTGTTCAGTACTTTGAAATCATTCCATAATTATATATTGAGACTATAACGCGAGTTTTGTGGTGTGCATTAAGAACTCCAAATTGAGTTGGACCAGTGGCCTGCCTTTGAGGGACTCACAGATTATTGCAAATGATTGGAACATGACATGGTGTGACCACCAACAAAAGATACAACAAAGATACCAACAAAAGATACATACAAGGTACAATGGTGACACAAAGAAGGGAGTTTGCAGCTCTGTTAAGTTGGGTCAGGGAAGCTTTCACAGATGTGGAGATGATTGAACTTGGTTTTGAAGGAAAATTAGGAGCTCAACAGGGCTGATTAGGTAATTGGGATAGGGGACTATAATATAATTGGTAAAGAGGGATTTAAATGTGCAAAAAGACCATTATGGAAATAATAATTTGGGTAGGGGTGCTCACACTAATTTGGCAGAAATATAAGTGGTTCCATAAAATAACCCAGTGGAGGTGAGTGGGGACCAGTTCATAACAAATTGAACACTGTTCTAAAGATATTTGATCCTTTGAAAGATTTTTACTTGTGAAATTGAGCTTTACTGGATGGGTAAAACTTTATGGGAAACTCTGAAATCATATCAATGTATCTAGTCAAACCTAAAAGCAATCTTATTCTTAGAGAATTTTTTGGGAAGTTTCACACATTAAAAAAATTATTATTGGATATGCTTATGTGTCTACCTTGATTAGCTAATGATTCAGTTAATCTTCCAAATGGATTACCTTTGTGAGTGAAAGGTGGCAATAGCTGAGTGGGACATTGGAACCTAGGACTGTCCCATACAAACCAGAACATGTGACCCAAGTGGGCTGATGGCCCAGGTGGAGGAATGATTGTTCCTGCTCTCTGAGAGCTCATTTATCTTGAGGAAAGAGGAGTAAGTAGGAGGTGGTGAGACATTCTGTGACCATGAAGTCCATATTTGGGAATGAAAGTGGGGTGGACTTGGATATCCTGTCTTTCCACATGGGTTAAAATGAGAGCTCAGAACTCTGATAGCTCTCAAAACTCTGTCTCATCTTCAAAGACCGTGTGACTTTGACACAGATCACTGGACAAAGAATCCTGCTGCCTGTTTGTCTTGGGAAGTCTGTAAACATGAAGCTGTTTCTGGTTCTCATTATTCTGCTGTTTGAGGTATCCAAAGGTAACTTGTCCAAATGTACCATGAAATTCTAGAAAATATTACTATTCATAGGAGTGGGGTCAGGGCTTTCAAGATTGTTAATACCTTGCCAGCATCATCAAAATTACCTACTGTTTGGGTGCCTGACTTGAGTCTCTGTCTTAGAAGACAGCATGGAGGGAGGTGAGAAATCAGGGCATTGCAGCTCCTCTCCCAAGGTAGGAATGAACCCATCATCTAGTTTTATATTTATAATGTTGAATATAGTTTTCACCCATGAACCTGGCCATCTCTTTTTCCATTTAAATTCATTTTTCAGCCTATATTACAACAGTAATGAGAACAGGACAAGCTTTGGAGACATATAGATGTTAGGTTAAAATATGACTTCATCACTGGCTAGTCGTATGGAATGAGTTAAGTATGCCCTTTGAAAATCAGTTTTCTCATCTGTCAAGTGAATATAATAACTCAATTTCTTAATGATTGTATTTCATGTGAGGATGACATGAGTTTACAAAAGTGAAACACCAAGTTCATAGTAGGAGCTCTGTCAGTGAGAGTTCCCTTCTTCCTTGCTACTATAGAAGGCATGTTGTCTTTTTGTGGCCCTAAAAATACCTTTTAACCTTCAGAGATGCTCCTTGGTTCTGGAATTTACAGTAGGGAGAACCATGTCTTTGTTCTTCATCTTTATTCTGTAGGTTTGTCCACATTTGTGTACAAGGGCAACTGAAGAATTGGAAACAGGAGATTGAGGACCTTAATGCAGTACTCTGAAAAGGCAACAGTTTGGATCTCTGGAAGACAGATATGCATGGAATTGAGTTTGTTCCCAGATAGCACATTTATCTGAGATCAGAAGGAGGAGAGAGGGAGCGAGGGAGAGGGAGAGAGAGTCGGGAGAAGAATAGGTGAAGCTAGGTTATGAAGAAGTCACAGAGGCTGAATGAGCAAAGTTTTCAACAGCAATAAATGATGAGACCCATGAGGTATTGGCAAAGGGAGAGCTCTGCTGACCTTGTCAGTGAATGTGAAACCCAATTACACTGTTCACTTAAAAAGTTTTATCTGTGATGTTCTTTAAAAAGTTAATTTGGCTCTGAATTGTGCCATGATGACAAGTTGGTACTCTCTGAGGACACTGGACTGGGGTAGGCTGATGGAGTGCTGACTTTGCTATTGACTGGGAACCTGGGGTTTTGGAAGTCCTGCATTTGGGATGATTTTCAGGGAGGAGGCTTTGAATTTTCTATCAGCATAAGATTCACTTTGGGACAATAGGAGGCCATAGCTTGTGGGGAACCATGTGACCCTTCTGCTCTGCCTCAGGAACTAATCTGGTGCATTGCTGTTTCCTGCGCACAGATGCAGCACGACCCAGAAAATGCTTTAATAATGTAGCAGGCTACTGCAAGAAGAAATGCGATCTGGGGGAAGTATTTGAAGTAGCATGTTCAAATAGAAAATTATGTTGTGTTTACGAAGCGGACAACAGAAAAGCCCAAGAAGCTGCAAAGTTACCTGAACCTCCTTCGAAGCCTGATTTGAAGTTGGACTATATCATTTTACCCACTGTCACACTTGACACAGTTACACCGTAAACCAAGTGCTTGGTCTACCAGTCTCCGCTCTTCCTAAATCAAAAGTGCCACCTAATCCAATAGGCAGAGGCAAGAGATTTATCTACTACTTTTGTGAACTAGATTCTCCATATAATAAAGTCTTATGCTTTCCCCTGGATTTACTTATTAATGTATTCACTTATTATTTTGAATACTTCAAACATAAATGAATAGTTACCATGTTCCAGGCGTTATCCTAGCGTTATCCAGGCGTTATCCACGCCTGGATGATGCAAAGATGAAGCGAACATTTGGTAGAGGTAGCTGTTAGCCCCTCCATTTTCTATGTGAGGTAATATTTCAAAGCATTTCAGGTATTACTCCTCTTTTTAATGAAGTTTCTTAGGTCTAAGCAGATCTGAATGTTCCAACTTTGTGGGTGTGGGAATGGATACAGATGATTTTGCTAACAACTGAGAATTGATTAGAAGACAAGACATTTGAATATTTTCATACATTTATTGGGGCAGATCTAATGGGAAGTCATGACAGCTAGTGATAATTCCAATACATCCTTTAAAGCTCATTTAACATGCATGCTCTGTTTCCTTTTTTTTAGTAGCAATTTGAGCATCCACTTGACACTATTAGACAAGCATTACTTTTAGAATTCTTAAAAGCATTGCATAGTCTGTTTGTTTTAATAGTGTGAAATTTACAAACTTTTAGCTATTCAGATAAATAAGGTCTAGGGATCTAATGTTAAAAATATGGTGACTATAGTTGACAACACTGGATTGCCGAAGTTTGCTGAGAGTAGAACTTAAGTGTTCTCACAAAACAGACAGACAAACAAACTTGTGGTGATGGATGTGTTAATTAACAAATGGAGAGTCTTCTTTTCATAATGTATACATCTATTAAATTACCGCGATGCATACTTTATTTTTTTCCACATATAAGTGAGATCATATGGTATTTTTCTTTCTCTTTCTGGCTTACTTCACTTAGAATGACAATCTCCAGGCCCATCCATGCTGCTGCAAATGGCATTATTTTATTCTTTTTTTATGTCTGAGTAGTATTCTGCTGTATATATATACCACAACTTCTTTATCCAGTTTTCTGTTGATGGACATTTAGGTTGCCTCCATATCTTGGCTGTTGTAAATAGTGCTGCTGTGAACATTGAGATGTATGTTTTTTCGAATTGTATTTTTCTCTGTATATATGCCCAGAGTAGGATTGCTGGGTCATATGATAAGTTTATTTTTAGTTTTTTAGAGAAACTCCATACTGTCCTCCATAGTGGCTGCACTAATTTATATTCCCATCAACAGTGTGGGAGAGTTCCTTTTTCTCCACACCCTCTCCAGCATTTATCATTTGTGGACTTTTAAATCATGGCCATTCTGACTGGTGTGAGGTGATACCTCATTGTAATTTTTTTTTCAATTTGGAAGTTAATCTTTTTCATTGTAATTTTGATTTTCATTTCTCTAACAATTAGTGATGTTGAGCATTTTTTCCATACGCTTGTTGGCCATCTGGATGTCTTCTTTGGAGAGATGTCTATTTAGGTCTTCTGCTCATTTTTTTATTGGGTTGCTTGTTGTTTGACATTAAGCTGTACGAGCTGTTTGTATATTTTGGAAATTAGTCCCTTGTCAGTTGCATCATTTGCAAATATTTTCTCCCATTCTACAGGTTTTCTGTTCATTTTGTTGCTGGTATCCTTAGCTGTGCAAAAGCTTTTAATAGATCCATTTGTTTATTTTTGCTTTTATTTCCATTACTCTAGGAGCTGGTTCAAAAACTATTGCTGTGATTTATGTCAAAGAGTGTTCTGCCTGAGTTTTCCTCTAGGAGTTTTATAGTATCTGGTCTTACATTTAGAACTAAAGAAATTAGACTTCCCCATAGTTTAACTTTGGGTACTCTATTCTTACGCCAAACAAAGTACATCTGTAGTCTCCTAAAATGTCCTGTGTTTTCTAATTTCCTTCCATTTGTTGATTTTATTCTGTTCATTCAAATTGCCTTCTCTGCTAACACCTGTTGAAATCCTACACATTTCACAAGGCACCACTTTAATCCTAGATTCACTCACAAATTTTTCTGAATACACAGCTTCATCTTTCCCTCTCCTGAATTACATGTCTACTTTCCTGAGTTTCTTCATCCAGTCTTCCATGTTATAGTTTTTTTTCAGGGTACTAGTTATATCTTCTTTTCAAGGGGGAGGTTCTGAGTTGTCCTTATCAATTCATCATTTGATATATTGAGTGTTCGATCTCTGATTAAAGAACAAATGAATCAGAAAACTGGCAATGAGCTTTATTGGAATCCCCTTTAAGGTCATTCTGGGGATCTAGGAACCAGAAGGGAGAAGATGTGGACTTCTTCACTTTAGTTTATCAGAATAGGTTGAGAAATAGACTAACAGAAAGTTGTGCTTGATTTTATGTAGACTTTTTCTTGGGGTTTGCATAATTGTGTTCATCTCCATAATAATCTTGAGGTAAAGTGACCGCATATGTCATTGGCTTTGGACGAGTTGGTTTTGTAACTTTTTTACGTTCTTCTAGTTTCATGATATCGAGGCAACAATATCTCCCATTTTCACATAGCACTTCACGTATTTCTGTTGTTTTGCATATTTTCTTGCAGTATCCTTGTATATATTGACCCCAGCATTTCTTCAGTTGGTCAGTTACTGTGCACATAAAGAACAATAGGTCAAGGTCAGTGTTTGAGACTGAAAGGCAACTTTGGTCATGGGGAAGGCAAAGGATGTTTGTAGGGAGATTCGCAAAGCGTGTATCAGTAATATCCCACAGAAAATTCTCCAGGAGGGTAAACCTCAGTGTTTATGTTTAACTGATCACTCTTATTTTGTTCCTCTAAGTATTCGGGCTTCCATCCAACATCTGATGGACTTCACCAAGAGCACAGGTCTTATTTGGGAAAATAAAGGCGCTGAATCCTGGATTTCAGGCTATAGAACTACGTTCCATCTGAGAAACTCAATAAATCTGCATCTGTTTGAATGCTTCCAGGGTACTACTTTCTTAACTACTGCCCAGAAAGCAATAATTTGTCACTATGTGTTTATGTCTGAATGGAACTCTGCTCTTGGGTTCATACTTGCTACCATGGTCAAGGATGACTTTTTTTGATCCAGTCGATATTTCCCCCCCCCCCAACATTCTTCCTCTCATATTACTTCTCACTATTGTACATTTTTGCCAATGAATATCTTCCTTTAGCTGCTATGTCATCATAATAATCTTGGACTTGTTTTGTCCTCTATGACTCCTCATTCTCTTTCTACCTCCAGAGGCAAGAATTCCTCCAGACCTCTTTTCACCTTGATATTATTCTTTCCTTCAGTGATCCTAAATATTTTCAATGATCTAAGAGCTAGGATGTTCAAATTTTGGCTTCAGGGCTTGTACCATCCTCTGGAGTAAACCCCAGAGGATGAAGACTGGGAACAAAGATGCTGCCTCCAACACCAGGTTCTTAAGACTTTAAGGGGTTAAGGACAAACTGTCATTATTCCTATAACAAGGGATAAATATAAGAGATCTGGTTTTGAAAGAGAAAAGAAAGCTAATTTTTCAGTTCCTTTGTATGTTGCAAAGCCCTATGTTAGATGTTTCACAAGTGTTCTATCATTTAATAACCCCCTGCCCCTGTGAGCTAGGTGTCATTATCTCCACAAACGAGGAAACTGAGGCTCAAGGAGTCTTCACCTTTTATCCAAAGTTGACAAACTAATACACACTGAAGGCATGCTTCTCAAACCTGAATCCAAAGTTTGTTCTTCTTCCACTATTCACACAGTGTAGTATAATAGATTTAAATAAATAAATATATATATATACATAATATATATATATTACATATATATAATATCGGAGTGGAAGAAAATATGGCTTGATGCCAGAGTACAAACTATATCCAAAGAAATAAGGGCATTCCCAGATATCTGGCTCATGTCTTTCTGTCATGCATCCTTCCCAGAGGAAATTATGACCTCTTTTCAGCTTTATGAGCACTCCTTTTTAAGAATAGTACCATGGTAGAAGGCTTCAGGAAGAGAAAATTTCTGATGATATTGCATAGACTTCAGCTATTCCTAGGACCCTATCTCTTCCTACTGTGAATTATAAAATTCCCTTGGGTTCTTGAAAATATCCACCCCTTGTTGATTTGAGTGAGCCCCGGGAAATCTCTGGATTACCTGTGAACTTCTGGAACAGCAGAATTGCAATGATGAGGAGAAGCCTCATGGCCAGGCTTTCCAGAGGATGTGGCAGGCAAACCTCTTGTAAAGTGAATTGCACACTATGTCACCTTCTTCAGAGACTTGGATTCTTATGCACTGAACCAGAACAGATGGTATGATACAAAGTGTGCCCCCCAAATTCTGAACTGTGGACTTTGTATCGTGTGGGCAGGCACAGGAAATTTGGTTACCCACTTTACCCCACATAGAATTCAGAGATGTTGATTTGATGCCATCCTGTAGGTTGGCATGCCATCACAGCTGCTGCCGTTCTGTAGGTTGTAGACTGCTGGTGGGTAGAATCTGTTCTTTCTCTGCTTTGGCTGTCTGCCCGGTGAGGCCAAGGTAAACATGTACTCACTTGCAAGAATGAATAAGGTAATAAAATAAATGAAGCTTATTCCATTTATTGCATTCAGCTGAGTCTAGGTCTCTGGGTGTTGTGTCTATCACTTCAGGCAGTATAGATGGTAGTTGATTTTTATTCCCTCATCCTAGATAAATTTAATTTACTCACAGACAGGCAATACACGATGATGGAGGAATATAGGATGACTACAATAAAATTTTCATTTAGAAACAGCAAAAAAGGAGAGAAAAGACAGATAACATTGCATAAAGCAATGTTGGACCATAATAGCGAAGGTTTCTTTCCTACCAGTGTACAGAATTCTTTAGTCCATTTATATTCTTTCTGTTCTGCTCTCTGGGAAGACTTCCCTGTCCATTGATCTTCGTGGACATATCTTGGAGGAGATTGGGAGAGAATTCTGGAGATTCTTCTACTTTAACAACACGTTTCCTATTAGTGCATGTTTAGGAAACTGTGTGAATGATTTTGATACCCAGGCTTTGATTTCTATGGTATTATAACTCTTTTGAAAGATTACTGGATGATTAACAGATTTTCTTTTGAATTGCTTTCAGTCATTTTCATGTCAAGACCAGTCCAGAAATCCTTTTGAATCATGGCAGTTCTTTTTAGACCCCAACTAGGACACTAGTTCCATCTATGGAATAAGCTTTTGGGGCCTATACTATCTACCACCATTAGCTTAATGATATCTAACTCAGCCTCTGGCTGTAAACAGTTCAACACAATAGCCTCTAGGCAGTGTAAACGAACTAGTTGAGATTGATCACCATAAATTTATAATAGTAATAATGTGTTCTTTTGTATAAAGCCACCAGCAACAGTTGTCTATATAAATATAGAAATATACAAACAGATGGTTGGGTTAATCCAGGTTTGTGGTGTGCCCAAGGACTTAAATGACTAAAAGAAGAGGAACGAAAGAGTCCTAGTTATTGGCTAGAGAGTTATTGAAGCAAATTATGGATTCTATTCTAGATAGGGAGAGAAATATAGAGGCGGTGGGGCTGAAAAATAGATCTTTGAGTTTTGAAGATGAAAGAGTTTATATTAACAAAAAGTATTGCCTGTGCAATGGAGAGAACATTCTATATCTAATCTGCACTGTCTTCCTCACTGACTACTTGATTAGAAGACTCACATTCCTTTATCCCACAGATAACATTAAGAGCGCATCTTGGGGAAAAAATGGTGTGTCTCTACTCCCGCTTCAGCAGCGTGTGAGTGCTTGCATGTGTGTGTGCACATGTGTATGTGTATGTCTATTATGTCCCCTGCTGCCAGAAGTCTATAAGCCTGGAAAATCTGCTATATTGATCCCACAAAGCAGAGTCTTCTTTTCCACATCCTCTTAGGGTTAAATGGTAGGTGTTCCCATGAGCAAGATGGGATGAATAAAGAACATGATGTTTCTTATTGAGGAAGAAATCACTAATCAGTACTTATTGTTAAATCTAAGGACCTCAAAGTCCAGTGAGACTTTCAAAAGTACAGATTGTTTTAATGTATTACTTATAAAAGAACTTAAGTATAATAAATTTCTGGATAACTACTCACCAAGCTCTATTGAGTTGAGAAGTTAGTAGAGCAAATTATTTGATTATTTAAATGGGTCAGCCAGGAAGTATGTTTGAAAGATTTTTACTTTATTTTCCCTTTTATGTCAATTAAAAACAGTATTTAAAAATAGTTATATTGTGTAACATGTGCCTTATTATCAAGAATCTGGAAATATAGAAACAAAGAGAAGAAAGGAAATAACCAGCAGCATTACTACTAACTAAAGAAAACATCTGGAAACATGTTATATACCATTCTAAATGTTTTCTTCAGTAGAATTAAAATAGCTTTATTGTTTAACTCAAATATCAGCATACGGGATTTTCCTGATTTAATAGGAAAGATGTAGTAAAACTGTCTCAAACTTTCACCAGTTGCATTACTTTGGAAAGCCTGGGGTCTTTCAAACCTCTACTAATTCCAGAGATGTTTACATTGCCAGGGATACACTGGCCTTCAGGATTCTCTGCCTTCATATGCTAACTCTGATTTGCACCATATCCACTCTGCCTGATGCAAAACTCTTCTTTAATGTCCAAAAAGAAAATAAAATCACACGTACTCAGCATTTTGGAATTTAGCAGAATTTATACCAGACTTTGGGAAGGAGGGCTATTGAGAAGATAATTAATTTGCAGTAACACAGTAACTTTCAAAAGGACAGGAAGATATCACTGAACTATTTTTTTGAACTATTTTTTTGATCTGACAGCTTTATTGTTATTTTTTAATTAAAAAACTTATGAAGCTATTCAGTCATTTGCTTATTTGTTATTGAAGTACAACTGACTTACAATATTATACTAGTTTCAGGTGTACAACATAGTGATTTCAATATTTTTATACATTACAAAATGATCACAGTGGTAAGTTTTGTTACCATCTGTCATTATACATTATATATGTCTTTACTATATATTTGCCTTTGCCAGTGAGATTGTTTCTTCTGTGTATTTTATTATTTCTAGTTGCGGCCCTTTCTTTTCCACTACAGGTATCTTTACATTTCTTGCTACAGATATTTTGTAATTTTCTGCCAGTTATAAAACAAAGAGAGGGCTTCATACTATGTGGAAATTAAAACACAGTCTTAACCAATGGATCAAAGGGGAAATCACAAGGGAAATTGGAAATGCTTAGAAATGAATTAAAATGAAGCACAACATACCAAAAGTCATGGGAGGTAGTGAAGCAGTGTTCAGAAGAAAGTTGATAGCAGTAAATGCCTCCATTAAAAAAGAAGAAGAATCTCAAATCAGTAATCTATCTCTACACCTCAAGGAAGTAGGAAAAGAAGCCCAATCTAACACCAGCTAGCAGAAGGAAGAATATAGTAAGAATGAGAGCAGACAAAAGTGAAACAGAGTGGAAGAACAAGAGAGGGAGTCAGCAAAACCAAATTTTTTTCTTCGAAAAAAATCAACACAATTAACAAACCTTTAGCTAGACTGACTAAGAAAAAAATAGAGAAATCTCAAAATTACTAAAGCCAGAAATAAAAAAGAGGACATTATTATAATTTTATAAAAATAAAAAGGATTATAAAACAATACTGGAATAACTGTATGCCAACAAATTAGATAATCTAGTTGAAATAAACAAACCCCTACTAATAAACAAAACTGACTCGAGAAGAAAGAGAAAATCTGAATAGACCTATAGCAAATAAGATCAAATCTGCAATTAAAAAAAAAAGCCCCCTAACAAAGAACAGTCTGGACAAGGCAGTTAAACTTACATTTAAAGAATTAACATCAGTTCTCAAACAGTTCCGAAAAGATGAACAGGAGGGAACACTTTCTAACTCATTCGGTGAAGTCAACATGACTCTGATACTGAAACCAAAGACACTGAAGAAAAGATAATTGTAGACTAATATACCTCATGAATATAGATGAAGAAATATTTAATAAAATACTGGCAAAATGAATCGACAGCATATCAAAATGATTATACACCATGATCAAGTGAGATTTACCTCAGGAATGCAACAAGGTTTGTCATATAAAATACAATCAGTGTAAAGCATCACATCAATGGAATGAAGATGAGTAACTCCACATGACTATCACAATTGATGTAGAAAAAGTATTTGACCCAGTCTAGCACTTTTTCATGTTTAAAAAAAACACTTAATAAACTAAGAATAGAAGGAACTTCCACAACATGGTAAAGGCCATATATGAAAAACCCATATCTAACAATACTAATAGGTGAAAGAGTGAAAGCTTTTTTACTAAAGTCAGAAATAAGACGTGAATGCCTGCTTTCACACTTGTATTCAAGTTCTAGCCAGAGCATTTAGGGAAGAAAAAGAAACACAAGGCATCCAAATTGGAAAGGAAGAAGCAAGACTGTCTCTATTCACATACAACAATCGTGTATAGAAAACCCTAAATAATTCACAAAAAAACTGTTAGAGCGAATAAAGAAATTCAGCGAAGTTGCAGGATACAGAATTTACACATAAAGATCAGTTGCATTTCTGCACATTAGCAATGAAAAATATGCAAAGGAAATTAAGAAAATAATTCCATTTACAATAACATCAAAAAGAATAAAATACTTAAATAAATTTAACCAAGTAGGTGTAAGACTTTATTCTGAAAATTCCAAAACATTGCTGAAGAATAACTAAATAGGTAGAAAGACATTTGTGTTCATGAATTAGAAGACAATATTGTTAAAATGTCAAATGTCAGTACTACCTAAAGCAATCTATGGATTCAGTTTGCCAAATTCCCAATGATGTGTTTTTTCCCTCAGAAGTTTAAAAACTCATCCTAAAATTTGCGTGGAATTTCAAGGAACCTCAAAAAGGGAAAACGACCTTGAAGAACAAAGTTAGATGACTCATAATTCTCAGTTTCAAAACTGTTTGCAAAGCTACTGTAATCAAAACCATGTAGTCCTGGCATAAGGATAGACATGTAGACCAATAGAATAGAATCAAGAGCCTAGAAATAAACTCTCACATTTATGGTCTACTGATTTTTGACAAGGGTGCCAAGGCTATTCGAAGGGGAAAGAATAGTCTCATCAAAGAAATGGTGCTGGGAGAATGGAATACCCACTTGCAAAAAAATGAAGTTGGACTCTTACTTGTACCATTTACAAATATTAATTCAAATTTCACCAAAAACCCAACCTAAGAGGTGAATCTAAGAGGTAACCCTCCTATAAGAAAAAAACAGGGGGAATCTCTATAACCTTGGATTTGGCAATGGTTTTTTTAAAATACGACATCAAAATAGAGGCAACAAAAGAAAAATAGTTAAATTTGGCTTCTGCAGAATTAAAAACTTGTGCATTGAAGAGCATTATCAGGAAAATGAAAAGACACCAATAGGAATGGGAGAAAATATTTGCCAATCATTTGTGTATTATGAGTTTAATATCAAAAATATATATATGTTCATGTATAACTGAAAAATTGTACCCTACACTGGAATTTGACACAACACTGTAAAATGATTATAAATCAATAAAAAATGTTAAAAAAATAAAAAGAACTAAACTCAACAACAATTAAAAAAACAATTTAAAAATGGGCAAATGACTTGAAAATAAATTTCTCCAAAGAAGTTCTACAAATGGGCAATACCGCATCAAAAAATACTTAACATCTTTAGTTATTAAGGAAATGAAAAGCAAAAACCAAAATGGGAAAACACTTCACTCTAATTAGTATAGTTAAAAATTTAAAAATGAAAATAACAAGTGTTGATGAGGATGTGGCGAAATTAGAGCCTTCATACATTGTTGATTGGAATGTAAAAATTAGCAGTCGCTATGGAAAACAGTTTGATGCTTTCTCAAAAAGTCGAACATAGAATTACTCTATGACTTAGCAATTCCACTTCTGAGCATGTAGCTAAAAAAATTGAAAACAGGGGTGCAAGAAGATACTTGTACATGGATGTGCATAACTAAAAGATGTAAATAACCCAAAAATCCATCAACAAATGAATAGATAAACAAAATGCGACATATACATACAATGGAATATTATTCAGATATAAAAAATAAAATTCTCATTACACGTTCTAACATGGATGAATCTTGAAAATACTCTGCTAAGCAAAATAAGCCAGACACAAGAGGACAAATATTGTATGATTCCACTGATATGAAACAGCTAGTTTAGGCAAATTCAGAGAGACACAAAGTATATTAGAGGTTATCAAGGCCTGAGGGAAGCAGAAAATGGGGAATTATTCTTAATGGCTACAGAGTTTCTTTTTGGGGTAATGAAAAAGGTTTGGAACAAATAGTAGTGATGGTTATACACTGTGAATGTGTTTAATGTCACTGAATTGTACACTTAAAAATGGTTAAAGTGACAATTTTCTGTTACATGTATTTTAACACAATTTAAAAAATGTAAGAGTATGTGTTTTTAAAACCAGATGTACCTTGTTTGTTGAGAAAATTATTTTGATCTTTTAATTTTCTTTTAACACATTTAATATTCCTTTATCTTTGTTATTTTGTTTATTCTATTATTTGAGTGTGTATGTGCACATGTGCATGTGTGCATGTGTGAGCCCTGTAATTGAGAAACTGAGGTAGTATCTGATTTTCACTAAGTCAAACGTCTCCACCAGGGGAATATGTTAATCTAGACTATCCTTAGACCATTTACTTCATTTTTCAAAAAATTTCAACCCTGTGAACCATTGATATGTGTTCAAAAAGCCAGTTGGCTTGGATGAAGACTATCTCCCTCATTCAGGTTGTACAGTAGTTTTTCGTAGGAATATATTTTACATTAAAAAAATCGACATGGAAGAAATCCTTATTGGAGGCAAATGCAAATTTAAGAGACGTTACCTCTGAGGTTCCAAGGACCTGTCTTCACCATTGCTACAAACCCTTACATGGCGTAAGCCTTGGTCAAGAAATTGGTTTCATTATAGTCTTTCTGAGAATATGAATTTCCACTATAAATGACCTGTGGAATTACCTATAAGCATCAAATAAGGACAATTAGTTAAGTCTGAGGAGTCAGGAGTATACAGAGCTTTGTACTGTTTAAGCTTTACTTCTGAATTTTGGTGGTAAGTTAATAATGGTAAACATAAGAATGGGTCTTAATAGTAATGACAGATCGCTAATAAATAAGATAAATATATAAATACTTAAATAAAAACATGTATAATATTCATATCAGCAGCAGAAAATACTATCTATCCAATGAAACTAAGATATGAGAAACAGATGAGATACAATCAGAGGGCAAGAAAAGGTCATAATATGCCAGTAATTGTTAGTTTTACATCGCTTAAACTCACTGATCAAATAACAGAGATTCATCATTGGATTGAAAAAAGATTCAAGCAATATTGGACAATAAGACATATGTATAGTGGACTTTTATTAGTGGAAATGTAGTAGAATAGATATACTGAATAATATATTTGGGGAAAATAGCCAAAAAAGTTGAATACATTTAAAAAGTAAATTACTGCCACATTGCCCAGTTGTCAGACACAGAAAGAATCTGCAAAGGCCAAAAATGAAGGAAGAATGGAAACCCTCAAAGGAAAATGAACGCCATTTTGATCAGATGTATGAAATCAAGATCCAATCCTAAGTGAAACATATAATTGACATTGTATAAACCTGGTATCAAGTCTTGTGTTTAAGTCCTTGATCCATTTTGAGTTAATTTTTATGAGTAGTGTCTAAGATAAGGATCCAGTTTCATTTTCTGCATGTTTATACCCAGTTTTTCCAACATGTTGAAGAGACTGTTCTTTCCCACGTGGGTGCTCTTGGCCCTCTTGTTGAATATTAGTTGACCATATATGCAGAGACTTAATTCTGGGCTCTTTATCCTATTCCATTCTTCCAATCCATGACTGTGGGATAATCTTTCCATTTGTTTATGTCTTCTTTGATTTCTTTCAACAAAGTCTTACAGTTTTGTTGCATACATCTTTCACTTCATTGATTAAATTTACTCCTAGATATGTTATTATTTTTGATGCTATTGTGAATGGGATAGTTTATTTTTTTTTTCAGATGATTTGTTGTTAATGTAGAGAAGTGCAGCAGATCTACATGTGTTGGTTTTGTATCCTGAAAATTTACTGAATTTATTGCCTAGTTCTGACAGGTTTTTAGGGAATCTTCAGGGTTTTAAAATATACTTGATCATATCATCTGCAAATAATAACAGTTTTACTTCTTTCCTTTTCAGTTTGGGTGCTTTTTCTTTCTTTTTCTTGCCTAATCCCTATAGCTAGGACATCCAGTACTATGTTGAGTAAGGGTGGTGAGAGTGGGTATGCTTGTCTTGTTCCTGATTGTAGAGGAAAAGCTTTCAGTTTTTTAACCATTTAGTGTGATATTAGCTGTGAGTGTGTTGTATGTGCCCTTTATTATGTTAAGCTATTGTTCATTCTATACTCAGTTTGTTGAGGGTTTTATTCATAAAAGGATATTGTATTTTGTCAATACTTTTTCTGTACCTATTGAGATGACTGTAGGATTTTTATCTTTCATTCTATTAATGCACTGTATCATATTTATTAACTGGCATGTGTTGAACTATCCTTGCATCTGAGAGAGAAATCTCTCTTGGTAATGGTGTATATCCTTTTAATGTGTTGTTGAATTCAGTTTGCTAATATTTTATTGAGAACTCATGCATCTATATCAGGTCTATTAGTCTATAGCTTCTTTTTCTTGTAGTATCCTTGTATAGCTTTGGTATCAAGGTAATGACATTCTCATAGAATGAGTTGGGAAGTGTTCTCCTACTCAGTTTTTTAGAAGAGTTTGAGAAGGTTGGCATTAATTCTTCTTTAAACATTTGGTAGAATTTGCCATTTTAGCTGTCTGGTTCTGGGATTTTCTCTTTGGGAAAGTTTTAAATTACTGATTCAATCTCCTTACTCATTATTGGTCTGTTCATATTTTTTAAAAAATTTCTTCATGATTCAAAAAAGATACTTGATATGATTTTAAGTCTTATGTTTGCTAAGATTTGTTTTGTGTTCTATCATATATTCCATCATGAAGAATGTTCCATGTGCACTAGAGAAGAATGTGTATTCTGCTTCTGTTGGATACAATGTTCTACAAATGTCTATTAGGCCCAGTTTGTCTAGTACATGGTTCAAGTTCAACATTTTCATGTTGATTTTCTGTCTAGATGATCTATTGCTGAAAGTGGGTATTGAAATTCCCTACTATTATTGTAGTCTTAGTGGGTATTGAAATTCCCTGCTATTATTGTAGTCTTTAGCTATTACATATAAAACTGTTGTGAGTAATCACAGGCAGGTTTTTGTGTGGACATGTTTTCATTTCTCTGGGATATATATCCAGGAAGTTGATTTCTAGATTGTGTAGGAAGTGTATATTTAGTTATTTTGAGAAACCGCCCAACTATTTGTCTGAGTGGCTGTACCATGTTACAATGCCACCAGCAATGGATGAAAGATTCTGTTTTTCCTCTTCCTTGCTGGTATTGCAGGTTGTCACTATATTTCATTTTTACTGTTTTGATAGTTGTGTAAAGACATATAATTGTGATCTTAATTTGCATTTCCCTATTTACTAATGAATTTGAAAATATTTTCACGTGCTTATTTGCTATCTGTATATCCTCTGGTATAATATCTCTTCGTGTCTTTTGCCTATTTTCTCATTGAATTTTTTTACTATTTTATTTTCTTAATTGAAATAATTTGACATACATTGTGTGAGTTTAAGGCATACAACATGTTGATTACTACATTTGTACACTGTAATATGATTGCTATTGTAGCATTATCTAGCATCTCTATCACATCACATAGTTATTATTCCTTTTTTGTGGTGGGAATAATTAAGATGTAGTCTCTTAGCAAGTTTGGTATCTATAATATAGTAATGTTGTCTATAATCACAATACTGTTTATTAGATATCCAGGATTTATTTGTTTATTAGTTGCACTAGTGAGTCTGTATTCTTATTTGGTCCCAATTCTATTATCTCTGACAATTCCTTTTTTTCCCCATCCATCCATTCTGTGCTTTTGATTGCTGAATTCAATCTACTTACATTTACAGTAATTATTGATATGTAAGGACTTACTATGGCTGTCTTATTGATTGCTTTCTGGTTGTTTTGTATCTCCATTGTTTATTTTTCTATCGTTTCTGCCTAACTTTGTGATGATCCTTCTGTGGTAGTGTGCTTTGTTTCCCTTAAGAAAAACTTTGATGAATCTACATTAGATTTTTGCTTTGTCATTATCATGAGGCTTACATAAAACATCTCACAGATAAAAATGTCCACTGTATGCTGATAGAAACTTATCTGTAGTCACCTAGAAGTCTTCACGCTTTTCTCCTCCCCTTTTTATGTTTTTGATGTCAACATTTACCTCTTTTTATGCTGTGTATATATATATATATTAACAAATTATAGTAGCTATAGTTATTTTTAATACTGTTATCCTTTAACCTTTGTACTACAGTTAAGTGGTTAATTCACCATCTTATTATAGAATTAGAGTTTCCTAAATCTGACTATGGGCATACCTTAGAGATACTGGGGGTTTGGTTCCAGACCACCACAATAAAGCAAATGTCAATAAAGCAAGTCATATTAATTTTTTAGTTTCTCAGTGCATAAAAAAGTTATCTTTAAAATATACTGTGGCCTATTAAGTATGCAACAGCATTATGTCTAAAAAGACAATGTAAAAAAATTTAAAAAAATTAAAAGAAAATAAAAAGACAATGTACATACCTTAATTAAAAGTATTTTATTGCTAAGAAATGCTAACCGTCATTTGAAAATGCAGGGTTGCTACAAACCTTCAATTGGTTAAAAAAAAAAAGCAAAATCCTTGAAGTGCAATAAAATGAAATGAGATAAAAAGAGATATGCCTGTATATATATTTCACCTTTACCAGTGTTGTAAACTTTCATATGTTTTTATGTTATTGATTTGTGTCTTTTCATTTCAGCTTGAAGAACTCCCATCAGCATTTCTCTCAAGGCAGATCTAGTGGTAATGAATTCCCTCAGCTTTTGTTTGCCTGAGAAAGTCCTTATTTCTCCTTTATATCTGAAAGATGGCTTTGCTGGATAGACTATTATTGGCTGGAAAATTTTATCTTTCAACACTTAATTCATTTCACTGACTCCTGGCCTGTAGGGTTTCTGCTGAGAAATCTGCTAATAGCTTAATGGGGATTCCTTTGTAGGTTATACTCTTTTATCCTTGGCTGCCATTAATTTTCTTTATTTATCTTTGATTTTTGGTTGTTTCATTATAATATATTATGGATAAGATCTTTTTCCATTGAGATAATAGGGGTACTTGTTAACTTCATGAATTTTGGATGTCCACGTCTCTCTCCAGGTTTGGGGAATTCTCAGACATTTCTTTAAATAAACTTTCTGTTCCCTTTCTCTCTTTTCTCCTTCTGGAATCCATATTATTGTGCATGGTTTGCAGAGATCATTCTCGAGACTTACATGGCTATGGAAAATTTCAAGGTAAAGAAGTAGAAGTCAGCTTTGAGGACATCTTCAAGATTAGCATGAGATGGGTTAGAGACGTTCTGACCTTGAAAGCAGGCCAGAATGCCTTCAATTTGTGATTGTGTTGAATCTCAGATGTCTCATATTTTAAGTGGGAGTAACATACCTCACTAAGCCTGTAAGTCTAAGAGCTTCACAGGAACCAGATACTGTGGAGTTCTACGTGTCTTAACCTATTTTAATTTTTAGAGTGATTTTTGGAGGTGGGCGTATGATTATACCTGTATTACCAATTAAAAGAAATTAGGTAGATATCACATGATGAGTTAAAGCAGTGATGAGCAAACCTAGATGTGACCCTAAATATGTTTCACTCCAGTTTCCCCAGCTTTAATCACGTTATCATAGTTAATTCTTTTGTTTAGGGACATTGTACATCAATTTGCTTGGCACATTGTGGGCTCTCGTACAATGAAGATGCTTTTTCTCCTCCAGACCCTAAGCAGGGAAAGGTTATTTCCCACCTTAGTCTTAGCTTAAACTTAAGCGTGAGATGAAAAAGAATGGGTATAATGCAAGAAGACAGGAGGGTAAAGTTTCACGTTGCAGCTCTAAGATTATATTCCTCATCCATAATCACAGTGATCACAGCTCTACTATGCTGTCAAGGTAGTGATCCAGGTGACTACTGAGGAGGAAGCACAGTGAGTTCCACCAGAAGCCTTTAAAACCCCATTTGGCTCTTCAAAGAGATCCTATGATCCTAACCTCTGTCACACTCCTCTCTGCATAGTAATGAGCTTTCCCCCAGGTGAAACATGGCTTATCATCACCCACACTCATGCAGAGCAGCCATGGCCCAGTGGGCTTGGCCCTCAGGAAACTTGCCTTTCTGTTCTTCATTCAGGAATCAGCAACCTGTTACAGCCAAGTCCCTATGACATGAGTAAATGTGAATATACTACACTGGCCACTCGCAAAGTACCCTGAGTGGGAGTAAATATTTTCCGTCTTCTTCAAGTTCATAAATGTAGGCTCAAAGATGCGAAATCAGTTGTCCATAGTGCAAGACTGAATACATGAAAGGACAATGAACGATCTCATATATGTCTGTATGACATATGTCTCTATGACTGTAAATCTCATTTTTAAAGCTGATTTTTTCTCCTATCCTCCTTTGCAGAAATGACCCGCCTCTGTCCTCCCACCTTCCTGTGTGAGTTCATGAGTCCTACCCACAATGATAGGCAAGAGTATAAAAGGCAATGATGTCCTATTAGTGGGGGCAATCCATCCCTCAAAGCTCTTCTACTAGATGTCATATCACAGCTGTGTCTCTTGAAGGAGGCAGAGGCCTGTCTCCTGGTGAAAATGGAATAAATGAAGGTGATACTTCATTCTGATTGCTTTCTCTGACTTGTGTGGGCAGAGTTTACAGGAGAAGTCCTGTGCCTAAACATGAGTGCCCATCCCAGTATTTAGACCACAGTACAGAGCTCTTGATCTTCCTCCTTTTCCTTCTAAGTTGGCAGTGTATATGAATGTAGACTTCCAGGGAGAGAAGAGAATTGGGTAATACCAAAGTGTAGTAGCAGAGTGCTCTTAGTAGTCAGCTAAGTCCGTCTCAGTTCTAGTATTACAAATCAGTATTTCTTGTCTCTGAAGTTAAGGTCTGCATCCTAAGTTTGTTGTAGGAAATCCAATAAGAAAATGAATATGAAAGCACTCTGTAGAAATGCGTTTGTATTACTGCTTCAAAAGTACATCGCAAATGCCTTCACTCTGTAGGGAGAGGCTTCAGTCATTCCATATGACAGACCAGTGGTTCTCAAAATGCGGTTCTTTGATCAGCAACATCAGCATCTCCTGGGAACTTAATGAATAATGCTTATTTTCAGGCTCTACTACAAAATCAGAAACTAGAAGTGAGGACCAGAAATCTTTTTTTTTTTATTAAAAAAGCAGACCTGCAGATGTTTCTGATGCACTTTATAGTTTGATCATCTCTGCCAGGGCAGATTTGTGGGCCTCTGGGCTGGGAATTGTTTTCAAGGGTGACACCATTTCTGTCCATCAGTCCTTAATGGGTGTTTTGGATTAACCCTCACTTGTGCCTCTATCTTATCTGCATCCTTACCCTGGAATTGCTGGTGCTATGGAGATGTGATGCCCTTCCACACATGGTTTAGTGGAGGGACAGTGAAAAGGAAGGGGAGTATAGTGACAAGACTGACCCCAGAATAAGCTCCTTTGCTTTAATGAACCAGGCATCCTAGATCAGGAGACAGAGGCTGGAATGTTTAAACAGCCGCGGATTTTGCTGACGTTCCTGCTGTAGTTCTTGTTGTAGTTCTTGTTATAGTTCTTGCTGCAGTTCCTCCTGTAGTTCCTCCTGCAGTTTCTTCTGTAGTTATTCCGGTGGTTGTCTCGGTAGTTGACATGGTTGCCATGGTTGAGAATTCAGTACAAAGATTAGACAGAATACAGCACATTTTTTCTTTGCTACACATCCCAGTAGCTGGCTGTACTGATATCTCTCCATTTCTGCACATGCTCCTGCATTTTCCCATTTTGTTTGCACACTTTCTCACATACCAGTTACCTGCACAAAGAAATTATATAGATCATTTAAGACAGAGATCACAAAATGATAAAAATAACAATAGTTTTTTGAAGACTGATTATTCAAGTCCCTTACCAGTTGTTTTGCTGTACTTTTCCTAACCATAAAGACCTGATCTGAACATTAAATGAGATTTTATAAATGTGTATACACACAGAAGTTTAAAAATATATGTATGAGCCTTTCATAAATCAGAATTCTGCATATAAACACTCTCCAGATGTCTATTTCCCATTATTTTAAATTAGAAAATGTGTAACACATTATTACTCATGAATACAAAACCCCTAACCAGTTTCATAAGTTGTAACCAAAAAACACATAAACATCTAAATAGAAATTTTAAAACTATAATTTTAAACTATGAAATGCTCAAATCATTGCTGTAAAGCTTCTTATCACTACCCAAACATACATGACTTTTGTTGATGCTTGATGAGATATTCAAAATATCTTTACATGTTTCTGAGGTTCTACAAACTATATTTGAAATATAACTCTAGATTTGTCTTATGTATTGCCTTCTTAAATATAAATACAAAATTTTCACATGTATCTATATGTGAAATGTATCTACAAAATTTTGTGAATAAAAAACCAAAACACATTCTACTAGGAATATATTCATTTGGGAGACATTATGTAAGGAGTGCCTATATATTTGCACATATTATATACATATATGAAAAATTCTCTCATCGCATGGTATAACATGTAGAAGACCCTGAAGAGGTGTTTAAACTCTTTCTTTCCTTCCTCTGTTAGTTAACTCATTCCTCTATTCAAACAACAAATGTGTAATAAATGCCTACCATGTCAAGAATTCTGCAAGATGATGAGAATAAAACAACGAACAGGAAGACAAAGTCTGAGAAGCTTTTACATTGGAGAGGGGAGAAAGAAAATAAACAAGTAAATGAATAAATAAAATAACTACAGTGAAAAATGCAACAAATGAAAAAAATAATGTGATGTAATAGAGAGTGAGTGACAAGAGCAATTGTTTTTAAGCGCTGTTGCCGCTACTGCAATCTCTTAACTGCTGCTTAATCTTCCTCTGAGGATTAAATGAGATTTTACATACATAATAGTTGTGTATACACATTTGTATACCTAGATTTATAGATATATGTACAAGCCCCCCATTCCTAAAATTATAATTCTGCGTGGAGTTGTTGAGGAAACTATCCCTCAAGAAATGACATTCAAGCCCAGACAGAAGGATCCAGCTCTGTGAGGATCTAGAGGGCAAGTGTTCAAAGAAGAAGAAGTAGCAAATGTGAAGGCCGTGAGCAGGGGAAGAACTTGATATTTCTGAGGAGCAGAAAGATTGCTTGACTACTTTTGTTTTTGTGATTTTTTCTTACGTTGTCTCTGCTTTTTCTTTTGTATCTGCAGTGGCTCTCCATAATGGTCCTTGGCCTTAAATTTCCTCTCCAGCCATTCCCTCCACGATCCCGTGTTTCCTCACTATTCTAGACATCTCCATGGAAATAATATTCAGGTGTCTTCCTTTAGCTCTCTTCAGTTGGGATATGTGGATGGAAACCTCTGGTCAAGTTTCCTTCCTTTCCATACCAATCTTCTTTGGGCCCTGGTGTTGTGTTGATTCTTCCTTCCAAATATGCTTTCTAACAGTTGCATTTCTGATGCCTCCAGATCTTGGATTAGACTTGGATACTCTTACAGAATAAATCCTAAATTGCTTGTGTTTGTTTAGAAAGGGAACTGAGGAATTTTCTGAGCGGTTTGGTTTAGGAATAGGATATCATGTGAGTATGTGATGTATGTCATCAATGTCCTGGAGATGGAAGGAGAAATCATGCAATCTAAACTCATAGAATTTCAAGGATTCCATAATCTGAAACATCTTCTGAGAAACCCTCATCCTGTTATTAATTTCCTCTTATCCATCATCAGTTTGAACAGTTCTGCAAATTTTAAAGAACATAAAATACTATCTTTAGAGGCAGGCTGTAGAGTTATATCACTTTCTATATGTTAGGAAATTCTACCTCAAAAAATGAGTTTCTCTCTTTGTGTCATGTAAAAAAATGGGATTGAGTCCAACGTAAAAAACAGAATTTTAAAAACCTAACAGTAAGCATGGGTGAATAAACTCTTCTCAACACGAAAAAACAATGTTCTAAGCTAATGGGAGAATGTGAAAGAAGTACTAATAGATTTGACAACATGAAAATGAAAAATTCGTTCCTCAAATCAGTAAAAATTTTTAGAAGTAATCAATGTGTTGTAAAATATTTGCAGGAATTGCAAAATAGAAAGGCTGAAAATACTAGTATACTAATAGTAACACTTGTCAACATATGGTGGTTTTCTTGAATGATACCTTTTGACCAAGCAACGGAACTTCTAAAATTTACCTATATAATTAGAGAATCTCACAATGGTACATTAACAAGGTTGTACATTATTTATAGTAGTGACACATTGGAAAAATAATACAAATGACACACAATAAAGGACTCTCCAAGTTAATATTGGTACCAAAATATGACAGAATAATAAGCTTCCACTACAAACTATTTTCAAGGAATAGTTAAAGATCTGTGAAAATTTCCCTGACAAAATATTAAGTTGGAAAGGGCAGGTTATAAACTCACACATCAGTTGGTTATAATTTTAAAAATATAAGCAGTGAAGAAATGGTGGCTAATTTATTTCTCAAATGCTTTCAGTGTTCTTGTCTTAATTTTGTAAATATAAACTATAAAATTAATTAAAAAGGCATGCTTACACAAACAGAGCTGAAATCTGACATAGAACTTCCAGTAGTCTTGAATCTTTTCACCATGTTCACTCAGAATATTTTTCTTCCCTTTCCACCTTACAGTTCTATAGATACTTAGAAATAGCCTTCCCTGCCCTGTTAATCCCATTCAAGAACAAAAAAAAAATTGGGAAATCTTCTTTATAAGACCAAGAAAATTAAGAGACATATTACAGAGTTGTAACTTCAGGAGGTAATACCTGGTCCCATACACGTGGCGTGAGGCAGGGCTGGACCGAACTGCTCTTACATGGTAGAGGGAAGTTTGGAATGTTTGGACCATCTCTGCCTTTGGAGGCAACTTTATAGTTTTGTTGCCTCTACCCACCTTTTGTTGTCACTACCCACTTTCAGCTCCCATCACAGACACTGTTCTCTTGTGAGAGTCTTGATGTCTCTTTTGTTAGAGGTGTTCTGAAGAAGTAGGGCAAACCTCAGGCCCCCTCCCAGTGAGAGCCCTGCCCCAGTCCCATGGATGTTTGGTAATAGGGGCTCCATGTGCAGGATCCTGTTTTAGGCCAACATTTCTTCTTCCCCAGGATTCAAATGGAATCTGTTTTACCTGAGACCAACTGGGCCAGGAGGATAAAGAATGTAAGAGTGAACAGTAGAGACTTCATGGCTCCTGAAAGACAGTAGGCAGTGGGTCCTGTGGAGTCCAGAACTCTCTATTCAGTGTGACTCTGAACACAGGTCTTTATTGTCCTCCCTCGGTGCAGTTGGCTCAGCCAGTGCACTGTGCCAAACATAACTGCAGTCCATTGGCCAGCAGCTGTAACTGAGGCATCACTATTCAAGAGCCCTGTTCTAGGCATGCCTTGGGGGAAAGAGAAAGGCTTAGAAGAGAAGGTGCAAGCGCTGCTGAAGAGTATGGCAATTAGGAGACAAAGGCACAGGAAGAATTTATGCTTATCCCCTAAGGATACCCCTGGGTACCCCTGTGTATTTTTTCAATCTCCTGTGTTGGTTCTATCAGAGTATTTATCTTACTGCATTATGGCAATCTCTTCATCTGTCTCTCCCCCTAAAAATACCATGTGTTTTTGAACACTGACTACCTGTCATTTTCTGTATATTAGTTCTGGATGTAGAGCAGTACCTAAGCAATTGTTTGGTGAATGAAAAAGTTAACATTTTGTTGATAATCTGACAATTTAGAAACTATTTTTTAAAGAAATCAATCAGTGCTCAAAGATGTATGTACCAAGATTTCTTTGAATACTGACTTGAGTCCAGCAGTAGAGCATCATAAAATGAAGTACATCCGTATGATTTAAGGTTGTGCATCTGTTAACAAGAGTGAGATTTTATCTTTCTAAACATTTCTGGGTGAAAAAGCAACATTGTAGAACAAATGTATAGTAATGATTCTAATTTATGTGAAAAAGTTATGTGTTGCATGTTAGTAAATGCATTAACTAAAAGAGTGCAGGGCAGTCTGATGCAGATGTTCAAAGAGGAGTTTATTTTGTATTAAAAAAAATTCTTTTTTAATTGCCCAGTGGATTGTGACTGGAAGCCATAAGGTCCTAGAGATTTTATTCTTTGTTTTGTAGTTTTAATTTTCCTTTTTAAAAATTATTGAGATATAATTGCTGTACATTGAACTGCATTATTTTAAGTGTACAAGTTAATAAGTGTGACAAATTATGCACTCACGAAACCATCATCAGAATCATCATAATGCACACAATCGTCACCCTCCAAAAAGTTCATTATATCCCTTTGTCTCACTCCTACCTCCACCTTTTTCTCCTTTCCACGATACCCATGTAACCCAGATCTGCTGTTTGTCCCTATAGCTTTGTTTACATTTTCTAGAATATTACACATGAAGTCATCTTTTTCTACCTGGGTTCTTTCATCCAGGGTAAGTATTTTGAGTTTCATCCCTGTCATTGTGTGTATCAATAGTTCTTTTCTTTTTATTGTTAATATTCCTCTTTATAGATATATAACTGTTTATCACCTCTTATTGTACATTTGACTGTTTCCAGATACTAGCTATTGCAAATAAAGCTGCTGTTGATCATTTTTTTGTGGATAAATGCTTTCATTTCTTTCTGGTAAACATCTAGGTGTGGAATGACTGAGTCACAGGGTAGGAGTATATTTTACTTGTTAAAAAAACTACCAAATTGTTTTCCAATTAGCTGTACCATTTTATGTTCCAACCAGCAATATATGACAGTCTCTTTTCCTCCATATCTTCACAACACTTAGCATGTTTAGTTTCTTTTCTTTCTCTCTCTCTCTCTTTTTTTTTTTTGGTTTTAGCCATTTAGTGAGGGTGTAGTGGTATTTCACTGTGATTTTTATATGCATTTTCCTAGTGATGAAAAATATTGACCAGCTTTTCATGTAATGTTTGCTATCCACATATCTTCCTTGTCAAATTCTGTTTATATCTTTTCCCCATATTTTGCGTAGGATTTTTTCTCAGTGTTATTAAATTCTAAGTTTCCTTTCTATTTTAATTTTTTTGAGGGGGGAAGCTAATTAGGTTTATTTATTTATTTATTTTAATGGAGGTACTGGAAATTGAACTCAGGACCATGTGCATGCTAACTAAGCACACACTCTACCACTGCACTGTTCTGTCCTTTCCTTTATATTTTAGATAGAAGAACTTTGCTGGATATATAATTTACAAGTATTTTTTCCCAGACTTGTCTTATCATTTTCACAACAAGACTATATTTTAATGATTATTCTTTATTTTGATGAAATTTAATTTATTAATTTAAAATTTTATAGTTTGAGCCCTTTTTGTATCATAGTTATGAAATTGTTGGTAAACCCAAGGACACATACATTTATATTTTCAGAAAAAAACTTATAGAAAGAAGTTTTATCTCTTTCATTTAAGTCAGTGTTCAATTTTTGAGTTAATTTTTAAATGGTGTGAAGTAGAAGCCAAGAATCATTTTCCTTCATGTATGGCTATCCAGTTGTCCCAGCACAATTGCTGATAATATTACCCTTTCTCTATTGAATGTGTGGGTCTATTTCTGCACTCTCTATTCTGAGGTATAAATGTATCATAAACCAGCATCATAAGTTCTTTACTATTACAGCTTTTTTGAACCTAGCACTTCTATGATTTTATTTTTCACATTTAAATATTTAATCCAGTTGGACTTTTTGTATGTATGATGTGAGGTATGAATCAAAATTTATTGATTTTCGATTAAGTGGTTAGTTTCCCAAATAATCCGTTCACTTAATATATTATCTTAACCATTTATTAGATTCCAATGTATACTTGGGTCTGTTTCTTGACTCTCTCCTCTTATCTCATGGTTCTGTTTTTCTGTTTCTAAACCAATCTCAGCCTATTATTTATGATTTTTTACATGTACAGCTTTTGAATTTTTAATTTAAACTTGTATTATTTGATTTCTTCCTTATAAATATTTAACACCTTTTTATTTTTTACAAAAATTAGTTTATTGTGGTAAGAAAGTATTCTTATATATTAACATAGATCTGCTCTCTTAGCAACTCTTTATGTATGTTTATTGTATTGTTTCAAAAGTGTACAGTATAACGTACAGGGGCAATGTTGTACAGCAGATCTTTACAAATATTCAGCTCCCTTAACTGAAACTTTCTGCCTGCTGATTAGCAACTCCCTGTTTACCCTCTCCTCAGGTCTTGGCAATGACCATTTCACTCTTTGATTCTATGAATTTGACTCTTTTAGATACCTCATATAAGTGGAATCATGCAGTGTTTGTCTCTTTGTGACTGGCTGATTTCATTTAGCTTAATATCTTCAAGGTTCATCCATGTTGTCACATATTGTAGGATTTCCTCCTTTAATAAGTATAAATAGGGTTCCATTGCATGTGTATACCACATACATTTGTCCACTGATCTGTTGAAGGACACTTAGGTTATTTTCAAATCTTGTTGTTGAGAATAGTGTTGAAACAAACATGGGAACACTAACATCTCTCTAAGATCCTGATTTCAGTTCTTTTGGATAAGTAGCTGGATGTGGGGTTGCTGGATCATATGGTAGTTTGGTTTCTGTTTTTTTGAGGAACAGGCATGCTGTTTTCCACAGTGTCTGCACCACTTGGCATTCCCACCATTTTTGTGCAGGTGTTGTAATTCTGTTGTGCACATCCTTGCCAACACTTGTCTTTGATGATTTTCGGTAGTGGTATTCTCTGATTCCTTGCTCTTCATATTTTGTATGTTTTTCTACTATAGGTTTTTACTTTGTGGTTATCATGAGGCTTGGAGTCAAATTTTTGAATATCATACTAGGAGCAAATACCAATAAATACTGAAATCAAATTCTCATTTAATTTATTTAAGGCAAAGACGTATTCAAAGACACTACACCTGAATGCACACAGATATGAATGCGCCTTGCAGAGCTCATTTTTGAGGACTGTATGGCTATGCAATATGAAAAACTAACAAGTGTGAAGTCAGCTTTGACGGTATCTTCAGGATTTAGCAGTGGGTGGATCAGACGTATGCGGCCTTGGAGCAGGCAGAACTGCTTCCCAAATGTGGTTGTTCTTGTTCAAGATCCTTTCCTCCATGAACGCAGATCTTAAATATTTCAAATATAGGTAATATGCCAAATATAGGCGATAACCTATACCTCACATGTTTTTAAAACCTAGATTTCTAAGTGTTTCACAGTTGCTAAAGATTATGCTCAGTGTTCGGTGTGCCTTATTTTACTTAATTTTTTGAATTATTCTAGGAGGTAGGTATGTGGTTATATCTCTCTTACTGTTGAAGAAATTGAAGTAGAGACCACATGATAAATAAAAGTAGTAAAGGGAGAACCTAGATATGTTTTGCCCAGTTTCCTCAGCATTCATCATTTTATCATAATTGTTATGTAATGCTTTTGTTTAGGGAGATTGTACATTAATTTGCTTGGCACATTGTGGGCTCTCATACAATGAAGATGCTTTTTCTCCTCCAGACCCTAAGCAGGGAAAGGTTATTTCCCACCTTAGTCTTAGCTTAAACTTAAGCATGAGATTGAAAAAGAATGGGTATAATGCAAGAAGACAGGAGGGTAAAGTTTCACGTTGCAGCTCTAAGATTATATTCCTCATCCATAATCACAGTGATCACAGCTCTACTATGCTGTCAAGGTAGTGATCCAGGTGACTACTGAGGAGGAAGCACAGTGAGTTCCACCAGAAGCCTTTAAAACCCCATTTGGCTCTTCAAAGAGATCCTATGATCCTAACCTCTGTCACACTCCTCTCTGCATAGTAATGAGCTTTCCCCCAGGTGAAACATGGCTTATCATCACCCACACTCATGCAGAGCAGCCATGGCCCAGTGGGCTTGGCCCTCAGGAAACTTGCCTTTCTGTTCTTCATTCAGGAATCAGCAACCTGTTACAGCCAAGTCCCTATGACATGAGTAAATGTGAATATACTACACTGGCCACTCGCAAAGTACCCTGAGTGGGAGTAAATATTTTCCGTCTTCTCCAAGTTCATAAACGTAGGCTCAAAGATGCGAAATCAGTTGTCCATAGTGCAAGACTGAATACATGAAAGGACAATGAACGATCTCATATATGTCTGTATGACATATGTCTCTATGACTGTAAATCTCATTTTTAAAGCTGATTTTTTCTCCTATCCTCCTTTGCTGAAATGACCCGCCTCTGTCCTCCCACCTTCCTGTGTGAGTTCATGAGTCCTACCCACAATGATAGGCAAGAGTATAAAAGGCAATGATGTCCTATTAGTGGGGGCAATCTTCTACTAGATGTCATATCACAGCTGTGTCTCTTGAAGGAGGCAGAGGCCTGTCTCCTGGTGAAAATAGAATAAATGAAGGTGATACTTCATTCTGATTGCTTTCTCTGACTTGTGTGGGCAGAGTTTACAGGAGAAGTCCTGTGCCTAAACATGAGTGCCCATCCCAGTATTTAGGTCACAGTACAGAGCTCTTGATCTGCCTTCTTTCCTCTCTAAGTTGGCAGTTTATATGAATGTGTACGTACACACACACACACACACACACACACACACACACACACACACACAGGAATACTACTCAGTCATAAAAAAGATTTGCCATTTGCCACAATGTGGATGGACTTGGAGGGCATTTTGCTTAGTGAAATAAATCAGGCAGAGAAAGACAAATACTGTATGGTATCATTTATGTGTGGAATCTAAAAACAAAACAAACTAGTGAATATGACATAAAAGAAACTGACTCCCAGATATAGAGAACAAACTAGTGGTTACCAGTGGACAGAGAAAATGGGGAGGGGTAATACAGGGGTAGAGGAGTAAGAGATATAGAGTACTATGTATAAAATAACTAAGCTACAAGAACATATTGTATAGCACAGAGAGTACAGCCAATGTTTTATAGTAAGAGTAAAATCTAAAAAAATATTTAATTACATTTTATACTGAAACTAATGTAATACTGTAAGTGAACTATACTTCAATAAAAAAATCAGATTAGAAACATGCAGATGACTGGGTCAAAACTTAGAAAATATAAGAGATAATGAGATTGTAGCCAATTTTTCTATTTCCCAAATACTTGTAGTATTCCCATCTTAACTTTGTAAGTATAAACTATAGAATTAATTAAAAAGAAGGAATGTGTACACAGCTAGAGTTGAAATTTGACCTAGGATTTCCAGCAGTTCTGAATCTTTTCCCCATGTCTACTCAGAAGAATTTCCTTCCCTTTTTCACCTTGTGGTCCTACAGGTATTTAGAAATAGCCTTCCCTGTCCTGTTCATCATATCCATAAAACAAATAAACAAAAACCAGAAAAACAAACAAAAACAAAAAAAATGGGGAGGCCACCTTCTCTGTAGGATGAAGAAAGTTGGGGGAAGTAAAACTGAATTGTTGCTTCAGGAGGTTATATTTTGTGCCATACAAAGTAAAGTGTGGCAGGGCTGGACTGGTCTGGCCCCAAGTGAAAGGACAGGAGGAAGTTAGGGATGTCAGGATCTCTGTGTTCAGATTCTCATTATTCCCTTCAGCTCCACTCATAGACACTGCTCTTTTGTGAGAGCCTTGAGATCTCTTTGAAGAGAAGATTTCTGAAGAAGTAGGGCAAACCTCAACCTCCCCTCCTGTGAGAACACTTCCCCCACTACCATGGACTGTTTGGTAATAGGGACTCCATGTGCAGGACCCTGTTCTAGGCTGATGTTTCTTCTTCCCCAAGATTCTGTTTACCTGTGACCAACTGGATCAGAAGCAAAATAATGATGAGAGTGAATAATAGGGATTTCATGGCGCCTGAGATACAGTAAGTAGTGGGTCCCATGGAGTCCCAAACTTTCTTTTTAGTGTGACTCTAAACACAGGTCTTTATTATCCTCCCTAGCTGAGGTTGGGCTCAACCATTGGACCATAAGTAAAAGGATACTGTGTCAGACAACTTCAGTCCATTGGCCAGCAGCTCTAATTGAAGTACCACTGTTCAGAGGCCTGTAATAAGCCTGCCTTGAGGGAATCTAAAAGATAGTAGAGAGGATGCAAAAATGGTATGGTAATTTGGAGAGGAAGGATGCTTTCACGAGTAGTTTATTCTGAAGCCCCAAGGCTGGGTCCTCCTACCTTTTTTTCTGTGTGTGTCTGTCTCTTCCCCTAACGTGAGTTGTCTTTCAGGACACTAACTACATGATTCTTTTCTTTTTATCAGTTCTGGACACAGAGAAGTATCTCCATAATTCTCTGTTGAATGAACAAATTAATACTTTTTGATAATAGGTATTTTAAGATTTTTTTAAAAAGGAACTAGTGCTCAGAGATACGTTGTACAAAGATGTCTTCATATCCCCATTTGAGTCCATCAATGGAATATCAAATGAAGTGCATCTGAATGATTTAATATTCTGCATCTGTTTAAAAGAACGCAACAGATTTTGTCTTTCTAAACTTATTTTGGGGTGAAAAGCAATGTTGTAGAACAATATGTATAGTAGTGATCCTAAGTTGTGTAAAAAGTTTTATGTCTATGTATGTCAGTAAAGGCTAACTAACTAAGAAGAGTGGAAGGATACCCCATCATTTTAACAATAGTCGTTCCCTCTGAATGGGACTGGTTTCGAGGCCCCCATATTGGTGGGTCCTTGTCTGTGATTGTCAGAAAAAGAACAGGTGAAGGTAGATTTTCTTTCAAGAGTCAGAAAAGAGAAATTTAGAAATTGGAGGTAGAAAAGAAAAGCCTGTCAAGAATGCTCTGAGTATCCCGAGACATTCAGAAATTGAGGGTCAAAAAATTGTTTCCCTGAATTTATCAACATGCATGTCTTAAAAAAATGTTGTAACCAGTATCCCAGTTTGAAGACTACTACTTTATATTATCAGACCTTCTTCTTTTATTGAGATGTTTTCATGGCAACAAGTTCTCCAATTTTTATTGAGCACTGACCATGTGCAAGGCGCTGATCTAGCATCTTGGGACACAGCCATGAAGAAGATCACAGTGTAAGGACTCTATGTACATTATATGTACATTATGGTAATGAGGACAGGCCATAGTAAGTAAATAATTAACATAATTCTGAAGGAGACCAGAGAAATCTACAAAATAATTTCAAAGAGTTTAAGTGATAGGAAGAGAATAATACAAAATATCGTGAGGAGTGGTCTCATGGCCAAGGATTGTTTCCCAGGAGATGACATTTGAGGCAAAGATACAGATGAAGAGTACTCTAGGCTGAGGCAGACCAGTGGCCTAGGGATGTCTTTTGGGGAAAAAAAAACCTCTGTGAAGAGTTGACTTGTGACCTGTGTGACAAGGTGTCAGCCATGCAAAGAAATGGAGAAGAGCAATTTAGGCCGAGGTACACTAGAAAGAAGGCAATGAACTTGTCTAGGTTGGCTAAAGACCTTCTTGATATTAGCACTCCAATTCCCGTGTTCTGAGAAGAGCCTCAGTCCCAGACAAAGTAGGATGGTTTGTCAGCTTAACAGGAGGCCCAAGATCTAGTGGAATAAGAGGTCTACTTAAAGGTCAGTGACTTGATGACCAATATCCAAACTATAGTCAGGGTCACTGGCAGCTCAACCTACACAAAATACAAGAGAAATAAACCTTCTTGATTCTGAGACATTTAGGTGTCTTAGACTGTGGCTCTCAGTAGCACCCCAGCCTTAGTGCAGCATATTAATAATTAATAAACCACGTGGTGAATATCTACTTCTCTGAGCTATCAGCAAATAAAGTCACTGACCCATCAGTTGCCATACAAACCACACTGACATTCACAGAGGCACACAAACCATGGATACCTCTACACAACTAGTATTCATGGACAAAATGAAGATCTAGAGAGGCATGCAATGAGACCACCATAGTTGGAAGTTGTGAGTAGACTTTTAAGTGGAAAGCATTGGAAAGATAAGTAGACTTTGTGATGTAACTCTTAATTTAATACAGTGTACTCTCAAGACAAGTCCCATTTGCACCTTTGAATAGTTAATTCAATGTTTGTGGTGAATGAGGTAGTTTCTAACCATAACTGGCTTTGTTTTGGGTTGTGTATTTTGGGTTGAGAGGTATTAAATATAATTTGACCTTATGATACAAACAGGGGTTTAAAGCCAGAGCTTACAATAAGAATTGGTGGGGACAGAGGGAGAGGAAAGGGACGACTTGTTTGGAATTTTTTATGTGCCTTCATAGGTTCTTCCATATATGATAATAGTGCTTCAAGTATTATTAAAATTAAAATCTTTGTCTTAAATATAGAGGCAAGTCCAAACTGAGGTATTTATTTATTTATTTAGGAAAAATACACAGACACACAAATATACCCGAGACAAAATATTAGTAAATATATATTTGTATATTTGAGGATGACAGAAAAAAAGTTTAAGCCCAATATGAAGAATCCCTGTATCTTCTGTACACATCTCTCTACCCATTTCTAATTGTAAAGTAACTCTCTTGGTTCTTGCTTTGGTAGTAGCTTTATGCCCATCTCCATGCCCCCAAACTCCCAATAGAATTGTCCCCAGTGAAATAACATGAGTAGAATTGGCTCCCTGGATTTTATTCCCAGTGCTTATGTGGATCTCGTGTCTCACGCTCCTCAGAAAATATACGCTGGGGGAGCCGAATAGGAGTTGTCACGTGTTCAGTGGTCTCAGTTACTGGATTCTCAGTTGTTTGAACTGTTACCGCATCATCCATCCCAGAAATGGGAGAAAAAGGAACAACATCCTGAGTACTAAATCTAACAGTTATGCCTTCAGGGAATAAGACACGTAGTGGCCACTGGGTGACTGGATCGTCACTGCTTAGGGGAATGCAGCATGATTGCTTGTTCGTACAAAGAAGTTTGTACCTTTCAAGATGAAAACATTTCTTTCTGCAGTGTCCTACGTTATTCTTCCAGCACCTTTGAACTGTCCAGCCAGCTGCAGGGAATAAGCAAGCAGTCAATTTTTAAACTCTACCAACAGCATGATAAACATTAATTCAAAAATTTGACAACTACTACTACTGCCATCTAAAGTAACATGGTAACAAATACTGCAAGCCATTTGGAGAGACAAAGAAGAAAACTAAAAGTGTATATTAAAAACTATGACATCTGCCATCAAAGAATTTGCCTAGGGTAGAAGAGGGAGAGACAGAGATCGAGAGGAGAAGGAGAAAGAAAAAGAAACAGAGAGGTTAGACATACTTAAAGTTGATATTTAAGCCAAGGCAAGGCAAGAAGGATTAAAGGAGCCAACTGGGTACACAGGAGGCAAAGATTAATTCAGGAAAGGACCAGCAGATGCTCAGTCCTCGTATTGAGAAACAGCATAGTGTCTTTAAGATATTTGGAGAAGGGTGAAGAGTCTGCAGTATAATGTACAAAGAGCCAAGGAGCTTGAGATAAAATGAGCTGGAAGTACCAATGCCATCACCTAGTCGCTTTAGGCCATTATTAAGCATTTTTATTTATTTCAAAACGTCACTGATTTCCTATGTTTTAGACAGTTAACTAGCATTTCACATGGAGATTAGATAAGGGGGAAGGAAGAACGGGATCCCGGGAAGCACGTGGGAGGCTGTGAGGCTTTTGCCAGGAGAAACATAATGGCAGCTGGAACTGGGGCTGCGAGAGTTGTGGAAAGAAGAGGACAGACTTAAGACATCGATTGTTTGAGTCTAAGATCAGAGGAAGATGGAGAAATCCAAGTGCATTACTACATTTCTGTGTTGAGACGGGAGATTAGTGATACTTGCCATTCATAGAATAGTAATCTGAGGAAAGAGCAATACTTGGAGGAAGGAGGAAGAGGTGGCTTACAAATATTTGTTTTGGGGTGTGTAACTTACAGGACACCTCAGATGTCAAGAGGCGAGGTGGTATACCTGTAGGAACTCAGTACACAAGTTTGGACTCTAGATGTAAATTGAGGAATCACTGTTTATAGATAGTATTTACAACTACAGTTGTAGCTAAAGTACAGTGAGAGTTGGAATAATATGAGATAAAAGGGGGCCATAATTAAATTCGGGTGAGTGTCAATATAGAAGGAAAAGGCTCAGAAGGAACAAGCAGATATGTTGGAGCAAAACAGAAGAATGAGACACTAGAGAGTTAGTTTAATTTTCCCAAAAGGAGACCTTAGGAAAAATTTTCAGTACTGCATAAAAAATGAGTTCAGAGGCATTCCTCATCCCCACCCCCAAAGTCAGTTTGGAAACTCGGAAGATAGGGAAGTAAGACAGCCCAAAAGAGGTGAATTGTGCAGTTATTTACCACTGTGGTTGACTAGAACATGGTTCCATGGGGAAATTCTGGCAGTCAGTGTGTGACTCGGACAAGCGTCTGAGTTATCGTTCTTGGGGGTCAGAGGAGCTGGAATATTTATCCACTTTCCTGCCAGCCAGTAGGTGATAGATGATCCCAGAGTGAGCTGATAATTCCCTGTTGCTTCTGGATTGCCCTGTACAGGGTTGATTTGCAAGCAGTCAGCCATGCTTGGGGTATACTGCCAGGTGCATGTCAGGCTCATGTGCATGAAAATGGCAAATGCCAAAGGGATACAAGGAAGGTTGTATCAGGTACTACTCAATTATGCAAGAGAGGAAAACGTTTCTTAAAGGAACACGTGGATATTTGTAGTCAAATACTGCCAAGAGGCTGAGCAAGATAAGGGCAGAAGCATCCATTGTATTTAACATGATGAGTGTCATGGTAATCTTGAGACAGCTTCAGAGTGCTAGAAAGAAAAGTGAAGTCGTTAAAATGTGTATGAGTGAGGAAGTGGAAGTAGCACCTGGAGACAAAACTCTTAGGAGGTTTAGCTGTGAGGAAGAGCAGAGACACAGAGAAGTTCTTGGAGGACAGGATGGTGTCAAGGGAGGGTTTTCCAGGTTTGTTTGGAAGAATGGGAAAAAAGAGTGGGTTTACAAACAATTAAGAAGAAATAAGTTAGGAAGAGAAAGAGATAACATAGAAGAGGGAAATGAGGCAAAAGAAGGGCACAGTCCTTGAGAAGGTGACAAGGATCAAGATCACCAGTGGCATTTGACTGAGATGGAGAAGGCACACTTCCTCAGCTCGGTCAAGAGGGAAAGAGAAGATGGGTGCAAAGCCATATTGGGATGAGTGTTGGCTGTGGTAAAAAGAAAAAGTTCTGTTTCAGTTTTTAAAATCTTGCAGACTGGGGTAAAGTCATAGGCTGGGAAGGAGAGTCACACAGAGGAGTGCAGCAGGAGGACTGAAGAGAAAAGAAAGATCAGTGCAAAATAGTGTTCTAGGGAAGAGGGAAGAGGTGCTCACACGAGAAGTACAGTAGCATCTTTGAGCAGCGTGATGATTCATTGGTGGGGTGAGGATATGAATCGACAGTGAAACTAGTCTCTTCCCCTGTATGGTCATTTATCAAGCAACCACATGAGCACCATTCTCAGCAAACTGCCTGCGCCGAGGTGAGTCTATTCTAGGCCGAGGAAGCAGCTAGTCAAAGGCTCTATGTTGGAGGAGGCCCGGTATATATGAGGAAGGGCGAGTAATTCTCAAAACAACCTTTTAAGGTTTAATTTGATAAAGTATGAAAAGCACCTTGTGTGGGTTCACACACACATATACACACACACACACGCACGCACCTACAAAGAACAATGAGAAATTGGCTCCTATTTCCTCCCGACATGTTGGCTTTATCCCACTTCTCCAATGACTCAGTCTCTTTTTCTTTTACTGACTCTAATTTCTTTTGCCCGTGATAGAATTTTCCATAGGTTTCAAGTGTAGACATTCCACTTCTTTCATCCTGGGCAAACCCTAACATCGCTTCTTCATTCCTCACTTGTACAAAGATTGCCTTTCCCTCCAGGGAGTCCATACTAGAAATCCGAGTCCCCTCAGCTTTTCTCTTCCATTCCTAAACTCTTTAAGTCATCTTGTTCTGTCAGTTCTTCTTTAAAATTGTCTTTCACTTGCATTGTGCACTACTCCTTTTCAACGATTCCCTCCAGAGTTAAAATTTCGGGTACAGCCCCTCATTCAACAGAGGTTTGAGCCCCTACCTATGATGCATGCTCTGTTCTAGGCTGTTAGGGTACATTTGTGAACTAAGCAGGCAAAGTCGCGTGGAGCTTACTACCTAGCAGGAAAAGACAGACAATGAAAACCAAGTAAAGCATCCTGTGTGTGAGAGGATGATAAGGGGTTTGCAGAAATAGGAGAGAATAGATTTAAGTGAAATCTATTTGGAGTGTCATAGGAGCAGATGACAGTTTCCCAGCCAGCAATTCACATTGGCCCTGAGAGAAGATGACAATTAAACAATGACTTGAAGGTGCTAAAATAATTAGCCATGCTGGTATGTGGGGAAAGTGCATTCTGAGCAGAGAAAACAAACAGAATGCTGTGGGTTGAGCAACCTGGCATGCTTGAGTAAGGGCACTGAGGCCAGTGTGACTCTGGGGAAGTGAACCAGGACTAGAGCAGTGGGAGATGAGGTGGGAGAGGCCATAAGGGCCAGATCATGGAGGGCCCAGCTGGTGGGCCACTGTAAAGACCCTGCTTATTGTTCTGAGCGAAGAGGGGGCCATTGCAGAGATCTGAGCAGAAGAGGTACGTGGTCTGACTTCCAGTGTGAGAGGATCACACTCTATGCTGTCGTGATCGTAGACTGCAGGCGGCCAGGGTAGAAGGACAGAGACCTGTGAGGAGGCTATGGCAGTAAGAGGTGAGAGATGATAGTGACTTGAGTCAGAGTGGTAGCAGTGGAGGCGGTGAGGTTGGTTGCTTCTGAGTATAATTTGCAGGTAGATGTAATAGACTTCCTGATAGATGGGATGTCACAGCTTAGACTATTAAGGATAATTCCAAGAATATGGCTTAAGCAATGCAATGATGACAACAGGGAATGATCTATAATTAATGCTTTTTTTTAAGAGTGAGAGCAGTCATTTATTTCAAAGCTCCTCAATCTAGAACTTTTATGTTGTTAGGACATGTGACCTCCAACACCAATATCTCAAAACCAGAAATCTAAAAACTATGAATAACAGTAGTATTATTTCAGGCACATAAGCCATCTAGCCAAAAAATTATCCCTTGTGTGAATTCTCTCTGAAACAAACCAGGTATGGAATCAGATTGCATCAACTTCAATACAGCTATTGACGGCAACTCACTGATGGGCAGCTTTGCTTGGTAAAAAGTTTCTTTACCAAACCATCAGATGCTGCCTCACTTGAAAACACAAAAATACCCTCAAAACATTAAAGAGTTAAATTTCAAAATGGAACCTATAAGTGAAGATCTATAAATCAGCAGGAAAAAACCGACTGCCGTCAAAATAAAAGGGAAAAATAGGCAGAACCACATACTTTGTAGAAAAATTAAAATACACAATACATATATATTTGAAGTTTGACTTCCCCATAGTCAAAGAAATAGAAGCTATTATATATTTAGGTATTTTCCCTCATTTTAAAATTTGCAATGTTCAGAAATTGAT
The DNA here is from genome assembly GCF_048564905.1 of Vicugna pacos. Classification (NCBI taxonomy): domain Eukaryota; kingdom Metazoa; phylum Chordata; class Mammalia; order Artiodactyla; family Camelidae; genus Vicugna; species Vicugna pacos. Next base: position 23,430,793 of record NC_133005.1, read on the forward strand.
GGTACACTAAGTAGACAGGAATAAGGTGCATTTCTAGAATTGTTATGTTGAATGGGTTATGTCTATGAATGGTTACATAGAATATACTTGTACCTGAAACATACTTATTAACAAAAAGAATAAGGACATAAAATGCCCAATTATGAAATTGGATAAAAAATGTACAGGGCACCAATTCTATGAAATTTTATGCAATTATTAAAAATTTGGTTTTTGGAGAAGATTTAACATATGGGAAAATACTCATGATGTAATAGAAACTTTTGAAGGAGGATACACATTTTTTTCCACATGGTGTTCAGGAATCTGAGGGAGAGCAACAGAACAAAACCACATTGTTACTTCTTTATTATTTAAGAACTTCCCACGATTTCAGCAAATAGTTCATGAGCAGGATTGAGTGTAAATAATAATTCTTTACCTCACTTACTAAATCAACATGTCTCCATATGAATCAGGATATAGACTCATAGGCATATTTACATCCATTTCATGGAAGTGAATACCTTTCTAAGAAAGATAAATGTCTCCAAATTTTGAGTCCATTTTCTTAGTGCATAAGGAACTCTTAAAAAATCAGTAAGAAAGTTCAGAAATCCAATGGAATAGATGTTCAAATGCATTCGTAATTAAAATGTGATGAATGCAAACAAAAATGAGACAACACTGTCACACATTGGAATGCAATACTGGAAAGAATGTGATTTAAAAATGTAGTGATCAGTGTGTGGGAAGCTGACATTCTCGCACACTAGTGATAAGAATGAAGAGTAGTGTAGCCCATTTGGTGGATTTTTTGACAGTTGTGTTTGTGTGTGTGTGTGTGTGAGAGTGTGTGAGCGTCTGTGTGTAATCATAAGTGGAAAGACATACTCTTTTTAAAACTAAATTTCCTTGCTGAATTATTTCTGATAAAGACTGGTTTTCCAGGTTAGTGGACCAATTAAATTACAGAAGGAAATTCACCACTCCCCCCATACATTCTATGTATACATTAAAAATAATGAAGTATTTTCAGATATTGATAAAAAGTCTTTGAGACATATTGCTAGTATATTGTAGAAGAATCCCTGTGATTAATTTACATTGGGTTTTTAAAAATCTAAGATATATAAATATTTGGATCTGCTAGGTTATACTACCAATTGGTAAGATTACTTGATTGAATGATTCAGAGATTCTGAAGGGAAGACTGAAGAACTGTTATTCCAGGGTGGGAGAGTACTTTTCCTTAAACTCCTATAAACCTATCAATTGTTTGATACTTTGTAATCAACTGCAAGTATTATTTTTCAATAGAAGTAGAGAAGTTTCAAAAGTAACATTATTAAAAAGAGGGAGTAAGCTCATTCGTTATTGATCTGTTGTCAAAACCTCCCTATTGGTCACTTGTCTTTTTACTTGTGTCTTAATTTATCCCCACTTCTAACTCAGACTCGTGTTGTCTCTTTCTCATGACAACTCTGCAGAACCTGCAAATAGTATGATGAATTTATTCACCATATCTCAGAACGTAAAAACAAGGGTCTTCCTTGAGAGTACTTTAATGACAAAGAAGAATTCAAGATGGTAGTAAGAGCTGGACTAATAGGACATAACGATAAAATAGGTGCAACAATGAAATCATTAAAATAGAATCAAAGTGAGGCTGAGTTAACACTGGTTGGTTATAGAGAGAGACGGAAAGGGCCACTCAGAAGACTGAAGAAATTATTGCCTTTGGAGAAATGTTGCGTAAGACACCCCAGTTTGATAGGTGCCTCTAACAGATTCTTAGAGAGTAGGGACAAGGGGCTGCCATTGTAAGCGCACCTCTGCTGCTCTTTATTGGACCAAGGCTTTTCCTGTGTCTTCTTTTTTCCCCCCTCAAGACACCTGGGAGCCCCAGGTCAACAACTCATCCTAGTTCCATCATCCCTTCATTGTAGGGTTCCATTACCTTTGGTCACCAGAGTTAGTAACCCGCATATTGTGAAAGTCAGCATCAGGAGATTCATGGCTTCTGGGAGAGAGGAAGCTCCGTGTCCTGAGGGATGCAGAACTCTTGGCACAGCTAGGACTCGAAGTGGTCACCTTTACAGGCCTATCATGGGTGATGAACCAGAGAGGGGGAGAATGCTATGCCACCCAGAACACAGGACCATTAAGTTGCACCATCAAGTGTGCATGACAAAATATTGCTCTGTTCTAGAAACTTTTAAAGAAAACTGAGGCCTTATGAAATGAGTTATAATCCTGAGAATGTGTAGGGTCTGATGGAAAGAAACAACATCCCCCAAAAGTCATCCTTCATCCTGGATGGGGCCAGTTACTTCTCTCACTTATGCCAGCGTATATACCTTATATACCTTATACATATCAATGATAGCAGAATTCTGTATCAAGAGCCAATTTTTTTCAGACCAGTAGTTTACAACACCGAGTAGAGTATCCTTTCCATCCAAGTGATTGCCCCAATCCATTTTGTATTAATTTTTCTATAAGGTGTGATGTTTATAGTTTGAATAGATTTTTTTTAACTGTGAATACCTCATTTTTGCAGTAACCATTTGTTTGAAGTACTGCCTTCCTCCATTGAATTGCTTTGGTAGGTTTGTCAAAATGAGTTGGCTGGGGGGAGGGTATAGCTCAAGTGGTAGAGTGCATGCTTAACATGCAAGGTCCTGGATTCAATTCCCAGTACCTCCTCTGAAAATAAATAAACCTAATTACCCCCTGCCAAAATGAAATCATTAAATAATACAATAATAAATAAATAAAGTATTTTTAAAAATTAGTTGGCTGTACTTGGTTCTCTATTATGTTCCGTTGATTATGTACCTGTTCCTCTGCCGATGCCACACACTCTTGGTTACTGTAGCTGTATAACGTGTCTTGAGATAGTATAGTGGTTCCTTTATTCTTCTTTCTAAAAATTATTGTAGCTATACCTGTTCCTTTGCCTTCCAGTAAAAATGTTGGAGTAGTCTTGTGTGTATCTACAAAAGATCTTGCTGGGATTATGGTAGCAGCTGAGTTAAACCTGTGTTTCAGTTTGGGGAGAAATGACTTCTTTACTATGTTGAGTCTTCCAATCCATGGACGTGGTGCCTATGCCACTTCATTTAAGTCTTTTTTATATTTCTTTCATCAGCATTTTCTAGTTTTAAGAATACAAGCACTAAAATGTTTTTTCAATTTACACCTAAGTATTTTAATTTATGAGTGATTTTAATGATTTTATACTTTTAATTTCAGTATCCACCTACCCTTACTAGTTAGTGTACAGCAGTACAATTCATTTTTATGTGTTGGTCTTGTATCCTGGAACTTGTTAAATCACTTACTAGTTTTAGGGATTTTTTATAGATTCCTTGGTCTTTTTTATGTAGACTATTGTGTCAACTGCAAATTTTCTTTCTTCTTTTCCAGTCTGTATGCCTTTTCATTCCTCCTCTTATCTTACTGTGCTGGGCAGAATTTTCAGAGTATGTTAATTGAGAATGGTGAGAGTGAATATCCTTGCATTTTTGTGATCTTTGAGGTAAAGCACTCATTCTTTTACCAGTAAGTATGAAATTATCTATAGGTATTTTGTAGATGCGTTTTTATGATTTTGAGAAAGTTTTCTACCATTCTTAGTGTTCTGGGAGTTTTTGTCATGAATTATAGAGAGCTTATTCAGATGTTATTTATGCATCAGTTGTTATGATCATGTGATTTTTCTCCTTTACCCTGTTAATTTGATGGGTGATGTTGATGATTTTCAAATATTTAATCACCTTTCATCCTGCAGCAAATCCCACCTGGTCTTGGTTTTAATTCTTTCCACATATTGCCAAATTCAACCTGCTAATAGCTTTTCTAATGGAATTTTTAATTGAAATAATTGTAGATTCACATGTAGTTGTAAGAAATAACTTAGAGTGGTCCTGTGGTACCCTTTGTCTGGTGTCCCCCAATGGGAGCATCTTGCAAACTTACAGCACAATATCAACAACCAGGATATTGACGTTGATACATTCCACCAATCTTATTCTAGTTCCCCAGATTTGCTTGTAATCATTCGTATGTGCATGTGTGTGTTGTGATTGTGTGTGTGTGTAGTGCTATACAATTTTATCACATGTGTAGGCTTGCATAGTCACAACCACACTCAAGATACAGAACAGTTCCATCACTACAAGGATCCCTCCTTTAATTTAATTTGGATCTTGTCAAAATTCAATTAGGCATACCTGCATGGTCCATTTATAGGTTCTCTAATTTGTACCATTGATATGTCTTCTTGCCTCCACTAATATCACACTGCCTTCACTACTCTACCTAAGCCTTGATACTGGATAGAATGATACCTCTTACTTTATTCTTCTCTATCAGGATGGTTTTCTTTCTTCCTTTTCAATCTGTATGTTTTTAATTTCTTGCTTTACTGCAACAACTACAACTTCTGGAGGTGTTAAGGTAAAAGCATTTCATCTTTGACCATTAAATATAATGTATTTTTTTCGTAGATGCCCTTTATCAAATTGATGCAATTCCCTTTTCTTCCAACTTTCTGAGAATTTTTATCATGAATTGGTGTTGGATTTTAAATAAATTGCCTTTTATGCAAGTTGGTACACTCATATTATTTTTATTATTTCCCTATTGATATGACGGGGTTATAGTGACTGATTTTGGAATATTAAACCAGTTTTGCATACCTGAAATGAATTCCTCCTGGTCCTGGTGTATAATTATTTTCATACATTTTTGGATTCTACTTGCAAATATTTTGCTTAGATATTTACACATAAATTCATGAGAGCTATTGGTCTGTAGTTTTTTCCTTTCCCGTAATGTCTTTCTCTGGTTTTAGTATTGGGTAATGCTGACATCATAAAATGAGTTAGAAAATGTTCCCTCCTCTTCTACTTTTTGTAATAAATCATGTAATATTGGCATTAAATCTTCTAAATTATTTGGTAGAATTCTCCTTTGAAACCATTCTGGGTCTGGAGATTTCTTCTTGAAAACTTTTAAATTACCAATTCAGTTTCTTTAATGGTTATAAAACTCTTCAGTTTGTCTGTTTCATCTAGGGTGAGTTGAAGTAGCTTTTGGTCTTCAAAAAACTGTTCTACTTCTTCTAAGTTGTAAATTATGAGTGAAAAGTTTCTCGTAGTATTCCCTTATTATCTTTTTTAATGGCTATAGGATCATAATGTTATCCATTGCTTCATTACTGATACTGGTGATTTGGAAGTCCCTTCTTTTTATTTTTATCAATTTTGAAATTAGATATAACAATTTTATAGTTTTTTTTTTTAAGAACCAGCTTTTGGGTTTTTTTTCCCCCTGATCTTTTTTCCTGATTCTTTCCTTTCTTCTCCTTGCTTTGGGTTTAGTTTGCTCTTCTTTTTCTAACTTGAGGTAGTCTTAGATTATTGAGATGTTTCCTTTTTCGTCACTTTAGATGCAGCCCACATGTTTTGGGCTGTCACACTCTTAGTGGACACCTTCAATTACAGAACCCAGTTTCCTGTATATATCTTCAGATCTCTCCCTCTTTCTCTCTCTCTTTAGTATATTCTTCTTTCGTATTTCTTCCACTGACTTAGATCAGCAGTAGTGACACTGGTCACCTGTCAACCAAGCTCGTCCGACCTCCACATCTCTACCCTGCTCTTTTCATGGATGAAGGTCTGAACGCTCAGTTCCTCCCCCAACCCTCTGTGGTGTTCCGCAAAACTCAGGGTATGCCTGCAGGCTGTCAGCACAATTAGATCTTGATGTTCAAAGAAAGGGATCATTAGTTTGGCCCTGCAGAGTGGGCCACCTTTCTTGGAGAACTCAGTGTGCTACTTGAGATCTGCTGAGGACTGAGTGTGCTCTGGGCATTTCCATTATTTGCTTCTTATTACATCATATTGTGTCTGAATGATAGTTTGGGTGCAGCAGTATGCCGATGTAAACAACTTTTCTTAAATTTGCAAACATACAGTGGTGGAATGTGATGCAATTATGACCAATGATATTAAGCAGAATATTTTTGGTAGGATATCTCATAAGATACTTAAAAAAAGAAGGGGCAAAGATTCAAGTGGCATGCCCTCATTAGCTTTTGCCCTGCCACTTCCTTCTTCATGAAACACAGTCATAATGCTGGAGGCAATGCAGCCATCTTATAACTGTGAGGCAAGAGCACATAATAGGAATGTGTGAAAACAGAGGAAGACATTGCCTGGTGCCTGATGTCATTCTGAAGCTCTTATAGCATCCCTTGACTTTATGTCAAATGAGAAGAATAAGACCCTAATTTGTATAAGACACATTTTTGCATGATTTTGTGTTTCACATTATAACCTATTATACCTCCTAACTAATAGGTCCTGTATTAGAAATTGAATGTGATTGAAGGATATAGTCCTTTCCTACAGTTACAGAGATGCAATTTTCTTCCTTATTTTTCATTCTCTTTACTGTCTCTAGTTAGATATGAGGGGCAATTAATTAGATTAGGGCACTTTTATTTCGTAGTTACACCATACTGACTGGAGAAAAAGTAGCTTACTAACTCAAGAAGGGTACCATTCCTACTTGGAAAACAAACAAACCAACCAACAAAACCCTATAAAACACAAATTAGATCTCTAGAGTCTACACTGAGTTTATTTCTTGAGATCATGCATTTGGATTTGAATACACTTATGTTTAAAGTTCATGAGACGTGGACTATTTCTACTTTTCTCACTGATCTGTATCTAGCTCCTTCACCAGTACAGGCAGAGAGTAGGTGATCAATGAATATTTGTTGCAAGAAGAAATACATGGATGTATCCATTATTATCTACACAAACGCCCACACGTACACATACACACATCCAAAAAACTCTACATTAAAATGAAAACAATGCCTTGGAGGAAGTTAATTTCTTTTACCTTGCCTACCTTTTCTGATTTTTCTTCATGGAAAAGAAAAAGGATCTCATTGGAGATGTGTTTTTGAGAATAAAACGTTGATGAGATCAGATTGAAAAAAAATTCTGAAGCCCAGGTGGTGTATGTGCTACTGTAGACATTAGGAAGAGAGTTCTATCCACAGAGATGATTCGTACCTAAAGGAGAAGATGCCCTGGGACAGCCAATGAAAAAAATTGACTAGAGTATTTCAGTCGGAGCATTTTGTGATTTAGTTTAGCATGTGACACCTTCTTTATTAGATCCTACAATTGATAGTGAGAAGGATCTGTCTCTAAGAAGCAGTTAGTGTTGGACTTCGGATGGTTGATATGCCCTGAAAAATAGGATCCAAGGAACGTCACCAGACAGGTTTTATCTCTGAGTCCCTCTTACTGAAAACATTGCAGGATACAAGACTCAAAAATAGCTCCCACTCTGTCCCTCAAGGACATAATAAATATAATCAGAAGGGTAAGAGGATATAGCATGTCCATGAAATTAAATGGGTGTTTAAAAATGGAACAGTTGCAGAAATGAATGATGAAAAACATAACTGTTGATATGAAGCTTTAATATTTATATTAATGTAGTATGAATGTTGAGTTAGTGAGGTAAAGAATTATTATCTACATTCAATACTGCTCATGAACTATTCGCTGAAATTGTGGAAAGTTCTTAAATAATAAGGAAGTAACGATACGGTTTTGCTCTGTTGCTCTCCCTCAGATTCCTGGACACCATGTGAAAAAAAATGTGTATCCTCCTTTAAAATTTTCTATTACATCATGACTATTTTCCTGTATATTAAATATTCTCCAAAAACTGAATTTTTAATAATTGCATAAAATTTCATGGATTGGGTGCCCTGTACATTTTTTTATCCAGTTTCGTAATTGGGCATTTTATGTCCTTTTTCTTTCTGCTAATAAATATATGTATGTTTCATGTACAAGTATATTCTATGTAACTATTCACAGACATAAACCATTCAACATAACAATTCTATAAATGCACCTTATTCCTGTCTGCTTAGTGTATCATCAATTTCTGAACACTGCAAATTTTAAAATGAGGGAAAATACCTAAATATATAATAGCTTCTATTTCTTTGACTATGGGGAAGTCAAACTTCAAATATATATGTTTTGTGTATTTTAATTTTTCTACAAAGTATGTGGTTCTGCGTATTTTTCCTTTTTATTTTGACGGCAGTATGTTTTTTCCTGCTGATTTATAGATTTTCACTTATAGGTTCCATTTTGAAATTTAACTCTTTAATGTTTTGAGGTTATTTTTGTGTTTTCCAGATAATTAGGTCAACAAAGGCTAGGGATAATTTTCAACTTCAGGACCTTATTGGCATTGGCTTCTGAACTAAGACTGTCGGCTAAGTGGGAACAACTTCCTCCTCAACTGCAACAAGAAAAATTTCTATTGGTGCCTAGATATACCATTTAAGGCTGGGTTTATTACACATTTTAACCACAAGGAGGCTCACAAAGCTTTCCCTTTCACCACACCTTCCACATTGAGGAAGTTGGTTCTGGTGGAGACGAGTAAAGGGAAGCTTTTTTGCTGCAACAATCATTTTCCACTATGAGGAAACGTAATGTCTGAGCTCAGGCATCGTGGGTTCAAAGTCCTACTACTGAGCTAAATCTTTGTGCCGGCTGGGGCAAGTCACTTAATCTCTCTGTAACTTAGTTTCCCCTTCTGGCCAAAGGACATAATACTATTTTCTACTGCATGGAGCTATTGTTAGGGCAAAATGAGGCATATATGTAAGTGCTTAGGACAAGGCTTTGCACACAGTAAGTTCTCAGTGAATTTTCAAGGTTTTTGTTTGTTTAGTTAGTTAGTTAGTTTTACTATTCCTCCCTCCTTCGCCATTTGATTGGGTCAGGAAGGGTTGCCTCTTGGTCAGAGGGCATGCCAATACTTGAAAAGCCAGGTGTGATTAGGGGTTTGGGGTAAGGGATCAACTCCCAGAGTGAGACAATGAGGCAGAGCCTTGGGCTAAACCCTGAACTAAACAGGCAAGAAGACTTCTGGACCACAATGGCCTATCTCAACAGAGATAAGAACGTGTGACCAAGGTGGAATTTGTATTAACCTGGAAAACTTCTACATTCAGAGACCTAGAAGCACCTAGTCAGAGGCTTGAGAATTCAGGATCCAGATTCTATAAAACTGTCTTACTGTAAGAACTGATATCCCAGTCATATCCTGGGACAGCCTAGACATAGGCTACAGAGGCCTAGAGAGACAACAAAGAACAGTGGCTGGAAAGAGCACGTATTTTTTAATGGATCATGTGAGGACCCGGCAGGTATCTAAGGATCTAAAGACCATGTGGGTGACCTGAGAGCCATCTCACTGACGCACTACAGTGGCTGCCAAAATTGTCTCATCACAAGTCTTAGATGGATACTTGGTCATACTTGTCGTAGTCCAAAATGTCATCTCTTCTTTCTTGGCAGATTCTATTGGTTTATGCTTTACTACAGGGATGCAGCAAACCTTTCTTGCCCCACATTTTTCTTTCTTCTTCTCATTTGCTTTGCAAGATTTTCTGCATCTGCCAGTTCCATAACCACACTTTCTGGCCCATCCATCTATCAAAATAAAGAGATGATGAAACAAATGTGACAATGAATGTATGTATTTCATGTATAACCGAAAAATTGTGCTCTACCCTGGAATATGACACAACATTGTAAAATGACTATAACTCAATAAAAAATGTTTAAAAAAAGATGATGGAACAAATACATAAAAGAGAATACATAAAAGAGTAAAGGCTATTACACTAAAGATGTTGGTAACTGTAGTCATAATGCTTAGAATGAACTGTTGAAATGTAATGGCATTCTTGGGAATATTAAATAAAGTTGTGCATGTAGAATGCTTGCTGCTGGTCTTGACACATATTAGATATGAGCAGTTATCTTCCTGCCTCCAATCAGCTCTAATTTGACTTTATCTTTATGCTTAGCATCTTTCCATCTTCATCATTTTTCACAGTCTCACCAACACCAGTTCCTCCTTGCCCCCAAATCTAGGTGCTTGTCAAGGAATGGGACAATGCCTTCAATTATCTGGTATTTTTCCCCCTCTTCATTCCTGCACTTGTGATTTGTTGAGCACCTACCATGTGCCAGCCACTGGTCTAGGCTGATGCCCAGAGGATGTCTAGAGCAGTACTTTGAACACTGAATGATCAGTTTATATTGCCGATCAGCAGGCAGATGTTCTCAGCCCTACATAGGTCAACAGAACACAGAGCATTCATTGACCCAGCTTCCCAAGCACAGTGGGTTCAGTTGAGAGATCATAGTATGTTGGTTTAAATTACAAACTTGCTCTATTCCCCACCACGACCAACTCCCTTCTTGGGAAATAATTCCCAATTCTCTTTCTCCCTAGGACATTTGGACTGGAAAAAAATCAGAGTCAAGATGATGGCACTCCCTCCTCTATTCCAACTGCCCTCACCAGAGTTTACAGTAGGCTGAAACCAACTCGGGGTTAGCCCATAATTACCTTCTTTTGCTTTTCAAACAACTGAGTGATGGACAAATGCTTTCAGCTTGAAAAGCTGATCCAAGGGAGGATGCAACTTTCAACAGCACAAACCCAAAGGGAAATCATGAAATTAAAAGTCAAACTTTAGAATTCTTGGGAATCCCAAGTGGAAAACATTTCTGTTAGAAAGTTATTCCATCACTCGGCCAAGAAGTCCGTTATATTGTTAGAGTGCTTTGGCCATGTTCAGTCTGGAATCCAGAATCTTCTGTCCTAGCCTCAGCTCTACACTTTGAGGCTATTTAAAAACCTGTGACTATCCAACATCAACCTACATTTTCACTATAAATACTAAGACAAGAGCAAGATGCTTTTCTGATTGATTTAAAGGAGCATTCAAAACCAAATGGGAAAGGCAGAGTAATGGGACTGGTTACCACAGGAGGCGGTGTAGAAGTGGTATCAGTTGGAAGTGAGAGGTGTCTGGGATGAGACCCTGTTGACATTCAGGACAAGGATATTAAGGACACTAGGGGTTTGGGGTTGTTTCTGCATATGGAAGGGGCTTCATACAAGAAACCCTGGCCTCTGCTGATATTTTTTGGGTTCCCTAATGAAAAACACCACCACAGTCAGGGGTGACAGACCACCCTTATCATGGGGCATGTTCATGATAAGGCTTTTCAGCGGATCTGAGCCATGCCTGTGAGCAGTCCTCACTCCCACACATGGTGGGTCTTCCAATGATTCTACAATATAGACCCCATTCCTACTCCCTTTTCCCTCCTCTCCATGGTCTGGTTACCTGGGGAAGCCTCAGCCAGGACCACAAGGACAGCTAAGGCCAGGAACAAGAGTTGAATACATCCTGAGAGGGGTGAGGAGTGATCCAGCAGCATACTGAATGTGCTCGGGAGGGTAGGTTTTCGCTCTGTGTTTTATTGACCTGGGTAGGGCTGAGTCATGGACAATAAGTCAGAGAAGGGCGGAATGTTCCACCACCCAGGACATCAGGCTACAAGTCAGCAATGTGAATAGACCATCCAGTGTTCAGAATCCTTTTCTAGATTAGACTTCAGCTGGGAAAGTGGAAGGCATTTGGAGAGGACATACGAGTCCTACAAAAGTCTGTGGCATTTCGGAGAGAATGGGCCCACATTCCAAGAAGCCTTTCCCGCTCCTGTCCTTGGGAAGTTTAGCGCTCTTCTCTTAGGTTCTCACAGCCTCTCTGCTTCCTTCTTTTTATCATAATGTCTGTCATGAGAAAGAAGCTGGAACTAATTCTTTTTCTAGTTCATCTACTCTGTCAGACTGACACTGTCAAGAGCAATGTGTAAGAGACAGTGAGACCCCTGAAATTAGGGACTGGCTTTGATTTCTGTATGTCCAGACTGTGCAGTGAACATCTGTTGAAAACAATGAATGAATGAATGAATGAATGAATGAATGAGTGGTATTCACTTATATCCTCAGAATTGGCATTTGTCAGCTAAGAAGATGCAGGCCCACTGGGTGGAAGAGAAGGGTCTTGCCTAGGGTCACACTGTGGGCAAGAAAGAAAAGACTGAGAGCACTTATAACCCAACTCTTAGTCCAGCTCTTTTTAACTCTGCATTTTTCTCCTTAATTCCTACTCCAAATCTTTTTTTTTTTAACATTTTTATTGATTTATAATCATTTTACAATGTTCTGTCAAATTCCAGTGTAAAGCGTAATTTTTCAGTTATACATGAACATATATATATCCATTGCCTACTTCAAATCTTTGATATTAGCTGCTTCTGGGCCTTTCTTGGACTCTAGCCTTGAAGAACAGAGCGGCAAAGAGGGTGTAGAAGGGGCGCTGCCTTGACTCCATCAGGAAGTCTGTCTGTGAGTCCACTGGATTTTCTTTTTGGGGGTCGTTGGTCTGTTTTTTGGTGGTTTTTCACCTTTTGATGGATCCAGTGTTCTTCTACTACACTATCTTCTTCGTGCAGTTGGCAGGTACTAGAGACAGCCTGATGGGGTTCAGGAGGTCTGTTTTGCTTTTAATATCCAGGTAATGTGTTCTCCAGGAAGGCAGTGAGCTTGAAGCCATCCACTGAACTCTCACTGTCTCTCAGTAACTATGACATAACCTTTACACACATGGTCCCTTCGAATCTTCATAGATCCCTGATCTGTCCCAGGTAGATGTGAATTGCTCAGGGTTACACAGGGTGTAGGGTGAGGTCTGGTTTACCTGTCCCCAGAGCCCATGTTCTTTCTGTCATCCCGGAGGATCAAGGCCTGAGTAATGAAGGAAGAGGCCTGCTTCACCTGAAACACAGTCATGGCCTGAAGAGAGTTATGGTTGTTATCTTCTGAAGGACATGTTCTGTGCAGGCCTAGAGGGCAGAACTAAAAGTCTTGGGTGGAAATTGCAGGACAGCAGGTTTAAACTGATTGGAAGGACCTCCGATGATTGGAAACATCTGGAAATAGCTAGACAGTCTGGGAGAAGGGTGGTGGCACCCAGGGTCCAAATGCTACCAACCGAGTCTGCGTGATCACGGCTCTCAGATTCTGCAGGGATGACTGCTGAGTTGCTGGATGTGGATCTGTTGACAAGGCACAGTGCTGGGCGCTGGGTCTAGGAGGGGAAGAAAGCAGCATCCTGCCACTCCGACTGGGGACAGAGACAACAGACATATAAGGCCAGGTGGGGACAAGTACTATGAAGAAAAATAAAGAAGGATAAGGGATAGAGAATAATATGGTGTATGGTGTGTGTGTATGTGTGCCTATTTTGAACAGGTTATTCAGGAAGGACTCTCTGAGGAAGTGACGTTGAGTAGAAAACTACAGGGACTGAGGAAGTGGGCCACGTGGATATCTAGAATCTTCCAGGCAAAGAAGAGCAAGGGCAAAGACTCTGAGGAAGAAGAGTGCTTGGTGTCTTAGGAAGAGCAAAAAGTCAAGTGTGTCTGGAGTAGAGTGAGGGAGGGAGTGAATAAAGGAAACTAAAATCATAGAGGCAGGCAGAGAAATAGTACGGAGCGTTGCCAGGGGATTGTTCCTAAAACCCAAATCTGAGCTTTTTGTTTTTCCTTCCAAACCTTTCAAAAGCTGTACGGCGAGTACAGGAATCAGTTCTAAACTCCCTTTACGATAATTCCCTGCTCACCTCCATCGTCTCCCTTTCAGTCACCACCAGTGGGCCTCACAAGCAACTTGTGTTCTTGACAATTAATCTGTTTCTTGACCTTTTTTATAGGCTTCGCATTTTGCTGAGAAGCTTCTTGCAAACCAGAGTTATGTTTCTCTGTAAGCGACACCTAAGCAGTACTTCTGCCCTGTCTCAGCCTGTGTATTCATTTCTTCCCCGCCCGCAGGGGAATCTTATTTACTTTTAATTTTTTACAAATAAAAATTGTATATATTTGAGATAACAGTGTGATGATTTGATATATGTGTACATAATCAAGTTAATTAACACACCCACTACCTCATATAGTTGTCTTTTCCTTTTTTAAAAATGTGAGAACACTTAAGATCTACTTTCTTAGCAGATTTCAGGTATACAATAAAGTGTTAGTGATTGTAGTTACCATGTTGCACACTAGACTCCCAGTGCTTATTCATCTCATGACTGAAATTTTGTACCCTTTGACCTGCATGTCTCCATTTCATCCACCCTCTCCCAAGCCCTGGCAACCACCTTTCTGCTCTCTTCTTCCATGAGTTCAACTAATTTAGATTCACCACGTAAGTGAAATTATACCTTATTTGTTTTCTGTATCTGACTTATTTCACTTAGCATAATGTTCTCCGTGTCCATCTATCAACATCCTGTCCAAGCTGGCAGGATTTCCTCCCTTTTAATACTGAATAATATTCCAATGTGTCTATGTGTACTTGTGGTATATGTGTACATATGTATATATCACATTTTCTTAAACCATTCATCCATCAACAGACACGTAGATTGTTTCCATATCTTGGCTTATTGTGAATAATGCTGCAGTGATCAAGGGAGTGTACATACCTCTTCAAGATATTGTTTTCAAAAACCGTTTTCATTTCCTTCAAGTATTAACCCAGAAGTATGTTTGCCATCCTAACAGGTTGGATATCTCACTGTGGTTTTGACTTAGATTTCCCTGACGATTAGTGATGTTGAGTGCTTCTTCACATGCTTGTGGGCCCTTTCGCTGTCTTCTTTGGGAAAATGTCAGTTCAGCCCCCTTGCCCTTTTTTCAATTGGATGACTTGACTTTTTTTGCTACTGAATTGTATGAGCTTTTTATATGTTTTGGATATTAACTACTTATCAGATGTATGGTTTTCAAATATTTTCTCCCATTCTGGAGATTGCATTTTCACTTGGTTGATTATTTCCTTTGCTATGCAGAGAGCTTTTTTGCTTTGATGTAGTCACACTTTGTTTTTGCATCAGTTGCCTATGTTTTTAGAGTCAAATCCACAAAATTTATTGCAAGACTAATTTCACGTAACTTTCCACTGTGTTTTCTCCTAATAGTTTTATGGTTTCAGATGTTACATTTAAATCATTAATCAATTTTCAGTTGAGTTTTGCATATGGTATAATATATCTTCCCTCTTTTTACTTGGTTAAGCCTAACTAAAGCTTTGTTATTTTGTTTATGTCTTGAAAAAAACCAATTCTTAGTTTCATTAATCTTTTCAATTGTCTTGCTAGTCTCTTTATTTCTGCTGTAATCTTTACTATAAATCTTGGGGAACCTCTTGGAGAGACAGGAGGCAACTTGGACTCCCCCTGGGGACATAGATGGTGGTGGCAGCAGCCATTTTGGGGGAGTCATTTTACCACAAGAGGTAGAAATAAGCTTGTGAATGTTCTGCTCTCTCCAGACACCAAAATAACTCATCTCGTTACTAGGTTGTGTTCCTTGGATACGACTTGTCAATAGATAAGGTAGTTCTTAGTCTTAGAATAAGCTAAAGTTCAGAAGTGTCTGGCCACGTTTGATGACTCAGATGTTGATATGCACAAACTTATTTTACTGTTTTGGTTGAAGAAGAAAGAATAGGTTTAATACCTAGTCAAGGGATTATAAGCACAACAGTGATCTTAATGTTCGTCTTTTGACCAGCCCATAGAAACCCAATGATAGCCCTCCACAGGCAGAAGCTGAGGGAGCAGCCTCCTCCCAGGGTTAGGGTTAGGGTTTGGGTTAGAAAATGGAGGATATTCCCAGTGTCGGTCAGTCAGTCAGTCATCCTTGAATTAGTTCAGTCTGGCAATCTGAATTGGGAAATGCGGGGAAATGAAAGGTCTCCCTCTCTCGCTGTCTCTCTCTCCCTCTTCCTCTTTCTCTGTCTCATTCCCTCCCTCTCTCTTACACACATGCACACATGCTGCACACACACACTACTTGCTGAACAGGTAGAGAGGTTTGAAAAGAGAAATAGAAGCAGAGGTGAGAGAGTTTATGGCAGATGCACATGGTAGTGGCAAGTTATTTTCTGTTACATACTCTTTAGTAAAGTCTCACTAAACATCCCAGGCAGATTGTGCTGGGCTGTGGAGAACCAAAGAGCAGGGTCTGTCCCACACTTAGGATGGGATGGAAAATGGAAATACCACAGCGTTGAGTTGTCAACACCATTCAGCACCAAAGAGTCATTTTCTTAAGCATCCATTCTGTGCTAGGATCAGTGACACAGTCTGAGGATAGAGCAACAAATTAGACTAATGTGGTCCCTGCCTGAACAGGGGCTTCTAATCCATTAAAGAACATGAGGGCTGTGCTTCTGAGGACTTAGAAGAGGCACTGAAGACTGGTGATTAGAAATGCAGGCTGAGGAACCAAACAGCCTTGGATGTTGGGCAAGTCATTTAATTTTTATGGCTCCCATTTATAAAGTTATAACAATAATAGTGCTTTTTAAAGTAGAATTAAAGGGTTAAAATAAGTGCTGTGAAGAGTGCCCAGCACGTATGTCCTCAGTAAGTGCCACATCGCACCATTATCATCTTTACTGTAACTTTAGGAGGGTCAGCTGTAACTATGTAATTTTGTGCATTTTGAGAAAGTCTAATATCTAGCAATAAAGTCTCTGAGATGTATGCTATCATAGCATGAGTTAATGTACTTACATTTAATAGAATGCATGTTGGTATTTGTCCCTAGTTTCCAGTCTTCTTTTCTACAAGGAACTGAGAAAAATTTCTTAACCAGTCTGGCCAAGGGAAAAGATTTTGTCCTGTTTCACCCAAAGTGAGGTTTTGTATCTGACATGTTTACTGCTGCTAAAGGAACATTACTAATGAGTATACAGAGTTCCAAGATAGCCTATGTTTCTTGTATCCACAAACACATAGAAAAGATCTCACTCCTCCTCAATGACTCTCTGGTCGCATTTGTCACTTAATAGATGTAATACAGCTTGAACTGGGGGAGTTCAGATTATAATCACGTTTAGCGTCTTTTGTGGTACAGCTTATTGGAGGATGGCAGACATATATAGAGAGAAGTGAATTTTGTCATCAATGGTTTGAAGTGGGAAGAACGTGGGATAGAGTGTCACAGGCATGCATTCCCATCTCACCCCCATTTCTTTCTAACATGTGACTTCAGGTGCATCATTTAATGTTTCTGGACCTCAGTTTCCCATTCTGTAAATGAAGATGAAGGAGAAGCAGATTATTAACTTCCTTGCAGGAATCTGATTCCAATATGTATCCCCATGTTGCTCAAAATATTAACAATGTGTTTGTTCCTCATCAGAGCTTACATATGAGACAGGTAGTGGTCCTGGATTTCAGAAAGGAGAGGCATCATCTTTTTACTGTATATGTCCTGTTGACCTGAAACAAATAGATTGCCAGATAGTTCTCAGGCAAAAATGGATTTATTTGGGATCAGCAGAGAATTGCAGTTCAGAGCCTGCAACCAAAATAAGTCATGTGCAAGTCCTCCTTAGAGGACAAGGGGAGGAGAACACTTTTACAAAGAGGAAAAGAAAGTTGAGAGGGTTCTAGTAAACAAAGAGTCTATGGCTTTTCAGAGGTTAAGTCCTTCCCAGGAAAGAAGAGGAGAGTTTCTTCCTCCTTCCTCCCATCCTAGCAGTGTGTGAGAACTCCCTTTTCTGGTCTCCCAACTCCATTTAACTGAAGTTTCTGTTATTAATTTTTTATAGTCCTATGGCTTTTTTTTTTAAAGGTGATGGAAATACATAAATTTAACAGATGTCAATTTAGAATAACAAATTCTGCTATGGAAAAGATGGCTAATCATGGGAAAATATTGTAAGGGCCATAGTGCAGCTGGTGGGGGTGGAGAAGGAGTAACAGAAAAAAGCTTCTTTGTATGAGCAGATCTCTTTCCATAACTCACTACACTTCTGCTAGGGAGATAACTTCTATTTCAAGGCTTCAGCCTCCGCTGAGAGAATCTGAGCCCATTGACTCTAAAGAGTGAATATCTAGTGCTGCCGGCAACTGAAGTCCTGTCCCAGGTAACACAATATTCTTTGCCTCTCCACCTCATTACCTATCCCCAGACTCCTAGAGAAGTCAATAAAATCCAGAAGCAGAGATGCACACAGTTCTGTACTTAATTTGTCCTACTGACTCCTCTGCCTTCAATATCAAGAAACTCCTATTTCAGAACTACTAAAGAGCTGTAGAATCAGGCCATAAGACCATAAATAACCATAAATCTGGGGAAATAGCAAAAAGAAACTAGGAAGAAATGTTACCTGTGGAATGTTTAGGATTTGGCCCTCTGTTGTATGTGTGGAATGTCATGCTGAAGAGGAAACACACATTCCAGGTAGCCTCAAATATATAACTAAGACCAGTGGACTGGAGGGTTAAGTTAAATCATGAAATAAGGAAGAAAAATCATTTTTGTTCACTGAAATCATTTAGAAAATACACAAAGGAACAAATAGGAAAAAAAATACAAATCATCCCTTCAAACTGAAAGAACTTAGCATTTTTGCATAATTATATGCAGTTTTGGCTTTCTCTTATTTTGGTTAACACTTATTGAAACATTTTAAATATTGGATTCAATTTGTTGATATTTTGTTGAGAATTTTTGCATCTATGTTCATCAAAGATATTGGCCTGTAATTTTGTTTTTTGTGGTGTTTTTGTCTGGTTTTGGTATCAGGGTGATAGAGGCTTCATAGAATGACTTTGGGAGTGTTCCCTCCTCTTCAAACTTTTGGAAAAGTTTGAGAAAGCTCCACATAAGTTCTTTTTTTGTATTTTTTTGTAGACTTCCCCAGTGAAGCCATCTTGTCCTGGCCTTTTGTTTGCAGGGAGATTTTTATTATTATTATTTTTTTAATTATTATGGATTCTGTTTCATCTCTAGTGACTAGTCTGTTCAAATGATCTGTTGCTTCTTGACTAGTTTTGGCAGGCTGAATGTTTAGAGACACTTGTCCATTTCTTCTAGGTGGTCCAGTTTGTTGGCATATAACTGTTCATCGTATCTTTCTTATGATTTTTTGTGTTACTGTGGTTTTGGTTGTTATTTCTCCTTTTTCATTTCTTATTTTGTTTATTTAGGTTCTTCTCTTTTCTTCTTGGTGACCCTGGCTAGAGGTTTGCACAAAGCAGTGCAAAAGGATTAAGTCTGACGAATTATCACAAAACTGACAAGCCTGTGTAACGAATATTCAGGTCAAGAAATAAACTTTACCAGCATTATGGAAGTTCACTTCTTTTCCCTTTGCAGAGGTTATCACTACCCTGATTTCTAATGCCATATTACTATTTTTCTTAGTTTTAAACTCCATGTAAAAGGGAGTCATGGATTTCTTTACTCATCATTGTGTTATTGAGATTGACCCATGTTATTGTTTGGAGAAACAGTCTATTCATTTTCATTGTAATGTAGTGTATTATTTTCCTGTTGATGTACTTTAGGGCTAAGAAGATGCTTTTATGAATGTTTTTCTACATGCCTTTTGATGAACATGTGTACTCATTTTGGTTATGTATGCGCTTAAAGTGGGTATGGTGAAGCATATGAACTTTATGTGTCCAATTTTTCATTTATATACTTACCAGCAATTTATGAAGGTTCCAGTTCCTCCACATTCTTAGCAACATATGGAATCATCACATGTTCAGCCATTTGGCATATGCTAAATAACATCTCACTGATGCTTTGACTTTTACTTGATAGTTAATGAGCTTTGACACCCTATCATATATTTAGTGGCCATTTAGATACCCAGTTTTGTGAAGTGCCTGCTTATGTCTTTTTCACTCTCTGTGGTAAGCAAGCAAGGTAAAATATAATCTCCTTCCTCTGTACCCTCTACATCTAATGAACAATGCCAGCATTTTATTTGCTTTTTAGACTAGAGTCTTTTACCAAATTCTATGGCTCCCACCCAACTTCCCTCCCCTAATCATGAATATTCATAGTGTAAAAGACAGACAGAGGAGGCTGGAATGAAATTTTATAGTGAAAAAATTTGACAGGAAGATTTTAATAAAGGGAAAAGGTTGAGAATCTTCAGTAAGTAGGTTGACTAGTGGTGATCCAAAATTTTGACCAGTCAATGTTATTGTCTGCTACATTAGAAAGAATGGTTGCATATGATTTCACACAGCACTTTTTGCCATTTGCACAGTAGTGTATTTCAGCTTCATTTGCTCTGCATTTCCTTCTGCATAATCCTTCACCTCCCTCACATGTACTTCCAAAATCCTCTGTCTTCTGTTTTTTGGGTAATGTCTTCATGCTTCCTGGGGAAAATATGGCTATGGTTAGTCTCTATGCAATCATGATAACAGAAGATATAAAATTTTAAGTGCATGGGAGCTGTAATAAAAATAATCTATTTAAAATACACCCAAAGTAATAAAATACCTAGGAATAAATCTAACCAAGGAGGTGAAAGAATTATACACGGAAAACTATAGACCATTGATGGAGGAACTTAAAGAAGACTTTAAAAAATGGAAAGATATTCCATGCTCCTGGATTGGAAGAATCAATATTGTTAAAATGGTCACACTGCCCAAGGCAATCTACAGATTTAATGCAATCCCTATCCAATTACCCAGGACATATTTCACAGAACTAGAACAAATCATAATAAAATTTATATGGAACCATCAAAGACCTAGAATTGCCAAAGTATTACTGAAGAGAAAGAAAGAGACTGGAGGAATAACTCTCCCAGACTTCAGACAATACTATAGAGCTACAGTCATCAAGACAGCATGGTATTGGTACCAAAACAGACATATAGACCAATGGAACAGAATAGAGAGCCCAGAAGTGAACCCACAAACTTTTGGTCAACTCATCTTCGACAAAGGAGGCAAGAATATACAATGGAATAAAGACAGTCTCTTCAGCAAATGGTGTTGGGAAAACTGGACAGCATGTGAAGCAGTGAACCTAGAACACTCCCTTACACCATACACAAAAATCAACTCAAAATGGATTAAAGACTTAAAACATAAGACAAGATACAATAAACCTCCTAGAGGAAAACATAGGCAAAACATTATCTGACATACATCTCAAAAATGTTCTCCTAGGACAGTCTACTCAAGCAATAGAAATAAAAGCAAGAATAAACAAATGGGACCTAATGAAACTTATAAGCTTCTGCATAGCAAAGGAATTAAATAAATAAATAATATAAATTAATAAAAAAATTAATATAAATTAATAAAAAAAATCTAGATTCAAACCTGGGCTCTGTCATTTATTAGATCTTGGTCTTTGGACAAGTAGCTTAAGCTCTTTGTCTCTCTGTTGTTCTCATCTTTACAATGGCAGTAATAATAGACCACTTTTTTTAGCATTTTTTAATTGATTTATAATCATTTTACAATGTTGTGTCAAATTCCAGTGTAGAGCACAATTTCTCAGTTATACATGAACATGTATATATTCATTGTCACATTTTTTTCTCTGTGAGCTACCATAAGATCTTGTATATATTTCCCTCTGCTATACAGTATAATAATAATAGACTACTTCTTAAGATTGCTGTGGATATTAAATGAGTTAATGTAAAGTGCTTAGAATGGTGTCTGATACTTACTAAGAGGTAACCAAATGTTAGCCTCTGTTGTTGTTTCTATTGTGATTATTAATAGATAAGGGTGTTTTCCTGAGAGTTGAGGACTACACGGTTTGCCCACGTGAGCATTGTTGGGCAAGTTCCATTTGCCTGAAGTGATATCGGCTCCTAATGCTCAATTCCTAGGACTTAGCCAGCGTCTACTTCAAGGGAGGACACACACGCATTGGGGTACATGTCTATCAATGCCTCCATACTTTTAAACAATAAATCTATACTACATTTGAAACCATTTGTGCATTGCCACCCAACCCAGAAACAGCTACAGTGTAACAGAGATCACATTGGCATGGATACATATGTACAACTCAGTTTATTCACAGATCCACAATCATGTGCAAACTGAGTATGGACATATAGGCTTACTGTACACACCTATTGGTGTGAGTTCAACAACTATGTATCAATGGACATGACAACGAAACAGTCACTCAGATATATACATGTGTACAAAAGACTTTTGTCTGAAAATCCTTTAGTGATACAGTCCCTAACATATTCTATAAGCATTAATTATTAGAAATATATGGGTTTCTCAAAAGAAAAAGAGGTCTTTAGAAAGAAAATAAAAACTATTATCAAACGTTTAACACTACTAGTGCCAAGAGTTTTTATATGTTGCTTTAGTGAAAACTTACAACAACCAGTAATTATCTCCATTTTTCAAATCAGAAAACTGAAGCACAAAAAGAGACCATGTTCCTGCTAAGGTCACCAAATTGGTAAAGGTGAGAGCCAAGATTTAAGTTCTGGTCTACATGACTCAAAGCTTCTGGAGTTAGTTACATCAGCAAGATGGTGGACTAGGAAGCTGCAGGCCCTCATTTCCCCCACAGAAACATCAAATAAATATTTTGAAGACCAAAGTAGCTTTGTGGGAACTCTAGTAACCAGTTAAGAAGCTTCATCAATCAAGCAAACACCTAACCAAGGAAAAGCCACACTCAGAATACTAGGAACATTTGCAGCAATTTTGCTCACTCTTGCTGCACCCACTCTTTGGTGCAGCATAGCATGGTCAGAAGGAAGTTACTCAACTCCCATCTCCTCCCTCAGGATGGAAGAAAAAAAGTGGAATTTGCTTACAATATTCTGGCCTATGTGTCAGCTTCCTGAGGGACTTGTTTCTGCCTTGCTTGACTAAGAGCATTGATGGAAATGATGGCATAGTTCGCATATCGAGTTAGAGGCTGCTGAAAGCAGTGGTGTGCACTGAAGCTTGTGAAACTTTCAGGGGACTATAGTCCCATAGGTGCCTTAGAACAAGAGATTATGGAAAGAGGAATACAATAGAACACTTAAGGCCTTGAGAATAAACAAATGAGAGTAAGGGAAATTAAGACATTTAAAAGCAGCCATATATATGGGAAAATTTGAATAAGAGGAAACACACGCACAGGCTTAGGGAAAACACATTCTCAGAAAATACCAGAGAGGAACTTGGCTTTCACACTGGACTGATTAATGAAGATCTACCCCTAAATAGAGCCTGTATCAAACACTGGAAGAGAGAACTGTGGTTTTTTTTTTTTTAATACCCAATTTTCAGTAAAAGATCTCAAGGCATGCAAAGTACAGGAAACATGGTCCATTCAAAGAAACAAAATAAATCTCCAGAAACTTACCCTAAAGAAACACAGGTCTCAGACTTATTTTACAGACTTAAAACAACTGTCTCAAATATTCTTAATGAGCTAAAGAGGAACAAAAACAGACATCTAGCAAAATCAGGGAAAAAAATAAACAAAATGCACACAAAAGCTACTAGAGCTGATTGAAGAATTCAGCAAGGTAGCAGGTTACAAAATTAACGTTCAAAAATCAGTTGCATTTCTTTACACTAACGATAAATCAACAGAAAAAGAAAGTAAAGAAACAATCCCCTTTAAAATAGCACCCAAAGTAATAAAATATCTGGGAATAAATCTAACCAAGGAGGTGAAAGAATTATACATGGAAAACTATAGACCAAATTGATGAAGGAAATTAAAGAAGACTTTAAAAATGGAAAGATATTCCATGCTCCTGGATTGGAAGAATCAATATTGTTAAAATGGTCACACTGCCCAAGGCAATCTACAGATTTAATGCAATCCCTATCCAATTACCCAGGACATATTTCACAGAACTAGAACAAATCATAATAAAATTTTGTATGGAACCATCAAAGACCTAGAATTGCCAAAGTATTACTGAAGAGAAAGAAAGAGACTGGAGGAATAACTCTCCCAGACTTCAGACAATACTATAGAGCTACAGTCATCAAGACAGCATGGTATTGGTACCAAAACAGACATATAGACCAATGGAACAGAATAGAGAGCCCAGAAGTGAACCCACAAACATTTGGTCAACTCATCTTCGACAAAGGAGGCAAGAATATACAATGGAATAAAGACAGTCTCTTCAGCAAATGGTGTTGGGAAAACTGGACAGCAGCATGTAAAACAATGAAGCTAGAACACTCCCTTACCCCATATACAAAAATCAACTCAAAATGGATTAAAGACTTAAAACATAAGACAAGATACAATAAACCTCCTAGAGGAAAACATAGGCAAAACATTATCTGACATACATTTCAAAAATTTTCTCCTAGAAGAAATAAAAGCAAGAATAAACAAATGGGACCTAATGAAACTTACAAGCGTCTGCACAGCAAAGGAAACCAGAAGTAAAACAAGAAGAAAACCTACGGAATGGGAGAAAATTTTTGCAAGTGAAACCAACAAAGGCTTGATCTCCAGAATATATAAGCAGCTCATACGACTCAATAAGAAAAAAATAAACAACCCAGTCCAAAAATGGGCAGAAGACCTAAACAAGCAATTCTCCAAGGAAGACATACAAATGATCAAAAAGCACATGAAAAAATGCTCAGTATCACTAATTATCAGAGAAATGCAAATCAAAACTACAATGAGGTATCACCTCACACCAGTCAGGATGGCCGTCATTCAAAAATACACAAATGACAAATGCTGGAGAGGCTATGGAGAAAGGGGAACCCTCCTACACTGCTGGTGGGAATGCAGTTTGGTGCAGCCACTGTGGAAAACAGTGTGGAGATTCCTCAAAAGACTAGGAATAGACTTACCATGTGACCCAGGAATCCCACTCCTGGGCTTGTATCCAGAAGGAAATCTACTTCAGGGTGACACCTGCACCCCAATGTTCATAGCAGCACTATTTACAATAGCCAAAACATGGAAACAGCCTAAATGTCCATCAACAGGTGACTGGATAAAGAAAATGTGGTATATTTATACAATGGAATACTACTCAGCCATAAAAACCGACAACATAATGCCATTTGCAGCAACATGGATGCTCCTGGAGAATGTCATTCTAAGTGAAGTAAGCCAGAAAGAGAAAGAAAAATACCATATGAGATCGCTCATATGTGGAATCTAAAAAACAAAAACAAAAACAAACAAACAAACAAACAAAAACAAAGCATAAATACAGGACAGAAATAGACTCGTGGACAGAGAATACAGACTTGTGGTTACCAGGGGGGTAGAGGGTGGGAAGGGATAGACTGGGATTTCAAAATTTTAGAATAGATAAACAAGATTACACTGTATAGCACAGGGAAGTATATACAAAATGTTATGATAAATCACAGAGAAAAAAATGTGACAATGAGTGTGTATATGTCCATGAATGATTGAAAAATTGTGCTGAACACTGGAATTTGACACAACATTGTAAAATGATTATAAATCAATAAAAAATGTTAAAAAAATAAACAAAATGAAAATATAACAGAGATAAAAAATTATTTAAAAGAATTAAACAGAAAATCTGGAGCTGCAAAACAATAACTGAAGTGAATGTCACTAGAAAAGTTTAACAACAGACTCATAGAGGCAGATAAAAGAATCAACAAACCTGAAGAAGGACATCTGAAATTATCAAGTTCAAAGCGCAAAAAGAAACAAAATGAACAGATCCTAAGAGTCTATGGACAACTATTGAGGATCCCTTGTACGTGGCAATTTGCTTTTCTCTTGCTTATTTCAAGATTGTCTTTTTGGCTTTGACTTTTATAGTTTTATTATAATCTGTTTCAGTGGATCTCTGAGTTTATCCTACTTGGATTTTCTTTTTGCTTCTTATGTTTGTGTACCCATGTCTTTCCTCGGATTTGGGAAGTTTACAGCCATTATTTCTTCAAGTAAACTCTCTGCTCCTTTCTTCTCCTAGAACTCTCGATATACATTTATTAGTTCATGATGTTGTCCTTCTCTGGAGATTCAGTAGGCTTGGGGAAGGATACTTTGCAAGAGTTCCCCCCTGCTGTGCCCAATTATAATATACCTCTATGTGATGTGAATTCCTCAACTCTTCCTAATCCTGACCTTCTAATACTCACATCTAGATATTTCCCATAGCACATCCCCTGGAGATGCATTTTAAGATCTTTACTTCAAGATCAGTTTAAGAGATGTTAAATCAAGTACCAACTACATCAGCAAACAAGAACTTGCCCAGCTCCACCCAGAGCCCAAACATATCTAATGCATTTATATCCTGCATACTGGACACCCCAAAATTTATCCTCTCCAAACTTCAAAGATTTTGCCCACTCATCTACATTTCTTATGGCCCACTATTTTTATTTATTTAGTCATAAATCATTCATATATTAATTAATTCAATAGATATTTACTAAGAAAGTAAATAAAGTGTTTAGATTAAATGACAGATATAGATATTTATAAGACAGATCTTTCAAGAAGATCAAGTAGGCTTTGGTTTTCTTATTGGAGTAGATTGTTCAAAATAGTTCCTGGAAATGAATTGTTCCAGATGTATATATTAAATAATCATTAAGGAAGCAAAACTTTTTATAGTTCTTGAAGAATGAAGTCCTGCCTTCCTTTTATTTGTAAACCCACTTCTGTGACCAATACTATTTGACTGTTTTACTGCACATGGGAACAAGTATACCTCAAGGAAGAAGGTAAAATAGGTCAAGAAATAGGGGGACAGGAGGCTAGAGAGTAAGAAGAAAGGGAGTGATGGAGCAAGAGAGGAGGAAGGATGCGAAAGAAGAGAAAAGGCTAGACATAGTAACTCTGAGCTCAGGCCCAAGAAAGAAGTAACAATTCTGGTTGTCTATAGGGTTAGTTAAAGCTTCTCCTATGTTTCTGTCATATTCTGGGGTGCAGGGTGAGAGCATATTTACTTGACATGCCAAGGTTTTAAGGGATCTGGAAACATTAAAGACTCCCAGTTTTATTTACCTTCACTGCATCTAAGGCTATTTATGGTTAATGATAGTCACATTCAAGGACTTTTTTGAAGAATGGGGAAAGATCATTGGATACATTTAATCCAGAGATGATTGACTGCCCAGCTGTGATCAACTCAGGGGATCTCATTCAAATCCAACCAACCTGTACCCTAGACTAACCCAAATTCTATCTATAGCAACCTCACACTCAACCTCCTTGAAACAAACACCTGAAAAAACTAACTCCAAATCCCAGCTTTACCTCTATCCTATGCCCACCCAAGCCCCAAGCCCAGGACGAACACAATACTAATCAAGCCAACCAACACCAATATCCAGCTTCAATCTAACAAACAGCCCCTATGGAAATCCCATCTACTCCCAGCTTCTCACAACTTCACTGCAAGATCCACTGAGTCACAAACAGCAGTTCCATCCCTTCCTATTTCAAACCACCAGCCCCCCTGATTCCATAAATACAATCCCTCACTTTCAATAAATCACTATTTATTTTTCTACCATCACTCCAACCAAAAGGTTTTATCTTCTTTGCACCACAATTCATTTCCCAATCTCCAAAGTAACCCCTTGATTGATTTTATAAATTCTCAGCTTGGACTCAATTCCTCACACCTAACACATGTCCCAACTTGTCATTTCAATGACATTGCCATCTTAATATACTCTATGTCCAATTCTCTCCAGCATTACTTCACCCAGGAGCACAAAACTCTTAAATGGATCATAACATTACAAAGCCAGTAAGACTCTAGTGTGACATGAACCTGGGGTTAACACCCTAAGTTGCCTACTCAAGGTTACCAAAATTACCAAACCACATGCAGGACTCCAGAACCTTTGAGACTAGCTTAAGTTACCTGATGTCTTATGAACCAGGATCAGAAGGATGACAATGGTCATTAAATAAGGCTTCATAACTGCCAAGTCCTGAGAGAATAAAGAGCACCCACAGAGGACAGAATAGAAATCTTTGCAGCAGGACAGTGTCTTGCTTTATTAGTTTCAGAAGTAGGCCAAGGTTGTGGGCAGTGAACTAATAAGGATGGGACATACCTGAAGTCAGTGAGGCAAAAAGATAACATGTATTCCATACTTTATCCTGGACACTCTGTGTGAGTGTAGGAGCTTTGCCAGCACCCACGATGAGGTGGGCCTTCCTTCCCAGTAAGAGACAAAGTAAAAGTAGAGCCAGTTTGTATTTTGTGTAAGACAAATTGGAATGAATGAGAGAATCAATCAACTAAACAAAAAATGAATATGTAGTTATAAGAATTAAATAAACTTAAAAAATATATATTTATTGATACTCCTGTCAAGAATATATCACACTAATCAGTAGCATTTACTGCATATCCAGCACTATACTAGCCATCAAGATAAAAGAAAAAAGATGAAAGGAAAATTGAGGGAAGGAGGATGGAAAAGGGAGGAAAATGGAAGGTAAAAAACATTATGCGTTGGCTCCAAGATGGCAGAATAGAAGAATGTGGAAGCTCACCCTCTCCTGTGAATGTATCAAAAATACATCAACATGTAAAACAATTCTCACAGAATACCTACTGAACTTTGGCAGAAGATCTTGTACAATTGAAAGCACAAGATAAATCTTCATAAAACCAGGTAGGAGAAGAAAGGAAATGGGGTGGGACAGAGCAGCGAAGGAGGAAAAGCGCCCTCACCTGGGGAAGCCCCCTCTCCAGTGGGACAGAAGGGGAGCTGCATTTCTGCCAGCAACTCTACACTACAATCCTAATTATTCTTCTATTCCTTCTAGTTATTGCCCCCATTGCTAATCTAGTGTAGTGGCCACTTGACCTTACAATGCATTATTGTCCACCTGAATTTCATCCCATGTAAACAGGTGGAAGTTTTAGTAATAGTGATGCTACTATGTGCCAAGGGTAATTAGCACCCTGCTTACCACTAATAATAAGATCCCTATTCCTTTCAAACAAGTGGAAAATCCAACTCCAAATACCATTCAAAACTCTGCTTTCTAGGACCACTCGACGTCAACTGTCTTACCCTGGGTTCCCAAGAATGGGTTCTCAAAGTGTGATTTGTGAACCAGTAGTATCAATGCTACTCAGGAAGTAAGAAAATAAAAAGGTCAAAAATTGCCAAGAAACTTCTGGAGAAAAATCATCGGGATGATGACTTAACCTACCATATATTAGAACTACTTACATGACTATATAGTTGTTAAAATAGAGAAATCTTGATGCAGAGATAAACATAATGACCAATGGAACAAAATAGGGAGCCTAGAAATAGATCATGCGTATAAAGAATTTTGATGTATGATTAACATAGGTGGGAAATCAGTATAAAAAAGAGACTAGTCAATTAGCGGAGCTATAAAATTTGGTCATACTTGGGAAGATACAGTTATATTCCTGCCTCATACAAAAAAATAAGAAAAATATGTCCCAGTAAAAAAATCTCCATTTAAAAAGTAAATTTTTAAAAACTTTATAGGTGTCAAAAGCAAGCCTGAAATGTGTTAATTTCTTTCATTTATCCACTAATATTTACTGAATGCCAACTCTATCCCAGACCATCTGGGAACAGCTGGAGCTATAAGGATGAACAAGACAAACTTGAGTATTCAGAAAATATAGGTTAATATGTTCTTGACCCTATTGTAGGAAAGAATTTCTTTTCAAAAACCGAGAAAATGCTACCATTAAATAAAAAACTAATAAATTGGACTGTATCAACAACAGAGTGGTCCATCTATTGGGGGACTTTGATCTGAGATCCAAATACCTTGCCAGTTACTGATCTACAGATTGGTTCATCAGGCAAAATTAAATTTCTCTTTAAGATTTTACAACTCTACTGGAAAAAAATGTATTCTTAATTTAAAAATAGTTTAATTGACATAATTATTTCATACTGAGACATTCAGTATTACTGTTTTTCTCTCAAAAAATCACCAAAGCACAAATACAAATTTTACATGTTTAATACTTTCATCCTGTATGTCTTTATTGTCATGAAGGATAGGGTGCAATATAAAGTTTGTAAAGTTAAAAACCTGACACATGTGAGTATAAAATGAGCAAATGTCAATGATTTCATTTGACTAATGAATAATGAAAAAACCTGTAAGATGTTAAGACTGGTTTAGAGGAACAATGATGAATATAATCAATCAAAAGTTTTCTGAAATAAATTTGCAAATAGATATAGACCTGTTTAATATCCTAAAGAGCAGTAAAGTATAACATTCAGTATAAACTTTCCCACCAAACAGAAATCAAGTTCATCCAATTGCATCAAGACTCTTTGCATTGTTATGTATGGGAATAGTTGGCATGACTTTCAAAAAAGAATTTTTGCAATATCAGTTTTCTGAAAATTGACCTTTACCCATACAAAGTTTTAAAATAGCCTAGTCATGTGACAATGAATATATACATGTTCATGGATAACTGAAAAATTGTGCTCTACATTGAATTTGACACAACATTGTAAAATGATTATAAATCAATAAAAAAAGTTAAAATTATAAATAAATAAATAAATAAATAAATAAATAAATAAATAAATAAATAAATAAATAAAAATAGCCTAGTCACTGGAAAGTTGTTCAAAGGACCACACGCTTAATAGAATTCTAATCCCAGGAGGATCCACAAAATAATTTCTAACTCTGCACTGAAAGGACACCCAATAATCTCTTTTACTTACTTCCAAATGTTTGATAATTTTTCTTAACTATTTTTTGATATAACAGTGCCTTTCTGAATATAGTTTTATTTCAAAAAGCTTACAATGCATGTGT
Source organism: Vicugna pacos (assembly GCF_048564905.1). Lineage (NCBI taxonomy): Eukaryota > Metazoa > Chordata > Mammalia > Artiodactyla > Camelidae > Vicugna > Vicugna pacos. The sequence continues at coordinate 23,461,374 of NC_133005.1, forward strand.
AATGCTCCAAAATGCTTTTGTTTGGGGGTGGTGTTTGGTTTTATTTTGTTTTATCTTTGACAGGAATAGATCTATTTATCTATACATAAAGATTACCTTACATGTTAGCATACAGGTTTGTTGCCTATATTTAATGTTAGCATCTATTCAAGTGCCTCCTTCTAGATTCAGTTTTGTTGTTTAAAATACAATCAATTCCTCCATGCCTTTGTATTCCCAAACATACTCTGAGAAGAGAGTTCTTTCTTTTCATCTATTATGTTTTGAGCAACAAGTGATTCAATTTCCCTAAAATAGAGTGAATCTGGTGAAAATCCTTTGGTGTATTTAATCTAAGTGGAATAACACCTATTTACTATTATCTAGGATGTATTCTTTTGAACACTAAGAAATTATAGTAAGAATGCTTTGAGGGCTTAACTTATAGTGAGGCAATACTGTAGAGTTTCTGAAACCTTTCTGTAGAAAATCTGGAGGTATATGAAAACTCTGGTCATGGGTTGGCTTTTAAGTCAGCAATACAAATGAGTTTTTTGAAGGGGGGAGTTTGACCTATATGTGCCTGAAAAGGCTTTTTTCCCCATTTTGGGTTTCATTAGTTATATTTTTCAGCCTCTCTTACATATCTGTAAAACAGAATTTCGAATTTTGATTTCTTTTTGTAAGCCTCTTCTTCCCACAAATATCACGACTAACTTGTTGGCCAGAATGGAAGGTTTCTAGATTTTTCTCTTAGATATTTTGGAACACCTTGCCCTCAGAATAAAGCAAAAAAAAATAATAATACTAGTTTGGAGGTAATCTCTAATCACCAATTCCAAATTATACTAAGTGATACTATACCAGTTTAAAATAAGCTAAACAGAGATGGAACTGTCTTCTTGACCATTTGATTGAGGACCATTCAGAGCAGAGTCTACCCTGAAAAACAGTAGACCTGATTTTTCTCAGGTACAGGCAATAAGAGTTAACAGAGGTGGCAAAAAATATAGTCAAACTCAGTTGATGGTTCCTACCTGAAGTACAAAGCATTTCTGAGCTCAAGTGTGGAACCATGGAATCCCTGGACCACAGGAGGGAAATACAGAGGAGGATCTGAAAGTAAGGCCATATGGGAATTCGGTCCGCATTCTGTATTCCACCTCCACTTTCCTTAGGATCTTACAAACTATGCCAAATGGTTGCACAAGAATGGCCAGATTCAAAAATCTTAAGTGTTTGCCATTTATTAGAAATCTTTTTTAGTAATGTAGGTCTTAATGATTTATTACTAATTTGGGTGGTATCTATTATTTTCAGTTATTCAGATACAGTCATATTGAATTAGCATTTCGTATCTGATACTGATAAATTGACATATTTCAAATTTGAGTAAAATGCAAATTCCATATTTTAAAAAAATGTTTTTCAAGAACTAAGGAGGTAAATGTTTATCAGCCAGGGGCTGAAATTCACTTCACACCTGTTGATTAACACATCAAAATTACAGGCTTTCTTTTATAACGTAATATAGCTTAACATCCCTGTAAGATCTTTGTTGATGAGCAGTGGAGAGAGTGAAACTCGAGAAGGAAGAATGACAGGAACTGATGCTATGCTAGGGAGAATGAGGTGGACCTTATAAAATGACAGACTTAAAAGACACCATTTGATGGGCATGCTGATAACCATCAAAAACAAAGGTAGACAAAGATACATTTGAAAACAAAGGAAAGCACATTACTTTTGAGAAGAGCAAAGGGGAATATGACACTGAAGATCCCTAAATGAGTAACAGTGTACATTCTCGGGAATAAAACATTAAGGACCTCTTAATTGGTTGAGTTTTTTCACTTTCAAAATAGTGAATCCTCTCCTTTTGATTTTGCGAAGCTGATATCATCATTAAATTGAGATCAGTCTGAGAGTTGGAACTAAAAGCACATCTTAATGGTTTGAACATGGTGACTTGAGATGAACTGGGGGGATCAAGAATGACTCTCAAGTTTCTAAACTGAGCAACAGAATGAATTGTAGATGCCGATTATCAGAAAGGAAAAACAAAGGAAAAGCCAGGCAAACAGGTTTGGAATTCAGTTTAGGACATTTGAGTCTCAGACGGCTGAGAAGTCCAAGAGGACATAACAAATATGTAATATAAAATGTTAAGTCTAGACTTCAGAGATGTTGTCTGGGTTGAACATGTAAATACAGAACTTGTCCAAAATCTCCTAACTTCTGAGCAGTGATGGGGAACAGGGGACAAACCCTTCTGTCTTTATATTCATGTTTCTTTCTCTGAGACATGTAGAAACCAGGGAAATGGGAATCTGTTTTTTAAACCTAGAATCCCACAACAGTTTTCCCTCTACAAATACTATAGAAAGTAGAAAGTCTAGAAATGTTATATTTCAACTACAGTGCTGAACCCAGAACCAACACTTTCTTCCAAACACTAAAATTTGGGTCTAATCATGCTACTTCTGCCAAAAATGTCTGCATCCCTTTTTGAAACCTGGTTCTGCCAAGCCTCTAATCTCTGTCAAACATGTCTGAATGTCACTGAATCTCAAAGCTCTCAACATTATTGAATTTTTCTATTAAGCTTCTAAGTCCCATAAAAACTAAAATCCAACTATATAAATTGGTCATTTAATGAGTGCATGGACTTTGACCCATTGGTTTGGGCTGGGATTGTCATTTGTCTAATAATGAGAAATACAGGTTAAGTGTTTATGATGAAAAAGAGAGAAGACAGGAAAGGTGGCAAAGAAATATTATGGGGCAGGTGACAGAAGAAGAACCCCCCCAAAAAAATTGGCTAAGAAAGTAGCACCCAGAGAGCAGGAGCCAAGGCAAACAAGAATCTCAAGGAAGGATTAAGGGCAGTGCAGTGAACGGGTAGCTAGAGGCAAAGTAAATGGTAAAAACATAAAAACACTAAAGTTTTTCAACAAGGAAGGCATTGGTGAGTAAAATCTGTGCCCTTTCAGTGATATGATAAGCATAAAAGCCAGATTTCTCTTAGTTGAGGTGGAGTTAGGAACCTGGAACTTAGGGAACTTAGTTGAGAACACTAGTTCTAGAAGTTTGGGTTCAAAAAAGGAAAGAGATGAGACAGCTGTGGAAAAGGAGGATACATAACACAATGAAAATTCCACAGCATGTCAAATACTAGTTGTGACTGAGTTTGCAGTGGGAAAACAATATTCCTCAGTCCTCAAGAATGAAGGGATCGTAAAGTTCATCAGGTAAAGTGTTCATTCCAAATCCCTCTCAAGTATGATAATCACCACGATCTCTGCCCCATACCCAGAAATTTTCCTCCAGCCTCAAAACTGGCCAAGTCCCCAGGGACAAGCCTGCTTATTCTACTTTCCAACAGCTCTATCATTTAGACTTAGAAAACTTTGTTCTAATTTGTTCAGTAGATTCCTACACTCCATTCCAGCCATCCTTCTGTCTGGTTCTGGCTTTTCCTGAAGACACCATGTCATATCAAATATATCAGGATAGTTTTCTGAATGTAAAAGCCAACCCTATCGTCCCTGTCCCGATCCTTCAATGTTTACTCAGGGGACTCAGTGATCTCCCCTACATGTTCACTGGATGATCCAGACTCAATCCAGTTTTCACCTTCCCTCTACAGCCTCCAGAACAAATCACAGCCCTCTTCGTGGTACCCAAGCAGAGCAGAAACATGATCTCCTCCCTTTCTTCAACATCTACTGAGCTATCCTAGCATCTTATTTGCTTTTTTGGTCAGTGCCCTTTCCTATACTCCGTGGCTCCCCAGCTCCCAGGCTAACTTACCCCTGTCTAGTAATGACTGCTCACAGATGAAAGACACACACGTGAAAAGGAATGCATTTTTATGGGAAGAGTGTTCCAGCTGGAAGAGGAGTTACCCTAGGAGGGGGGAAGGTTGATGATACTCAAATTTACGAGTGGCTTGAAGGGTTTCTAAGTGATAAGTTGGAGTTGGAGTCATAACCATTCTTTACATTGTTAGAACTGGTTATTTTCATAGAAAATTTCAGGCAGCACTTTTGATCGTTCAGACAGCTTAAGTATTGGATTTCGTATTTTCTGCAGGCATTTCGGCACATGCCGTCATATAGCTGGCATGGATTCCAAGGCTCTTCTTGGCTCTTGCCGTAGAAGGATCTGAACAGGCCACCTGGGAAAAACATAGCTATATTTAGTTTCTGTGCGGCAGTGGTAATAGGAGTGGGAAGGCATGATTTAAAGACGAGCCCTAAGAATATTAAGAGCACAGATCTGGAATCAAAAGCACCTCAGTTCAAATCAGAGCTGTGTCATTAGAGCTTTTCATCCTTGAACAAGTTACCTCAGTTCTCTGGTCCACCATTACATCATCTTCACAACAGGCATAATAGTAACGCCAACTTCTTAACGATTTTGTGATGACGAAATTAACACAGATACTGGCTTAGAAAAGTATCTGGCACGTAATAAGAAGTAATTAAATATTGGGCAGTGGTGCTGATATGACAGTCTTTTCCTGAAAGTCCAGCACTTCAAGGGCTGCCACCATGAGCACATATTGGACATGTCCTCAAGTGCCCGCACAGGTGCCTGCTCCTCACACCCAGCTCTCATCAGAGATTGCCAGGATCTACTCCGAGGTGGGGCACACTTATTTGAGTGCCTACATGCCTTTGTAGTTTGAAACATTTGAGCAAGTAGGTACCATACATACTTCTCTTTGTACATTGGCTCTGCAAAAACAGGCACTGTATGTACATGCGTAGAGCAACAGCAACACACACACAGGCACATGTGTGCAATAAGTTGAGCCTATACACAGATTCCCACATACGGCTAATTTGTGAATACTGATGGCTATGCATCAGTCATTTAGATAAGTGCGCGTGTATGCAGGCCCTTCAGCTGAAAATACCCCAATGACAAAGTTTGTGACACTTAGCATTCTATAAATATTAGTCATGGGTAGTATTAGTTATCTGTTGGGTCTTTCAAAGACAAAGGAGCCATTAGAAAGAAAATAATGCTAATGATCACTACCATGTGTCCAGCATGTACTATATGCCAGGCATTTTGCAAATGACATTTCACTGAACCCTCATAAAATCCTTCTGGTATCTCCATCCTTTAGATGAAAACACTGAGACTCAAAGAGAGACCTTGTCGATCCACACTCCCCTAGTTGGTACTTGACCAAGCTAAAATGCAATTTCTGGTCTACATAAGAGACCATGCTCTTTCTTCTCAGTGTCACATTGCCCCTCTGTGTGATAGAATTTCTGGGGGAGGGTGGCACCTTCCTGCATGATGTCTGCAGGCATAAGGCCTTCTACAGCTTTCAACAGATAGCTCAAAACCCATCGTTCAGTACTCAAGGACCTTTTCAATCATCTACCCATCCCTTTATTACACATCGATTTATCCACACTCACTCTGTGCCAGGCCATGTATCCAGTGCTATTCATGAAGGGGCCTCCAGTGCCCACCCACATTAATAAAAATTGGAACAAGCATGTTTAATGTTATTTCCTACATGGAAAAAAACCCTTTTATTAATTTTTTTTGACAAGAGGAAATAAAATTTTCGAAGTTTAGGTAAAGTCAGAGAATGAGACTAATGTAGGAAACGGAGTGAGACCATGATGTTGTAGCATGGATGAAGGGCTGCCATTTTTTACCTCTTTCCTCTGGTTAACCAGCAGACTGGCTGAGGCAGCAGCAACTGAGTGCCTTCTCTGGATCTGAGTGCCAGTTTCTGGGGCAGTTTATATACACACCAGTACCAAAGTGCTATGAGGCGTATGCTACTGAGGCATTTTTTCCCCTCTCATTCTCTGACTTTACCTAAACCCCATCGTGGAATCTAGCTCTCTTTTGGCACCATCTTAGTTATAGGAGGTGCAAGGGGGCTCCCCAGAGTTACACACGCACTCTTCTGGCTAGCATCTGAACTGGAGGACTTCCCTTCTCTCCCAAACACACTACATGGAAACTGGGACACCCAGGAGCTCCTCTTAGTGGTCACCAGAGGATGGATGGGAACATGGATAGCAAGAGTGAGGATCAGGCAAGTTGACTTTTCCTCTCCACATGGAAGCAGGTCAAGACAGCCCCAGGAGAATTCTGCTAATAGTGGCTTTAAAAAGGAAGGTTTTGTCATAGATATTTATAGCTTCTCACTCCTGCAACTGTTCTGACTCTATATTGCCCGGTGTCATAAGTTGTAACATCCAAGTTAATGTAACACATCAAGTTAACACCTTTGATGATCCTTCCATCTTCAAATTGAAGTCAGAAGAGACTGGGTCTTGAATCCCAGCATTGCTCCTGACCTCTGGACCTCTGGATCTCTGGACCTGGTCTCCCCAAGAGAGAAATGGGAATGAGAGAGCTTGGACCAGATCAGAAAATCTCAACTGTGTTTGTGAAGAAGGAGATTAGTAAGATACGTCATACTTTGTAGTAACCTGGGAAGTTTTTAAGTATATTCACATCAAATCTCTAGAGATTCTGATTTAATCAGTCTAGGGAGAAGCCAGAGCAAGGGTGCTTTGCAAGAGTTTCGCAGAAAATACTTACAAGCTTTTGCTTGAATTGAGAGCCACAACCCTGCCTGACCTTCTCACGTTCACCCATGGACATTGTCCAGCTCATTTTTCCACACTGTTTTAAGAGCAAATTAAAATATCATAAATCAAAAACCAAAACATAATGTTTTTGACTCTTCCTAAGAGCTCCATCCAGAGTCAAAATCAATGTGACACATGATTGCTCTGCCACATATGCCCCCCAAACATGATCCTCTTCCGTCCACCTTCTACTGTTTTTCCTACTTATATACATCAATAAACATTTACCAAAATCTATCCTTTGCAAAGCACTCAGCTCAGTATCAGTAATACATAAATTTAAAAGACTGAGGCTTGGCTTTCAGAAAGTTTAATTTCCTATGTATATGTCTGGGATGATGAAAGGAAAAAATGGCTTTGATTGTCCCAGAAAAGTTTGTCCAGAACTGTTCCTGCCCATAAATTCCACCTGGTGGACATATTAAATAGTTATTAAGGAAGCAGCACCGTGTACCACTTTTGAAGCATAAGTCCTGTCTTCCTTTTTTGTTGTGTGTTTTGTAAACCCACCTGTGGTTTCTACTGTTCCCACGTGGGAACTGAGCTTTCCTGAACATGAGAACAAGAGTATCTCAAGTAAATAGGATGAAACAGGGTGAGAAATAAGGGATAGGTGAATGTGAAGTAGGAAGACGACGAGGAAGGGAAGGAGAGGGGGAGGAGAAGAAGGAGAGGGAGGAGAAAGAGGAAGAGGAGAAACCTAGACACGATGACTGTGAACTGAATCCCAAGAAAGGAGAAGCAACCTTGGTTTTCTGCAGGGTTGTGCTGAGACTACCCCCATGGCCCTCTGTACATTCCGAGGTTTTATGGAACATCCTTGTGGATATTCCAGCTCCCTGATTTCATTTATCCTCACTGCCTACAGTTATATCTGCTGCTCTTCAGTGCCCCTGAAAAATCACAATCAAGAAACTTTTTTTAAGAATTTGAAAATATGAGTGAATATTTTTCACCCAGCATCCATTCTCCTCATTTCAACAGACACAGCTCTGTGTGATGAATTTGACTGTCCTACTCAACTTTATTTACCCCCCAAACTCAGGCTAAGCCAACCCCTGCCTACATAACCTCCACACATGCCCTGCTTGAATACACACTGGTGTGAACCAAACACTTATCTACAACTCCCAGCCCTATCTCTTCTGATAACCACGTAAGTCTCAATTATAAAACTTAACACAAACACAACAGTAGACAAGCCACCCAACCCCAGTTCATAGCATCTATCCAAAATACAGCCCGACAACAAACTTCGCTCTACACTCACTCTCAGTTCTACTCAATTCCACCCCCAGCTCAGTTCAATGATAAGTACCATTCTCTCTCCAGACTCTAACAAAACATTAGTCCAGCCCAATTCTGTACATAGAATTGCTCACCCCCTCCTGATCCCCACTCATTTTTTCAAATTACTCTGTCTCTAAGGTCACATACCATCCCCACCACAACTCACTCTCCAAACTCCAAACTACCATTGATTCCTCCTATAACTCCCCAACTTGGATCCAATCTCTCACAAACAATCCATGAATCAAGCTTCCATCTCAGTTACAGCATTACCTAAAATGCTTCATGCTTCAACATGCCACTATCCCAGGAATAACAGGAACAACAGCCTCTAAAATTTGACTTGACAGAGCAAAACCAGGGGAGATCTTGACATGAGATGAACCTTGGGGGTAACATCTGAAATCTGAGACCAGATAAGCTTTAGGTTGTGCCTACTATATGTGAGTAGGGGTTATCTGAGAGGTTACCAAGATACCAATACCACAAGCGAGACCCCAGAACCTTTGAGAGAGGCCTGAGTTACCTGGAGTCTTATGAACCAGGATCAGAAGGATGGAAATGGCCATTAAATAAGGCTTCATGACTGACCTGTCCAGGGAGAATGGAGGGCTGTGTTGCAGGAGACTGAATAGATATCATTGCAGCAGGACAGTGCCCTCCCTTTATTAGTTTTGGAAATGGGCCAGGGTTGTGTTCAGTGAACTAAAAGGGATGAGACATACTTGGGTCAGCCAGGCAGAAGGATTACATGTACCACACAGCTGAGCTGGGCACTCTGTGTAAGGGTGGAAGGTTTGCCAGCAGCACTCATGTCAAGGTGGGCTTTTCTTTCCAGTAAGAAACAAAGGCAAATGAGAGCCAGTTGGCATTTTGTGTGAGGTAAATTTAAATGAATGAATGAATCAATCGCTCAAACAAGCAAGCAATGGAAAAACTAATACATAATTACAAGAAATAAAGAATCCTTTTTTAAACATTTGTATTTATTCTCTTGACGGTGGAATGCCCTGCTCTATTAGCTATACTTACTGTATATCCAGTCTTTTACTAGGCATCATAGACAAAAAAGGAGGAGGCTAAGGAGGAAGGGGCAGGGGAGGAAGAGAAGGAGAAGGAGAAGGAAGGGAAGGGAAGGAACGGGGGAAATGAAAGGAAAGAAGAAGAATGGAAGGGGAAGTATAAATGGAGGAACAGAGGAAGAGACATGAGGCAAAAATAATGGCAATTCACATTTACCATGAATCTATCATATGCCAGTTTCTGTCCCAAATACCGTGGTATAGATATGAACACTTACTACAATGCTGTAAAGTTAAATAGTAATTTCCACTTCATAGATGAGGATAAGAAAGTTTGTAGAGATGCTGTAACATTTCAAGACACACATCTAATGAGGCATAGAGTCTAAAATAGAAATGTTATCCGTCTGACAGTACAGACCTTTGAAACTTCTCATTCTTTCTATAACGGAAGGGCAGAAAATGAGAAGTAAGGCAAAAACATATCCAAATTGCTAAAAATCAGAGGCTAATCAGTGTTTAAGACAATAAATTTAGCTGGAGGAATTCAGTGCTCATCCCTTGAGAAGTGGGAATGAAAGGATATTTTAGAGGAGGCCATGTTGACTTTTTATTCTAATGACTCATATGGGAGGTGGGGTCTAGTCTTTTGAATGACAGTCTAGAAATGAGTGAAAATGCTCTTTCAAAAGTCTAGGATAGGATTTTCACAACTTAACATGACAAGGCAAATGGAACTGGATTAATCCTCCCCAAAGTAAATGGAATTGTAGTAGCCATCCCACTGCAAGAAACTATAACACTGGAAAAAAATAAAGAATAACTGTTTCAGATGTTGAATTAAACACGGAGCAGGAATGAAAAAGAAACCTACAAAATGTGAGAAAATATTTGCAAGTCATGTATTTGATAAAGGGCTAATATGCAAAATATATAAGGAACTTACCAACAACAACAAAAACCAAATCATATAATTTTAAAAATGGACAAAGGACCTGAATATATATTTTTCCAAGGAGATTTTCAAATGGCCAACAGGTGCAGGAAAATGTGCTCAAAGTCACTGATCATCAGGAAATGCAAATCAAAACCACAATGAGATATCACCCCACACCTGTTCGAATGACTGTTTTTAAAAAGATAAGACAGAACAAGTTCTGACCAGGATGTAGAGGAAAGGGAAACTTTGTTCGCTGTTAGTGGGAATGTAAATTGGTTCAGATACTATGAAAAACAATATGAAAGTTATTTTAAAAATTAAAGGTAGAACTACCATGTGATCCAGCAATTTCACTTCTGGGTGTATATCTGAAGGAAATGAAATCACTGTCTCAAAGAGATAGTTGCACCTCCATGTTAATTGCAGCCTTATTTCCAATAGCCAGACAGAAACAACCGAAGTGTCCATCAACTGATGAATGAATGAAGAAAATATGGTGAATATACATAAAGGCAGAACGGGACTATAATTTCTGAAAAAGGGGAAACAAAAAAGGTTACCTATGGTTGCTCCAGATTTCTTCCTAGAGACGCGTTATGAACTGTGGTGTAAGGAAGGGGAGCTCAAACAGACTTGAAGATCTCACTCAACTGAAGAGATAAAGCTCAGAATTCAAGTTTACTTAAGTGGCTGGAATTTGTGAAGACACAGCAAGAAGACTACTGGGCAGAAAAGAAAATCCAGAAATCTGCATTGAGGTCTCCTTGAATCTTTGGCTAAATATTAAATTGCTTAGGCACAAAGCAGGACTCCATGAAGCCTGGCAAAGAACAACTAACAGGGAAAGAGAAAGTTCCAGTACAAGAAAATTTCCAACTCCAAAAGCTCAAAAATGGAAGATTTTTTAAGCTCCGTATATTCAGTGTGGATTTACCTGGTAGAGCATTCCAAATATAAAATAGAAGTACCAAAATACTACATATTGGGATAGAACTAATCTAGCACCAGAGGAAAGTCTACTCTAGTCCAGTCCTAACAAATAAACCTTAAAAATATATACCTTGAAAGGATCAAATTTATCTACTAGTAAGTTTATTGCCGTAACAAAACACAACATCGTTTTCTGGTAGGCAGCAGAATCCAGGTGCTCATCAACACAGCATCAGTAATAGGTAACACACAGTCAAAATTTACTAGACACTTAGAGAGGCAGGAAGACTTGACTCATAAGAAAGAGAAAACCAGTCAATATATACAAAGCCAGAAATGACAAAAATAATGGAATTAGCAAAATCTTTTAAAGAGCTGTTAAAAGTATGTTTAAGAGAGACTACTTCCAGTTATAGTAGCTGAGGCTAGATGATTCTCCATTGCAGAAAACAAATTTAAAACTGGACAATGTTATTTTAAACAAATATTTCAGTTCACTTGAAAATGGCCAGTGATAAGCAACAACTTGATTAAGTGTTTAATCATGAAAAACTGCTAGTGCAGGAGGTACCAACAATGATTTGTGCCCTTTCTGCCTAAGAATGTTCCCATCCCTCCAAGTGTGGGCAGTAAAAACAACTTAGCTTTATTGGCTAGAGGAGAAAGGCTGGGGAGTGAGGTGTCCATATGGGCTTTGAAAAGCTCTGACACATTCATGCATGCAAAGAAACAAGAAAGTATGACTCATACACAGGGGAGAAAAACAGAAATTGTTCCAAAAGGAGCCCATACTGTGGACCTTCTAGACAATGACTTTAAATAAACTGTTTAAAATAAGTCCAAACAGGAAGAGGAAACCATGTCTGAAGAACTAAATAAGACACAAATAAAAGAAAAGACATTCTGTGTTCAAGAATTGGAATACTTAATATTTTTATTATTTGTTTTTTTATTGAAGGATAGTCGATTTACAATGTTGTGTTAATTTTAGTTGTATAGCATAGTGACTTGTATATATACTCCTTTTCATCATTATAGGCCATTACAAGGTATTGAATATTGTTCCCTGTGCTATACAGTTGGATATTGTTGCATAGGCACATGAAAAAATGCTCAATATCACTAATTATCAGAGAAATGCAAATCAAAACTACAGTGAGGTATCACCTCACACCAGTCAGAATGCCCATCATTCAAAAATACACAAATGGCAAATGCTGGAGAGGCTGTGGAGAAAGGGGAACCCTCCTACATTGCTGGTGGGAATGCAGTTTGGTGCAGCCACTGTGGAAAACAGTATAGAGATTCCTCAAAAGACTAGGAATAGACATACCATATGACCCAGGAATCCCACTCCTGGGCATACATCCAGAAGGAACCCTACTTCAAAATGACACCTGCACCCCAATGTTCATAGCAGCACTATTTACAATAGCCAAGACATGGAAACAGCTTAAATGTCCATCAACAGATGACTGGGTAAAGAAGAAGTGGTATATTTATACAATGAAATACTATTCTGCCATAAAAACCGACAACATAAAGCCATTTGCGGCAACGTGGATGTTCCTGGAGAATGTCATTCTAAGTGAAGTAAGCCAGAAAGAGAAAGAAAAATACCATATGCAATCGCTCATATGTGGAATCTAAAAAACAAACAAACAAATATAAATACAAAACAGAAATAGACTCACAGACATAGAATACAAACTTGTGGTTGCCAAGGGGGCGGGAGGTGGGAAGGGATAGACTGGGATTTCAAAATTGTAGAACAGATAAACAAGATTATACTGTATAGCACAGGGAAATATATACAAGATCTTATGCTAGCTCACAGAGAAAAAAATGTGACAATGAATATATATATATGTTCATGTATAACTGAAAAATTGTGCTCTACACTGGAATTTGACACAACATTGTAAAATGATTATAAATCAATAAAAATGTTTTTAAAAATATTATATATATAATACTTAGTATCTACAAACACCAAACTCCCAATTTAACTGGTCTCCACCCTTTTCACCCCTGGTAGCCATAAGTTTGCTTTCTATGTTTATGAGTCTTTACTTTGTAAATAAGTTCATTTGTGTCCTTTTTTTTGAAAAAAAAAAAAGATTCCACATATAAGTGATATCATATGATAGTTTTCTTTCTCTTTCTGGCTTACTTCACTTAGCAGAATGATCTTCAGGTCCATCCATGTTGCTGCAAATAGTATTATTTAATACTTAATATTTTTAAGATATCAATACTACCCAAAGCGACCTACAAATTCAGTGCAATCTCTATCAAAATCCCAGCAATTTGGGGGGGTCAAAAATAGAAAAAAATCCATCCTAAAATTCATATGGAATCTCAAGGGGCCCTGGATAGCCAAAATAATCTCAAAAAAGAACAAAATTAGAAGCCTCATACTTTGTGATTTTAGAACTTAGTACAAAGCTACAGTCATCAAAGCAGTGTGCGACTAGCATAAAGGCAGACATACAGACCACTTGAATAGAACAGAGAGCCCAGACATATATCCTCATGTATATGCTCAAATGATTTTCAGCAAGGTTGTCAAGAGCATTCAGTGGGTTTTAAAAAAAGTTTTCAATAAATAGAACTGGGAAAACTAGATATCCACATGTAAGAAAAAAAATCAGAAGGGGAGAATGAAGAGTTAGTGTTTAATAGATTCAGAGCTTGTCTAATACTAACGTTATTCTAGTCAAGTGTAACTTTTTGAGCACAGCTGTTTGTTTAATCACCAGATCCTAAACAAGCATGATTGCTTCCCAGTTCTAAAAGATACTCACCCTCAGTCTTCTACATCTGATAATTTTATTCCCAATGCTGACTTAATATAGTTCACTAATGGATCTTGTATGAGAGACACACAGGGAAACATAAAGGCATATTATGCAATAGTCAGTCCTCATAAGGTTTTTAGAGGCTTGTGTTCTCACAAACATATAATCAGTCAAGTAGCAGCACTCTTGGCTATTACGTGAGCTTTCAAATTAACTATCAGTCTTAAAGTGAATATTTATAAAGATAGGAAATATGTGTGTGGGATCTGCATACTAAAGACCAAATTTGGAAAAATAGAGACTTTCTAACATCAATGAGAACTGAAATATTAATGGGAACTAATAGCTGATTTATTAGAGTCATTGATTTATGTAATTCATTGTAGAACTCATACCGGACAACAAGATGAAATATCTAAATGAATTTACACAAAAATATCCACTAAAGTTTGGACTGGGGAAATTAAAGTCCCATTACTTCTATCCAGGGACACCTATTCACAGTTTCAGAAATACTTAATATGCAGCTCCTCCCAAATTGGAAAGTTGGAATACAAGGGGAGCTAAGAAAAGCACCACTGAACATGGGATTACTCAATGGTGTTATTCGTCTATACCTCAATTGTATGCATCCATGGCTTCTTGTATAATCTAAGCAGCAACATCATTCAAATGAAATGAATATAATGAAAATCTTGGAATCATACCATTCCTAAATAAGGACCAGATAATTCAGTAAAATAATACAAAGACGGGCTGTTTGTTACAAAATGTCTTTATAGGGAAAATCTAAGTTATGTCGAGAAAGCCCACTGAGGCCAACATCACCTAGGACCTGGTGGCGAGTGGACATTGTAGAGCTTCTGCCATCAAAGGGTAAGAAAGACTGTTCAATAAAGGTATGTGTGGTGTCTGGACAGCCAGAAGTGTTCCCATCGGCTAAAGCAGATCCTCAAATGGTGATCAAAGCCCTTCTGAATTATATCATCTAAGTCTTTAGAATTCCTGAACATCTGGAATCCAATAGAGGACTTGTTTTATAGAAAATCAGGGGCTCTGTAAAATCTTACAAATACCAATAACTTATCATACTCCTTATCATTCCCAGTTTTCTGAACAAGTGAAACGAATGAATCTTACCTTAAGGAATTCTTTGGCTAAATTATACAACTGGCTTATGGTGACCAACAGCCTTACCTTGGTTCTATGAAAATTAAGATTAACTCCCTTTAACAAGCATGGTATTTCTCTCACTGAGTTAATGTTTGGAAACTCTGTGAATTTAGAGGTTAAGTGTAGTGCCTTACCTAGTAACAGTGAAAAACACGCCTGATCAAAGGGTTTGCTTGTTTCCCTAGGCTCGTTCCGCCATCGTGTGGCCAGATGATGGAAGACTTCCCCCTGAGAAGGTATCATCCACATAGACTAGGAGACAAAGTCTGCAGTAAAGCGTTCTAATGGCAGGCTGCATTGTCATTATGATGGGAATGTAGGACCCTCCCCTGGTAGGGCTCTAACCAGGTCGTGTTGATAGCTCACACCACTGTCAAAGTGAAGGAGCATCACTGCTGGGTACATAGTTCGCATCAGTGACTGAATGGGTTCTAACTACCATTAAGGACCATATATAACCATGGGTTATATTCCCCAGACAGTAACTTACAATAATATGAAATATATATAATATATATTATTATATAATATATAATATACATATAATATGTAATATAAAAATATATATATATATATATATGCAAGATGAAAGAAAAGAGCCTCTAATGGACTGATGGTGAAAGAGACAAACTGTAACACCAGTGTTACTTTATTTTTAGTTATCTTAACCATTATCATTTTTTTGGTTAAACTAAATAATATTTATTTATTTATTTAGGGGTAAACAAAATTTATTCTAGGAAGAGCAACCATTATAACTTTAGTATTTTGTTTTTACCAGTTAAACATGTAGCTTATAGTTTTATTCCCCCTTCTTTAAAAAATAAGTATCTCGCTCAATATTATGGAATTTTCTACCAACTAGAAATCGTCCTGAATATGGAATAAAAGCTCTTTATTTGTGTATAACACTTCAGACCCACTGGTTGGGTGGTTTAAATTTAAAGGAAATGGAAAATTTCAAATCTTCCATAGACTTAAATCAGTATTACTCAAATATTAAATAATATAATCTTCAATACCACCTCCTATTGTATTACTAAATATATCTTTTGGAAGGTATATTTATTAATTAATCAAGCAGAATATAACTATACTCAAATTATATTCCACAGGACATTACTACTCATTATCTTTCATAGCCACTGAAGCCTGGTTTAAAGAAAAACAAACTAAAGATGAAGAAAAAATATCTGAACCCAAATGGTGGAAATGGTTTCTCCAAAAGGTTCAAAATACATCTTCCCATAAAAGTGAGTTTACCCTGTTTATAACCTAGCCATCTTCAGTCCTCATATCTAAGGCCCCTGGTAAAATTAAATGAACTGTATCTATATCTTAAAATGAGTTCATTTTACTTGTATGCAATAGGCTTTACCATTTTGGAAAATTTTTACAGAAGGGTTAGAAGGACCATGTTCAAACTAAAAGAGACCTTAAGTACTATGTTATGAAGACTCAAAACCAGGACCAGAATTGCAAACTCTTATGATATAGATATACTAACAACTTAATACCTTGAGGCAGTTGCAGAAATGTGTAATTTGGAGGCAAACAGGATAGACTAATCATCTAATACAGGATTTAGCAGTAGGAGAAAAATTAGAATGATACTGAGGATGAATTTGAAATTGACAGCTTAAAATGAAATCTATTACAATAAAATATAGCTAAGGAATAGTCATAAGCCCTCACCTGTCAAACCAAACAACTAGCTAGTCAACAACTACAGGATATACTTACTAGTACTGAATTACTGGATTGTACCTACTTAAGGGAACAATTAGGTATTGGGCATAGTACTATCTATGGAAAGATGAAAAGATAGTGTAAAAAAACTGATCATATCAAGATTGAAAGCTGAAAATTGGTATTTACAGATTGAAACTCCTTAAAACTGTACCAATATAATATAATTTTCTCCATTACTGACATGGAACAAATGTGTTAGATGAGTGCCTGTCATTTAAGGATCCAGGCACGCAAACAGACAGGTACTATAATTCAGATGTTACTATTGGTATTGACAGTTGTTATAAATGGCAAATTAGATATGTTTGTCCCCAAGATTTGAAACAAGCTGAGCCCACTTCCTTGCAATCTAATACATTTTTATGTTCCCTCCAATGGGCACCTCATAATGGAACTTTAATAATCAATGATATAATTTATTGGATCTTATATTGGAAGCATTACTTGGGAAGATGAGACTATTTTTTTTATTAAAAAATTTTTTTGGTGGTGGGGGAGATAATTAGGTTTATTTATTTATTTATTTTTATTTTAGAGGAGGTACTGGGGATTGAACCCAGGACCTTGTGCATGCTAAGCATGCTCTCTACTACTTGAGCTATATCCTACCCCCCAGGGACTATTTCTATAGGCTGTGGTTTAACTTATAAGAATAATATAACTTGCAAAACTGATGAATATGTTGGCCCATCCAAGAAACATTTTTACACAAAGCTTTAGCCTACCAGCCCCTACGTGCTGATTATCAATTAGGTATCAATTGGGTTAAGCTAAGAGGAGAACTGACAAATTTTCAAATTGTAAAATGTTTAGGAAAACAAGAAACTAAAACTAATCATCAATTTGTAAAGCTGTTATGTGATAAAGGAGAATTCTTATGTGTAGCTAATCAAAAATCTGCTTTAACTATATACATCACTAATACATTTTCAAAGGCTAGTCACTTAAAACCAATATTCTTTAAAATAAAAAAATCAGCCTTTTGTAATATTTATCATGGTTTTATCATGTATACTTATAGGGGCTTGTTGGATGTATAGAATATTAATAACAGCTCGAAGAGAAATCAACAATGCAATGCAAATTGTATGGAGAATCTGCTGTAACAAAACAGTATCAAAAGAGGAAATGATTGTGGGAAACTGAACTTTAACTTAACCTTACTAATGAACTTCAACTTACTGGGGCATGTCGAAGGATATGACTAATCTTATGTGTAACTTACACTATTAGGGGCCACCCTAGGAGGTACTGATAGAGCATTTTAGAGAATAGAACATCAAAGCAAGTCCGATAAGGAATTATAAAAAACAGGATGTGAGAGTAAGATCAATGTAACTACCGATGCAAATTGGATATCTGCAGACTTTTACTAAAAGTAAACAATATTTTGGCTTACGTATTTTTATTATTCTATTTATCCCTCTATTAAGTTGTCAATAAAAATCCATTCATTATTTTCTTGGTCATATTGCCAGGATTTAAATTATACATCTTTGACTTTAATAAGTATAATACAAACTAGTATCAGAGAAATGCAAATCAAAATTGCAATGAGGTATCACCTCACACTAGTCAGAATGGCCATCATTCAAAAATACACAAATGACAAATGCTGGAGAGGCTGTGGAGAAAGGGGAACCCTCCTACACTGCTGGTGGGAATGCAGTTTGGTGCAGCCACTGTGGAAAACAGTATGGAGATTCCTCAAAAGACTAGGAGTAGACTTACCATATGACCCAGGAATCCCACTCCTGGGCATGTATCCAGAAGGAACCCTGCTTCAGAATGACACCTGCACCCAATGTTCATAGCAGCACTATTTACAATAGCCCAGACATGGAGACAGCCTAAATGTCCATCAACAGATGACTGGGTAAAGAAGTGGTATATTTATACAATGAAATACTATTCAGCCATAAAAACCAACAACATAACGCCATTTGCGGCAACATGGATGTTCCTGGAGAATGTCATTCTAAGTGAAGTAAGCCAGAAAGAGAAAGAAAAATACCATATGAGATCGCTCATATGAGGAATCTAAAAACAAAACAAAACATAAATACAAAACAGAAACAGACTCATAGACATAGAATACAAACTTGTGGTTGCCAAGGGGGCAGGGGGTGGGAAGGGACAGACTGGGATTTCAAAATGTAGAACAGATAAACAAGATTGTACTGTGTAGCACAGGGAAATACTTACAGGATCTTGCAGTGGCTCACAGCGAAAGAGAGCGTGACAATGAATGTATGTATGTTCATGTATAACTGAAAAATTGTGCTTTACACTGGAATTTGACACAATATTGTAAAATGACTATAACTCAATAAAAAATGTTAAAAAAATTAAAATTAAAAAATAAATATAATATAAATTAGTGAGTTTGCCACTTCTTAGATAATATAAGAGCTTTAAAATAATATAACCCATAAATTCCTCTTTAAAATCATATCTTGTGTTTGTCATGTTTTTATGGTTTAAAACCATGTGATATGAATATTATGTTTTACATACCTAATATTCATTCAGATTTGCTCACAACTTTTTAAATGAACTGTCTTATTGAAGTATATAAACTACATTCTGTGAAGTACAGAAATCAAAATTGTGCAGACCAGGAATCATTCCAAGGTGAACACACTTGTGTAACCATCACTTAGGTCAAGAAGTAAGATATTATTTGCAACTTAGAAGCCCTGATAGTGTTCCTACCCTGCCCCTATCCACACACCCCTCGCCAAAGTTAATCATGCTCCTGAATTTAATTCTCTCATAGATAAGATATCCTAATTGGTTTTGCCTTTATATAAATGGAATTAGACTTAAGTGTGTTTTTGTGTCTGACTGTCTCAGTCATCATTATGTTTGTAAGATTTGTGTGGTGATAAGCAACAGATATTTTCCAGTGTGGAGTCATTAGGAATAACACTACTATGAATATTCTTATCCATGTCATTTTATGTACGTATGTAGGCATTTCTGTCAGAGAAATTGGTAGATCATGCGTATGTACCTGATGACCTTTGTACCTACAGTCAAACAGTTTCCCAAAGTGGTTATTACCATTTTAATACATCCCTGCCAATATGTGGTGTTGTCAGTCTTTATTAATTTTAGCCATTCTCACGTGCATGTATAATGGTAGCTCACTGTGGTTTTAATTTGCATTTCCTTAATAACCAGTGTGATTGAGAGTCTTCTCTTATGATCACTGATCACGTGGCTATTCTGTTTTGCGAAAGGTCTGTTTAAGACTTTGGCCTTCCTTCCTCTTGCAGTGTGTCTGAATTTTTCTTAATGATTTGTAAGAATTCTTTATATAGCCTAGATACAATATCTTTGTTGATTATGTGTTTTAGAAATAGCTCCCACAATTCTACTGCTTTTCTTTTCACTATCTTAATGATATCTTTTGTTCAACCAATGTTCCTAATTTAATGAGGTTCTATTTATCTCTTTTTCTTTATAGTTAGTATATTCTGTGTCCTGTTTACAAAATCTTTACTTATGCTAAGGTAATAAACATATTCTTCTATTTTCCTTCTAGAAACTTAACTGTTTACCATTTTTACTGAGATCTACAATCCACATGGAATTGTTTCTAGTGGCCAAGTTTCTTTTTTTCTCTGTGGATATCTAACTGATGAAGCACTATTTATTGAAAATACTATCCTTTTTCTTTTATTCTGTTTTGTCACTTTTCTCATAAATTAAGTAACCGTGTATGACTAGGTCTATTTCTGGACTCTTTATTTTGTTATTTTAGTTCATTTATTTTTGCCTCAATATTACACTTTCCCGATTACTGTGGTTTTACAGTAAATCTTAACATCCAGGAATATAAATCCTACAACTTTATTCTCCAGGATTATCTTGACTGTTCTTTGCCCATTTATGTTTAGAAATCTTTGAGTTAGCTTGTCAATTTCCACAAAAAACACATGGGATTTTGATAGTGATAACACTGAATCTGCGAATCAGTTTGGAGAGTACTGGCATCATGTAGAAGATAGAGCCCTTCATTTGTTTAGTTTTTCTTTAATTTCTCTCAATAGTATTCTTTTTTTTTTTTT
Organism: Vicugna pacos; assembly: GCF_048564905.1. Taxonomy (NCBI): domain Eukaryota; kingdom Metazoa; phylum Chordata; class Mammalia; order Artiodactyla; family Camelidae; genus Vicugna; species Vicugna pacos. The sequence continues at coordinate 23,481,975 of NC_133005.1, forward strand.
ACATTTTTATTGATTCATAATCATTTTACAGTGTTGTGTCAAATTTCAATAGTATTCTTTATTGGCTTTCCACATAGAATTCATATCTTTCTTGAATCTATTCCAAATTATTTGATTTTTTTATTCCATTGTAAATGTGTTTTTTCTTTTACCTTTCTTTTTTTTCTTTTGTAGAATTTTTTTGTGCACTTATTTAAATAATTTTTCTTAAAAAGGGAGAAAATAGCTTAAGTATTCCTAATAACTCTTTTCTTTACTGAGATATGATTGATGTATAACATCGTGTAAGTTTGAGGTGTACAGTGTGTTGATTTGATACACTTATGAACTGTAAAATGACTGTCATGGCAGTGTTTGCTAATACCTCCATCATACTCCATAGATTCTTCTGGTGAGAGCATTCAAGATCTACTCTCTTAGCGACTTTCAAATATATGATATTAACTCTAGTCACGATCTTGTACATTAGATCCCCAGAACTTGTAACTGTAAGTTTGTACCCTTAACCAACATCTCTTCACTTCCGCCTACCCACCCTCAGCCCCTGGCAACCACTCTTCTCTCTGTCTCTAGTGTATGGTCTAACTTCATTTTCTGTTGACTTTTGATCTGTATCCAGAAAAGCTGATGAACTTTCTTATTAATTCTAATAATTTATTTGTAGATTCTTCTTAATTTTCTACAAATACGTGCAGGTGGGAGCTAATTCCTACTTGCCAGGGGTTTTGTGAGGTTATGAAGGATAATGACGATGATTGCTAACGATTAATGAGCACCTACTATGTTTCAAGAGTTTTTGTTCTTTCCAAAGAACAACTTTCAAAAGTGAACTGAGATGTAAACTGCAGTGTTAGATTGTCTTCAGCTCTTTAGAAAGTTAAATGTAGTCAGAAGACCAAGAAGCTCTGGAGGATGAGTTGCTAGCCCAGCCTCTATTTATGATAGAAATGGATGTTTTAATTGAAGAAAAATACGAAACGCTTCACGACTTTGCATGTTAACCTTGCACAGGGGCCATGCTAATCTTCTCTGGATCATTCCATTTTTAGTATACATGCTGCCAAAGCCAGCACTGTGATGGGGATGAATTTAGAGAAGCAGGGTCTGTCCAAGATGGAGAAACCAGCAGCTGTTTGGACTTTGCACAAAATTTCAAGGTATTTGTGAGTACTGTCTGTTCCCATAAGCACTTAGACAACCTGTGGGAAGAACACCATGGCAGCGTGGTTCTATTTGCCTGGATGCATACTTGAATATCATGTCTCCTTTTGAGCTCAGGAGGGGTTCTCAGGAGAAAAAAGAATGTGCAAAGAAGGACAGCTCAAGCCTCTTTCAACACATTGCTAGATTTTGGAGGAGCTACTAGATCTGATGTAGACCAAGAGGAAGTTGTGGATGAAAGAGCCAGGCAGGATGTGGGATCATTGTTGAATCTGATCCAGGAAATCTTGGACTTTGATCAAGCTCGGCAGATAAAATGCTTTAATGGTAAATTGTTCCTGTACAGTATCTGTTTCTGTGAGAAACTGGGTTGTGATGTGCCTTGGAGTGCAGGCAAGTGAAATGCAAAGCCTGTCTGAAGAACTTTTTTGGAATCCAGATCAGAGATGGTCAAGTTCAATAATGCCTCAGCTACTCAGAACTCAACTGCCCCTTGGTGGCCACTCCTAGCCAGGTCAAATGACTAGTGGAAGCAAAGCAAGCTGGTCATGACCAGCTTCTCCTCCAGTCCACCTTGGACCCAAAGCAGATGTGATGCCCTGCCCTTCCCATGCTGCCAGCTGCCTAGGATGCAGGAGCCTGCATCTGCTCCAGCTACAATTTTTACCTTCTGTACTTTATGCAAATTGACCTACCATGGGGTCTTTTCATGAAGGGTGACTGCAGGCTTATAAAATGAATACTTGCAAGCAGATAAGACCAATAAAAGATTCTGGGAACAAAGGTATGGTAAGAGGGTGATTCTGAAGGCACTGGAAGAGATGGAAAGTATGGAGTGGCTGCCATGTTGTGGAACTCCCATAGAGAAATTGGATGGATGTGACAAGATGACATGTACTGCCCATGTGCGATACGTCTGCTGGATTGGCTTCTCTTTCTAGAGCAAATTCTTATAAAACATTTCACTGATCCTGACATATAACATTACCTTGGGTATGGTTAGCTTCTTTCAGTAGAGGGCAATGCCCAGAGACAGACTCTGCTATGAGTTTCTGATATTATATCATCCTCACATTTTGAGATATATCCAAATCACTCCTTGTATATTTTTAACACATGATTAAATTTGGTTATCTACAATTTTATTTGGAATTTTGGCATATACATACAGAAAGATATGGTCTATTGTTTTCTGTTCTTTATTGTTCTTAGCTGGTTTTGAAATCAACATAATATTAACCTCCTAAAATCATCTAAGCACCTTTTTTTTTTCCATCTGAGCAACTTTTACATTTCCTCTATTTTCTGGAACAACTCAAGTAAGACAGAAATTAATTGTTCCCTCAAGGTTTGCGAGATCTGAGGTGACCATATGATTTATCCATAATTAATGTAAACAGGACACTTTCAGGAATAAAGGAGAGCATTATTAATAATTATGCCATGGCAAGAGAGTGTGAACAAAGACTCTTCTAAGCAAAACAAACTAGAACTCAGTGTTAACACTTTATGAGCGTGGGACCTGGTGGGAGGAGAGGTCTCTTAGTGCCGTGTCGGGATCTTCCTGCTTGGTTGATCTATTCAGGTGTGCATTACTTGCAGCACTGCTCTTGAAGGATTGTTTTTCTTTGAAGTATTTTCAGATTGATTATGCATATTTGCTCATCATAGAGCAAAGTGTTCCATAAAGCTGGCATGCCCAAAGCACTGTGTGTGACTTTTATATCCTTTCAATCTCTTTCAGTCTATCACAGTCCCCACTTTGTCACACACTGACTTGTTGAAGACACTGGGCCAGTTGTTGTTATGGTGACCCACTTATCTGCTTTTCTTTAGTCTGTTCACCAATATATCATGTAAATAGGAGGTTAGTTCTAAGGGTTTTACCGATCAAGTTAATATTTTTGGCAAAAACGCATCAGAGGTGAAGCTGTGTCCTTTAGATGACAACCCATCAGGAGTCATCTAGTATCTGGATGTCATTTAATGTTCAGATTCACAACCGAGTTAAAGTGATGACTATTCTTTTCATTGAGCTTCACTGAGAAACCACAGTACTGGTTTTCTCCTTTATATTCAGAGTATTCTGTATGATGCTACTTTTGCCTACACAAATGTCTGATTCCATGCTGATGATACACTTCATGGTTTTATCACAAATTCTAGTCCTTGACTGAGTCAATGAATTCTTTAGGATTTGCAAGACACAACTCTGGATTAGAACTTCCCCTTATGAACTAGAGCTATTTGGTTGCTAGAAATACAGCTCCTACTAGAGACACAAGATAAATACTTAATTCGTTCAAATGAGTTACCAGTTTCCAAAGTCAGTTTTTTCAGTGGTTGCTTCAAATGGTAATATATAAGTTTTTTTGGTTATCCATCTCTGAACATCATTACATAATCATGTCTTTTCACTGATTTGGTGTATTTCAGTCAGTTATATTTGGCTTTATTTTTGATGCTCAGAATTGTCATAACTTTAGATATTTCTTCCAGCTTGTTCCTATGTCCTTTTAAATGACTCCTTTACTTTTTTATGAAAGTAAAACTATAAATATTTATTAGTGTTTGAAATAAGTCTAAGCATTAGGTCTGATAAGTAGTGCAATTTCAAAATAGTGGTAGCATAAGTGATATCACAAAGTATATTTTTAACTGTTTTTTTGCTTTTGTTTTGGGGGAAGATAATTGGGTTTATTATTTATTTATTTATTTTTTAGTAGAGCTGCGGCGGATTGAACCTAGGACCTCGTGCATGCTAAACACGAGCTCTGACACTGAGCTATATCCTCCCGCCTTCAAGGTATATTTTTTAATATGGTATAAAATTATTTTTATTTCTATTGCTGATAAAGGCAAAGGGTAGCTAATACTAATGAATTTATTGAACAAATTTATAAATCAAGGAAATGTTCATATTTCAACTAGAGATTAGTGATAATAAAGACATTATTTCTCCATTTGTGTACATAGTCCTCAATTTATGAACATGTACTAGTGGGAAAAGCTTTGGTCTCAGAGTGAAAAACCCTTGGTATAGCAAGCTAGTGCTGCACATTCTTCTTTTTTCCAGTTTTATTTAGATATATTTGACATTTAACATATATTAGTTTAAGGTGTACAACAAAATGATTTGATATATACATATATTGAGAAATGATTACCACAATTAAGTTTAGTTAACATCCATCACCTCACATAATTGCAGTTTTTTTCTTGTGATGAGAATTTTTTTTATTTAATTTTTATTTTTTATTTTTGTATTTACATATTTTTGTCGAAGTATAGTCAGTTTACAATGTTGTGTCCATTTCTGGTGTGCAGCATAATGTTTCAGTCATACTTATACATACATATATTCGTTTTCATATTCTTTTTCATTATAGGTTACTACAAGATACTGAGTATAGTTCCCTGTGCTATATGATATAAACTTGTTATCTGTTTTATATATAGTCATTAGTATCTGCAAATTTCGAACTTCCAATTTATCCCTTCCCATCCCCTTTATCCCTGGTAACCGTAAATTTGTTCTCTACGTCTGTGAGTCTGCTTCTGTTTTGTGAATATAACTAATTTAATTTTAAATTTAATATAAAGAATTGCAAACTAGACACTTAAGAATCAAAAAAGTTTTTAAAGAACACAGAGCAGTCACAGAGATAGCAGCTGCAGGAATCAGCTGCCACTCCCAGGGCTGGGACAGCAAGAAAGGAGACTGCAGTTACCAAAGCTTAGAAACTTGAAGGAAGAGATCTGCAGAGCTGAAACTCAAACCCCTGAGGAAAGAGCCGTCCTCAGCCAAAGCTGGTATCTCTGTGAAGCATAATAAGGCTGGCTCTGTAAATGAAGGAAATTACAAACTGGGTCCAGCAGCTGCTGAGGGAATGCCTCACCACTGTTGGGGTGAAGAAGCCAGGCGAGGGTAATGCTGATCGTGACAGGAAATAGACAGGAAGCCCTGAGGAAACAAATGGGATGGAGCAAGTGTCCCTCTAGCAACCTCTACTGGCAGAGCTTAATGAAGTGACTGGCAAAGAAGAACTGTGGTTTGCAGAGCGCTAACCTTAGCAGCGCAAAGCAGAGTGTATAGAAGGTTGGATTTGAAGCTGAGAGACAAGAGGCAATAGCTTAAGAAGTGGCATAGATATCAGTGCCAGCCTTGATGCTGACACATGCCCAAATCTTCTATTACCCCACCGCTGCAGCAGCACCAATCTCTTAAATCTAATTTGGTAGAAAAGTGCCAGAGAGAGATGCTAATGTGAGATGAACATGGAAGTAAGTTCTCCCAAGATGCCTGAAATCAGGCTTCAGTTGCTTGCCGCCCTAAGACTAGTCTCCTAAAACAGGATCAGAGGTACTGCTGAGCGAGCCCTATATCATTTGAGTTTCAGGGACAATTCTCTGTGGAAGTCTTCCAGGACAAAGATCAGGATATGAAACTCCATGACTGCAGGGTACCAGGAGAAGAAGGTGGCTGATTCATGAAGAATGGAAAATCATTTTTGCAGCAAGGCTGAACTCGGACGTTATTAACTGCCGAAGCAAGATAGCTTTTGGTTAGTGAAGTAGAGAGAGACAGAGGAAACTTACCTGAAACTGACCAAGCAGACAGACATGTCCTCACTAGATACCATTTGGGAGAGCTGGATACTGGCCAATACCCATAACAGAAGTGAGCTCTCCCTCCTAGTAAGGCAAACAGACAAGTGAAAACCATCTGTCCTTTTGTGTGAGACACAAATAATAATGGACATTTTTTTAAGACAAGAATTTAAAATAATAAATTGTCTTTGCCCACCTGTCAGCAAAGAGTTATGGAGCACTTCTCATGCATTCAGGCTCCTGCTAGGAGCAAAGAAGGTAAAGGGGTGGGAATCAAAGTTGAGGGAAAAAAAGAAAGACAGAAGGTGGGAAGATCAATTAATATTTATCAAGCAACTATTTTGTGTCAGGCTCTGTTCTAAACAACAACCTGTGCAGTAGATACAGATAGGGAAATGGATGTTCAAAGAGAGGTGTTAACTTCCCCAAGGTCACTGGCTCCTGAGAACAAGGATGAGAATGCAGATTTATCTGAAGTCTTGAGAAAAGTACATTTTCTTCACAGAGACAGGGTGGGGTGGAGGCAGCGGAAAAGATATTTATAAAATGATACTGTCAAATCAGTATTTTCTTAATGACCATTACTAAGTCAAACATACCCAACTTTTGGTTTAGATAAGAAACCAGTGGGATCATTTTCCTTGTCTGTTTCATTGTATGAGAGGAGTCTGAAGAGCCAGTGATCCCCTTCTGATTTTTTATCTTTAAGAAAAGATAAAATATGACAAATTAAATATAACAACCAGGTAGAATTACAGAACTCATGGAGGTTAAGGTTAATTTCATAGGCCAAGCAGCAAACTTTGAATGAAGTCTGAGTGGTTTGCAAAACATCTTTGTCAGCGTTAATCATCATAAGAATAGCTTTATCAAACTGGATATTATCTGCTTTCCTAGCAGACTGCATAGGAGGAAGGAACATTTTCTTCTTATCTTGTTGAAATTTATTTCACCAACAGTGAATAGGATTTACAGTTCCCAGGATCTCAAGTGCCGGAATCTCAATAGTTACTAAGAAGGGGAGGGAAAAGCAAGTTTAAAACTAAGAGACAGAGACAAAAGAGGGTTTTTAACAAATAAAATATGGAGCATGTAACATTTTGCATTCACAATTTCCTTCTCTGTTGCCGCTACAATTTACCTTAGCCTTGAATTTGCAGAAAATGCCTGAGCTCCTTTTCACTGGGCTTCTTTTTCTAGACTACACTGGAATCCATGTGAGAACATTTGTTATTCATTAGTCAAGGCTGCAAATTATGCAACATTCCATAAGTGTCACCTCTTAATATAAACTGTTTCTTCCAGCACCATTACTATACTGCAAGTGTTGAATTTTTTTTAGGAATTACCGTCTATATACACTTTCCTTTTACCAGCACTCCTCCCTCAGGGCCCCTTCACACTTCTTTTCCTTCTCCATTTTCCCTTTTATACACGCAAAGTTTTCTGAAAGCGTCTTAATTGTCTCTTCATCAGATGATAAAAGTCACTGCATAGCTCTCATGTATACGTGAATTTGTAGAAGACATCAATTAATGGCAAGCCTCAATTCTCCTTCGAGACACCCATTCT